>NC_064304.1:44710035-45019896 GCF_023373825.1 Bactrocera dorsalis | reverse complement strand
ATTCACTTAGATCAAATCCTATAAGGACCACTACTTAAATTTAAATGCAGCATGGCCCAAGATAGATTCATGGGAAAATGTGTCAAAATTAGACGATGGGTGTGGCACCGCCTAGATATTTCCGGACCTACTCAAACAAATTTAAAACATAACATTTACACGGTTCTATGCTATATTCTAAAAATGGGCGCAATCGGATTGCAAATACGTTTATTTTCCATATACTCGCAAGACAATTTAAAATTTTATTTGGTTCTTTCATTTTCCAGTACTCGAATCAAGCACCAATGAGTATATCCGAATAAAACATTGCACAAACACATACAGGTATAGAAATTGTTAAAATCGAATCATAGCTATTAAAGCCTCAGGTAGTAGAAATGTAAACCCCAGAGACTTTGGCTAACTTTCTACCGATAATATTGGTCAATGTGTGAGATATGTAATGGAAATTATATAGTATATCTGTCAGTATGTAAAATATCTCAGCAAAATTAACTGAAAGTAGAATATTTGATACCCTATAATTTAGTGGCGAAAATACTTGAAATTAGCGAAAACCTGATTTCAACCCAATCCTTGTAGGTGACATTCCCCTCTGTTCAAAAATCATTGGACATGCTTACTTATCAGCAAAGCCGAAATACTACTAAATATAAATGTATAAATATATATTTATATATTAATATACATATACATATACATATACATAATGCATTTACATGCAATGCACATTTAATAATAATAAATATGTCCTAGACACAAGTCCTACATTTACAGATGACATAACATTAAACACGCACACACTTCTTCTTCTTCTGGCGTAGACACCGCTTACACGATTATAGCCGAGTTAACAACAGCGCGCCAGTCGTTTCTTCTTTTCGCTACGTGGCGCAATTGGATATTCCAAGCGAGGCCTGGCTCTTCTCCACCTGGTCCTTCCCTCGGAGTGGAGGTCTTCCTCTTCCTCTGCTTCCCCCGGTGGGTACTGCGTTGAATACTTTCAGAGCTGAAGTGTTTTCGTCCATTCAGACAACGTGACCTAGCCAGGGTAGCCGCTGTCTTTTAATTCGCTGAACTATGTCGATGTCGTCGTATATCTCGTACACCTCATCGTTCCATCGAATGTAATATTCGCCGTGGCCAACGCGTAAAGGACCATAAATCTTTCGCAGAACTTTTCTGTCGAAAACTCGCAACATCAACTCATTAGTTGTTGTCATCGTCCAAGCCTCTGCACCACTTAGCAGGACGGGAGTTATGCGTGATTTATAGAGTTTGGTTTTTGATCGTAGAGAGCGGACTTTACTTTTCAATTGCCTACTCAGTCCGAAGTAGCACCTGTTGTCAAGAGTAATCCTGCGTTGGATTCCCAGGCTAACATTGTTGGTGGTGTTAATACTGGTTCATAAATAGACGAAATTATCTACAACTTCAAAGTTATGACTGTCAACAGTGACGTGAGAGCCAAGTTGCGAGGGCGATGACTGTTTGTTTGATGACAGGAGATATTTCGTCTTGCCCTCGTTCACTGCCAGACCCATTTGCGTTGCTTCCTTGTTCAGTCTGGAGAAAGCGGAACTAACGGGCGGGTGTTGAGGCCGATGATATGAATATCATCGGCATATGGCAGCAGCTGTACACTCTTATAAAAGATTGTACCTGCTCGATTAAATTGTGCAGCTCGAATTATTTTCTCCAGCAGCAGGTTGAAGAAGTGGCACGATAGGGAGTCACCTTGTCTGAAACCTCGTTTGATATCGAACGGCTCGGAGAGGTCCTTCCCGATCCTGACGGAGCTTTTCGTGTTGCTCTAAGTCAGGTTACACGGCCGTATTAGTTTCGCGGGGATATCAAATTCAGACATCGCGGCATAAAGGCAGCTCCTTTTCGTGATATCAAAAGCTTTGAAATCGACGAAGAGGTGGTCGATTCTCTTCTTACGGGTATTTTCCAAGATTTGGCGCATGGTAAATATCTGGTCGGTTGTTGATTTTCCAGGTCTAAAGCCAAACTGATAAGATCCAATTAGTTTATTGACTGTGGGCTTTAATCTTTCGCACAATACGCTCGGTAGAACCTTATACGCGATGTTCAGGAGGCTTATCCTACGGTAGTTGAAGCAGATTGTGGAGTCCCCCTTTTTGTGGATTGGACAGAGTACACTTAAATTTCAACCGTTGGGCATGCTTTCGTCCGACCATATTTTACAAAGGAGCTGATGCATACTCCTTATCAGTTCTTCGCCGCCGTGTTTGAATAGCTCGTCCGGCAATCACCTTTGAGGGTTCTAAAAGAGTATACTCTGGTCTTAAAACCTTCTGTTAACCGCCGCATTTTTCGTCGAATTTTCGAGCATTACCCCTGTCGGCCAGCTTATCAAGCTCTTCGTACTCACGCATTTCGGCCTCTTTCTTTTTCTGTCTACAAATGCGTCTCGCTTGCCTCTTAAACTCTCGGTATCTATCCCATCCCGCACGTGTTGTGGTCGATCGTAACGTTGCGAGGTAGACAGTCGGTTTTCTCTCCGCTGCGACACGGCACTCTTTGTTGTACCAGCGGTTCTTTTGTGTTTTCCGAAAACCAATGGTTTCGGTTACAGCTGTCCGTAAGTAGCTTCAAATGCCGTCCCACAGTTCCCTTATACCGAGTTGTGGACGAGTGCTCTCAGACAGCAGGAGTGCAAGTCGAATAGAAAATCGTTTGGCTATCTGTTGTGATTGCAGCTTCTCGACGTCGAACCTTCCTTGTGTTTGTTGGTTGCGATTTTTGCTGTACAGAGGTGGGTGCGGATCTTGGCTGCAACAATATAGTGTTCCGAGTCGATGTTAGGACCTCGGAGCGCACGCACATCTAAAACACTGGAGACGTGTCTTCAGTCTATCACAACATGATCGTTCTGTTGGTAGTTTTTCGATCCGTAGACAGCCAGGTAGCTTGATGAATCTTCTTATGCTGGAATCTATTACTACAGATAACCATATTTCGGCCCCCGGCGAAGTCGATCAGCCTCAACCCATTTGGGGATGTTTCCTCGTGGAGGGTGAATTTGCCGGCCGTAGTGTCAAAGATACCTTCTTTGCCCACCCTGGCGTTAAAGTCGCCAAGTACGATTTTGACATTGTAGAGGGGCAGCTCTCATAGGTGTGCTCCAACCGCTCATAGAACGCATCTTTGGTCACATCGTCCTTCTCTTCCGTCCGAGCGTGGGCGCGAATCAGCGATATGTAGACGTTCATCCATCGGAGTGAATGACAGTACTCGTACACGAATCCCACACCAAACTTGCGCTTCTTTATATGGCCACTGTAGTAAATGCCACAAGAATCTACTTGCCTCAGTCTTTGTCCCGTCCATCGCATTTCTTGGACGACGGTGATGTCAGCCTATATTTCCACAAGGACATCAATCATTTCAGATGCCTGCCAATCAATTCGTAATCCTTAGTTCGTTTGTCATGGTCGTCATTTAAGAGGGGGTCTCTCATCCGAAACTGCTTATACTTTTTCATTGGGTGCGTTTTTTACGTGGTGGGTCGCAAACCCAGTGTACAAAGCTGTGGAGAGGATTTTTCGCCTGCTCAGTTTAGCCCGCCAGAGGATACTTGATCAAAGACCGGAAGTCGTGAGGTGCTTGAGCCGTATGTAAAAGAATCGTTTCTGGCCACTCCCAAGTGAATGGCGATCAGAGAACCTTCCTCACTTGCGTGAACTTCTACATATGACTCTATCCAAAGAGGAAATATTTGATTGTTTGTATGTTTGTTTGCACTGAATAGGTTCGGTTGAGAAGCTACATTATCTATGGTGAACATAGACTAAATAAAAAAAGTTATGGATTCATACAAAAACTCTAATAAAGTAATCCAAATTCTGAAAACATTACTGAAAAACTTTCTTAAATCGCGTGTGCTGCGAAAACTATTGATTATAGAACCAAATAATGTACTATGTTTGGAATTAGTCGTTGTCAAAACAAATGACTTCATATTTAAGTGTGCTTCAATAACATTACGAGTATATAGCATTATTTAATTTGGATATTGCATTCGAAATATATCATACGTTTAAAATTGTGAGTTATTTGAAAAATCACAGGGATACTGGAGAAGAGTCAATGTCAAAAAATAAAGTGTTTTTTTTTTCATTAAAAAAAACATATGTACATGTATGTATATATGTAAAAATACCACCGCTATAAAAACTCAGTCGTTCGGTCGACCCACTACGCAGCAGTCGTGTGTGGAGTTAAACTAATTTTACTACAATATATTGTCCATACGCAATGTATAAAGGTATATACATACCTTAAATTTGTGTAGCAGACAATTCAACCCAAAATAAAGTTCTGTTTTTTTTTCAATATAAACAAAGTTCTTTTCAGGACTAAATCCAATTAAAACAAAAATTAATTTCCAAAGTTATAGTTGTTTGTGTTGACCCAGTTCCAAAAAAAGGTACTTGTGGTGACAACTATAAGTCCTTGGAGATTCATCTAAAATCAATCGGGTCAGTAAACTCGGGCCTTATTGAAGGATTTAATTTTTTTCCCAAAATTAACAAAATGGTGGCCTCAGGAAATTTTTTTCTAAATTTTTGGGAAAAAATCAACAGTTAATTGGTCTTAAAAAATTGAAACTTTGAAAAAAAATCCTTCGATCAGGCCTGAGTTTATTATGTATTCGAAAATCTGTGTAAATTTCATTAAAATCTACTGAGCAGTTTTCGAGTTAGAGTTGTCACCAGTTCAAAATCATAGTTTTGAGAAAAACGCGTTTAAAGTTTGCCTTTTTGCTTTGAAGTGCCCGAGCTCTCTTTGTTATTTGTCGAATAACTCAAAAACTAATTATGGGATCAACGTGAAATTTTCAGAGAATATTTCACAGATATTACACTTAACGAAAATGTAAAAAAAAAAAAAAATTTTGAAAATTCTGACTACCCCTAACCCCTTAAGGAATGGGACATGAAATCTGGTGAGCAATTTCTATTGCAAATTGCAAATATGTAAATTACTACATATTTGTAAAAAGACAAAATGTATAATCCACAGTTAGTTTTTGAATATATTGTAATAGAATCCGTTGGTTCATCCCAACTCTCTAATGAACGCTACAAGAGCTTTAATACTCACTAAAATCGACTACGGTTTACCTATGAGTCATGCGCAAACTATAATCTGAAACTGTTGGAACCTCCTTTTCAAGCAGTGAGCCGTCGGAGTATAAATGCTTTCCCTACATAACCTATTAATTGTATCTTGGCGGAATGTGGCCTACCAACAATAAAGGAAAGGGTATACGATCGGATGATGCAACTAATTTCAAAATTGATGTACTCGAACTCTCCAAATGCCAGCTTAAATAAAACCGTAATTTACGCGTCACGACATAAACGAACTTCAGGTTAAAATCTACTTTACTCCGCTGTATCAAATACGGAAAAGACTTAAACATATATCCGCCCCCAATATACAAACAGCCGGAATGGTTGTTAAAAAAAGAAACTATCAACATGTTCCTTCACACCTTCAGCAACACCAGTAACTTAGTATTTCAAAAACTCTTCGTAGAATTAATGAAACCTATGAAGAATACAATTGGACTGCAATTTACACAAGGGGGGTCCAAAGCGATAAACACAGCTTTTGCTCTCCAAACCTAATGGAAAATTTATTACAGGCAGGATTCTTCCTTACTCGTCGATACTTATAGACGAGGCTTTTGCCGTTTTCAAAGCACTAGAAAATGCGATACAAAGCAAAGACAATTTTTTGTTTACTCAGACAGCTTTTGTTGTCTATCTGCTGTTTGTAAGATCCTCAACACTTCCTCACATATGTATCTCGAATATTCGTGACCTGTGCGTTAAATATAGTCATAAAGTTGCACTGCTCTGAGTGCCCGGAAATTTTTGTATTATGGGAAATGAGCATGCTGACCACGCACCTCGGTTTTTTGAATCAGCGTCGATCCTATAATATGAGCCACATGACAGAAACGACCTCTGTGATATACTGGTTGCTATGTTCACGAAATGAAACACATAAGGAATGGAAGCGTTTCGACCATCGGTATTCAACCTTCAATCCCACAAGGAAATAGGTTGTATATCCTAAGAATATATCACGCTCACACGCTACCATCTTCACACGTCACACCTCCTTATTAGCAAAGTAATACCATCTTACCCTCTCTGCGCAAGCACGCTATCTCTTCATCACATCTTTAAAGAATGTTCGGCTTTAGCGAGTATTAGGCAAAAGCACAATTTTTTTCCAAACTATCAAGAACTTTTAAAACTTCCTTTGCTTGCAAATATTATAAGTATTTATAACTCTATTACCGATTGTAACCTACAAAATAAAATATAACTCTATATTTCGCTGGTAACCTAAGATATTTGTTTGTTCAGAGGCGATGACTTTAATAGCTCGTACTCTCTTTTAAAATTAGGCGAGGGTATCAAAAACATGCCGTGATGAAGAATATTCATTATTAATTGATAGTTGTCTTACAATTCGAAGAAAATTCACATCGCAATCGCGTGCCGGATAATCAAGTGTCGAGCACACGCAGCTGCTTACTAAATAAAATTACAGCGTGTGCAGCTGATTGAAGAACAAAATATTAGAAATATACAAGCTCGTTCTAGAGATTCGAGCTCTGAGCGTTTCCAATGCTTTCATAATCAGAGAGAAAGACAACGGACATCAACGACTAGAGGTCGTAATGAAGTTTATGCTCAACAGCTTTCCGTCCAAATCGGAGCCATGAATAGGACCTGCTCTAAGTGTTCTACCAAAAAATGAGCTGAATAACCAAATAGTGTGTGCTTCTGGAAAAGTCAATATCCCACCAGTAGACACCGCAGCCAATCAAAAATTTATTGACAAATAATCACACACATTTTGTACATTTTTTAAACAACATATGTACGTTGGTACAATAAGCTTTTTCAAATGGCGTCATTTGAAAGAAAGAAATAATAGGGACAAGTGTATCATCTAATAAGTAGCCTTCTACCACCATCAGGTCAACGTCATTACGTACGTATATTTCATTTCAGACGCAGATCAGTTGCCGTTTAATAAAAATTGATTTAATTAAGGAGCTACAAACCGCACGGAATAGCGAAAATATACATAAGATGTTTTAAACAAAAAAGGGTAGGCCATTTAAAGTTGACCCATCTGGCAACGCTGTTACTTTTAACAGCGCTGACAAATCGGCTAATGTCATACCGCGTTAGAAGCGTCATTCGAAGACATTTTATACCATGGAACAGTACACTCCAAAAGAACGCGCTGAACTTGTTCAGCTTTATATTCAAACGAACTTGACTTTTGGCGAAAACTCATCATGTCAGACGAGGCACATTTCTCGTTGAATGGAGGCGTAAACAAGCAAAATTGCCGATTTTATGCCACCGAAAATCCTCAATTAATTGAAGAACAGCCTCTTTATGACCAAAAAGTAACAGTTTGGTGCGGTGTTTGCGCGAATATGATCATCGGACCGTATTTTTTCGAAGACGATGATGGAGCCACGACAACAGTCAATGGTGAGCGTTATCGAGCCATGATAACGGATTTTGTGATACCCATTATTCGCGAAAATGACATGGATAACTTCTGGTTTCAACAGGACGGGGCTACATGCCATACAGCTCGACCAACAATCAATTTATTGCGACCATTTTTCCCCGGGCGATTGATATCGAAAAATGGTGATGTTGACTGGCCACCGAGATCACCAGATTTGACGCCACCAGACTTTTATTTGTGGGGTTATTTGAAATCCAAGGTATACGCTAATAAGCCAAAGACCTTAGCTCAACTGAAAGCCAACGTTCGACGTGAAACAGCCGCCATATCATCCGAAACATTGGCCAAAGTCATGGAAAATGTCGAAAAAAGAGTGCATTTAGCTGTCAAAGCTAAAGGTGCCCATTTACGCGATCTAATTTTTAAATATTAGCTGAAACAAATCCCCTTGGACCAAAATAAATTATTTTTGAAATGAACAAAAAACATTGTTTTCTTTTGTTCTTTTTTTTTAGAAACAAATGGGTCAACTTTAAATGGCCTACCCGTAGTAAAGGCCTTTTTACAAAAATTAGAAATAATTAATAATAATACAAAACAAGTAAGGAAGAGCTAAGTTCGGGTGCAACCGAACATTTTATACCCTTGCAGCTTGCATGAATCAAAGCCTGAGAAATACTTTAAAGTGTAAATCATATTGAGTGAAGTCAGCCGGATGTTCGAAAATCCTGATATTAGTTATATAGGGCCTAAGCTAAATTTTCTCTCAAATATATCAATTTTAGGCGTGAAGGCATATTTTTATGAGTAAAACACCCTCTCTTTCATTGCAATAACTCAAATATTGGCCGATATATCCAGCATAAAGTTACCTGGAAGTTCGAAAATCTTTATATTAACCCCTTGACGTATCAATTAGCGCAACAAAATTCGCTTCCAACTGTTCGTATGCAACTTGCACTAAACAAACCAGTTTTGATGCTTACGAACTGTCGCACACTTGTTTTACAAATTTAAATATAAAACTGATCTGCAGTAGATAATGCACTCAACTGAAGCAATGTTTTTTGTTTACATTATTTGCCGAAAATAACGGGAAAATTTCAATTCTCTTCATCAAATGTCCACTTTTACACACCACGAGCCACGCTCGTGATAATCATGTTAGGCACAGAAATTGTACCACGAGCCGGGCTCATGGAAATACGTCAAGGGGTTAAGTATATGGGAGATTAAGGGAAGTATTGGTCCGATTCCTTCCATTTTTGATATGCAGACAAACCATTATAAGAGAAGGATCATCTCTTAAATTTGATCATATATGTATATCACAAATTATACGTACATATATCTCACCTACCTTTTCGATTAAAAGTCAACTATGGATACTGTGGGCTAAATATTCGATACCTTATTTGATTTAAACAATTTTTTTCATAAGGTGGCACACACTAAAGACATTATTCGTCCAAGGTTTTACCCCGTTATATTAATTTCTTCTTGATTTGTGTACAAGAAACTGAACGAATCAAGTGGAATTTAAAATTGTGCTATATGGAAAGTAGACGTGATTATTATCCGATTTCGCTCTTTTTCTCATTGTAAGACGAATGCTACGTACTAAATTTTGTCGAAATCGGTTTGGACGTGTCCCGAGATATGGGACTCCCTCATACCATCTCGGTGGTAAAATTTAACGTCCCTGGCATATTTAATTATGGTTTTATCGCGCTTTTAGTAGTTTTTAACTGTACCGTTATATAGAGGGCCAGGGGGGTAAGCCTCCGATTTCATTCATTTCTACATAGTCGGTGGAAATTCTTTTAGGATTCGTACTCAGCAAATTTGTTTGTCGTAGCTTAAATGGTTTAGAAGATATGTACATTAAACTTAGTAGAGGGCGGAGCCACGCCCACTTTTTTAAAAAAATTTCAACTTTTCTCATCATCCTAGTCATTTATATATATATAACTCTGTATCTCTCTCGTTTAGTTTTAAGTGATACGTACAACCGTTAGGTGAACAAAACTATAATACTCTGTAGCAAATAATTGCAAAAGTAAAAAAATATATAGGGGTTTCACATAGTTTCATAAAGTTATAAGTTATAACGATTCGAAAACATGGCACTGAGAATTGTAAATATGTAAACTCATTTTTGTATGTAATCCAACAACAATTTGTTAAACCAGTGAAAAAATTTATAATTTTATAATTTTACGATTCTTTATAACGGGTTGTGAGTAGTCCAATACTTTCATGATCGAATTTCCTTCCATTTTAAAAACCCCACCCAAAAACGAGAAAGTATGTGTGGGAGAGTGTGTACAAAATTATAATTTTTGATTGTTAAACACGTGGGAAGCCGTGTGGGCTGCTAGTTTCATATAATATGAGGCAAGCTGAAGTGAAGTACTTACGTGCAGCGTGAAGGTAGCTATGTACCATATACTCGTACTTATCTTACTACTTAAGCATGTTCAAATTAGCTCACGTCTGCTATACCCACATTCTTTACTTGCAACATTTGCTCAAAGCTGGGGGGCATATAAGCCTATGAGATTTTATGACAACATTTATTACACTTAAATCGCCAAAAAGTCTGAACTTTAAATTACCTTTAAACTCTGATATGAAGATGAACATAATTTGAATAAATAATAACAGCTTAAACTCTGCATAAACGTAGTAACCTGAGTATGATAAGACGTCTAATTAAACCTGTGTTGCATAAATTTTAAGACAGTCTGTAATAATTTCGCTTGCTGATTAATTTTGAGTTATGGCCTAATAGATGTTAACCATCAAGTTAACAAGCTGTCGAAACAGCGGACTTCACTCGACAAACTAGTCCGAAGAAGACAAAGACTTTTCAATCAGCTCGGGTATTGATATTCACCTATTCTGATATTCAGAAGGTGTGATCTATGTGGTCTATCCACATGTAAAAAGAGAAAGGTCATAGAAATCCGAGTTTTTGGGCTGATTACAATTTTAAGAAAATCACTCGCTGGCCAGAAATTTGAATCGAATAAGAAGGTAATAGCTTTTATAGTGGTCTCGTTTGAAGGACTCCGAACTGAGTCGAATATATATTTTTCATAACTTTCGCTTTTAGTTTTGTAGAGTAAATACTGATGAGACCCTCCTGGTAATCTTAACGAGCAACTAACTCAATCTAAAGTCAACAATTTTATAATTTGTATTTTCTGATGTTCAAAAACACTCTACTAAAGTATTTTAGTGATTACTAAGTACTAAACATCTCCACCTTCCATTCAGTGATTATACTAAGTAAGTATAATTTTATGAGAATTCAGTACACCTTATACATAAGTACTCGCTAAATTGAAAAAATAAAATATGAGGGATGACAACGGCACTGTGAAACCTAGTTAATCGCGTTATTTAATTAAATAAAGCTTCAAATACATAAAATACCGAAGGGTAAAGAAAACAGTCCTATGCAAATTAATACTTTGAAATTTCGAAATGCTTAGGCAAACACTTTGAAATATGAAAGTTTACGAAGGGTAAACAAAATAATTGGCGGTCGGTACTTACTGTAAACGATAGAATACTGTAAACAAAATGACAGAGGCACTAAAAATTTGCGCCAGAAGTGAGGGTGAGGAAGATAAAACAAACACTAAAAATACACTTAAAAATAAATTTGGGTGTATTTATTTTCTTTGCAACAAAACCGAATTCCAAACCCTTCTTCCTGCAAATTTAACAATTTTGATTTCGCACCACTTTTTTCGATACAATTATTTTACTTTCAGAAAGCATATTAGCTACAACTTTAACAAATCAAAATAAAATAACTACAAATTTTCTTCATAGAACAAATTTCTTTTAACATGATTCAGACTGCGCCAAATGATATGTCTTCCGCTTTCACACTCCAAAAATCTATTTCGCACAGAATAATTAATTACCATTAAATCTCAACAGTACATTTATTTTTACACGTTGCGTGTCTGCCAGCCTGTCTGGTTAACCGTAGGCCTTATGTTTACGAAGACATTTTCAGCAATACTTTTGCAAATAGCAAAACAATGATTTAAGAGGTCGAAATTTCTACAAAAAATGTAATAGCGTCTGTCTTCTTTTAGAAGGTGTTTAATTTTCTATTGTAGTCGCTAAAATTTTTTCTCTTCTGAAAATAATATTGAAAATAGTATAGATTGTGCGAAAGATTAAAAAAAATAAATTCTTAACACTAGGTAAACAAACTAAGATTGCCGTTGCGTAAAACCCGTTTTCAGTTGATCAAGGAGATACAACAAACTTCGCTGAAGAAGCTGAAGGCCATCCCTAAAATCCTTATGAAAAGTGTTTCAATGACTGGACAAATCGTTGGCATGACAGTATTACATCTGATGGGGATTACTTTGAAGGCGAAAAAATAAATATTGATAAATAATTAAATTTTTTGTATTTTATTAAAATTTCTGGGTACTTGTTTAAGATAATAACTGTATCTAAAAGATTCCGATGTCAACCGTAGCTAACGCGAATGGTGGTCACAACAAATGAAGGTAGCCTGCTAGCTTACAAGTATATTGAATATTGACTTGGCGCTCAGGCCGATTGACGAAACGAATGTAACGCGCTTTAGCGAGAATCAGCATTTTTGTTATCTGTTGGTATTCAGACGCTGTGTTGTGTTGTCCTGTGTGTTGATGTTTGAGTATGGGTTTCACAGTGGTGGTGTGTTGCGTTGTACCGGGGTGCGCCAAATTTTTCCTGATTAGTGTAATGTGCGTATGAAGGGAATGTTTAGGTCTTTGGTACACCCAGTTTTCGACAATTAAATTTAAAAAAATCAGAATGACAAGTTTTCAAAAAAAAAAATCAATATATATTTGACCTAAATCAGTTAATTCTTACTACATATACTATGTTAATTGAATGCAAATAATGAATTTCATTTTACTATACTTACTATAGTAATCTCGTATTGTCGATTCAACAGCTTTGAACATTATCGACCCTCATACGGTGCGTCAAACTAATAGCTTTGCTATTTAAGCAAAAGTACGTTTATATAAGCGCATGTCTTTTTTAACAGGAGTAAATTTAATTGACGTTTTATTTGTTATGACAACGAAAAAAATGCGAATTTTTACCAATTATTTCCCAGGTGAGTTCTGATGGATACATATAATTAACGCAAACAATAAATTAATGGCATAATAAAATACGCGAACACAGGTTTTTATCTGATTTTGAGTTCACATATGTACATATATGTCGAAAGGGCGTTTGGCGTAAACAGTAAACAGTAAATGCATGCACAAACTGAGATTTCAACGAATTAAAAAACGGCCTTCGTTAAGTTAGTTGTTTGACTTCGTGTTAAATGAGAGGTGGTTTGAATTTGTCGGAAAAGTATATTGCACTAGAGGTTACCTGTGTACGTAAGTATGAAAAAAAGTATTATAAATTTGTACTGAACATTTACATGCTTTCCATTGATAATATCGATAGAAATTTCAGGTGCTTTTAAACAATCTTCTATACAATTTTCTTCTATACTTCTAAACAATCTTCTATACTCTATACTTAGTCCTGCCATAAGTTCTGTTACAAGTTCAGGCTGTTAAAAAAATATTTTACATTTTATAATAAACTAAATTTTAATCGAAATGGTCAACTTTGGACTCAAACTGTAGTCTAATGGATTTAAAGCTCGACTTCCAAATAGAGAATCAGTTGCTGTTGTGAAACCAGGACCAATGCTTTGAAGCCACTTCTGAATGGTTTTTGCCTTGAGTGCTTGAGCGGAAGTTTGCTGGAAGATCTAATGCTCTCCATGGAAGAGTATACATATGTATGATTTAAGTGCTTTACCGTCTTCTCTTGCCGCCTCTGTACACTGGATCAAAACAGTTTTGACCCATTTTTCACAAAAGTGCAGAGAAGTAACACTCTTGCATGAGACTCCCACCAAACCATTACTCAGCTGGTTGATGACCACTTCGAACCTTTGTAATATATATTTTGTGTTTTTTGAAGGTTTAGCGTAGACCTTTTTGCTCGTTAAACACTGAAACTACTTAAGAAGCACGTTTTCAAAGGATGCCCAGTTGACTGACTATCTGGTAGATACATTAATTTTCCTTTAAATAATTGTATATTTTCTGGAGTACTGGGGTCCAAATATTCGGTACTTAGGGCAGTTTTTGTCACAAGATTACAAACACTAAAGGCATTATTCTTGCAAAGTTTAATTTCGCTATATTGATTGCTTCTTTATTTGTATACTCGAAAAGAAAGAATCAGATGGAATTTTAAATTGTATTATATGAGATGTTGGCGTTGCTGCGGTTCAACATATCATATGGTTGAAATCCGCCGAGCGGATTCCGAGATATGTAATTTCACTTAAAAGTGGGCGGCTTAAAATTATATGTATCTGGCGCATTTAGTTATTGCTTTATCGCAGGTTTAGTAGTTTTTAACCGTATCCAGTCTCACTGTGACGTTCAATTATATTTACATGCAGGACAACGAATGGCCTTTCGGTGAACTATATTGCAAAATATCGCAAATTATAGCAAGCGCTTCGGTGTGTTTACACTAATGGCGATATCCATCGACAGGTGAGTGAATAAATCACAGCGAAGGACTGCAGCAGTTACGCCAAAGTCTGACGCAAATAAAATTAAATATTTCACCTCTCCATTGAACACATATACATATAAACATGCAAAGTGCACCTACTGTGCGCAAACAGTTTGCCACTAAAAGCCCTCACTTTAACTAGCTGTGACTCCCTTTTTCTTGTCCTCTAACGTTCACCTCCTTTCAGGTACGTTGCCATTATGAAGCCGTTGAAGCCACGCATGAGTAAGCGCTGCAATCTGGGCATTGCCGCGTTCATTTGGATAGCCGCAATTACGGTTTCATGCCCATGTTGTTCTTCTTTACAACTGGCGAAGTCGAAATGAATGATACTCGTAATGCCCGAAATGTGTGCTAACCGAGTGATGGTCCTACGATTCATTCGCAACAGAAATATATGCGAATAAGTGTTGCGTTATATAGGATCTTAGAATATATGCATAAATATTAGTGTAATTGTTTGAACATATGTTCTTGGTACTAAAACAGGGATGACGGTCTGATAAGTACTTGTACTCATCGCCCGAATGCGTAAGCGACGAACTATAGCTTTGTTTTGACCGTATATGAAAATTTGGTGGTCCTCGGATTTAAAAAAAGGCAAAAAAGCATATCGGTCAACGTTTCAATTCTTGTTTTTAATTCTTGTATGCTGTAAGTTATTATTTTCCTTCAATAGTCCCCTTGTTTAATCGCAATGAAAGATGACACCCCCGGTACGGACCAGAAAATAAAGACCAGTCGAAACTGAGGACATCACTTGGCGAGCCTGCTCCGAAAAACGAAAGAGACGGTAGCTGCCATTTTCTATGATTTATAATGGCCGATCTTCGTAACTAGCTTACTTAAAAGAAATTTGTATTTTATGGGTTAAAGAAATTAGCTGAGACAAGAATTGCAGGGCAAACAAAGAGTTATTATGGAAAGATATTAGTCAATCGAATTGTGTATAAACAAAGCGCCTTTTCCTGACTATTAACAAGCCGTATATAATTTGTGATTTTTTTTCAAAAGAAATAAAGACAATATTAACTTGAGATATTCGAATTCAAAATCAATATAATTTCTTCTAAGCTACCTTGCCTAAGGTGATGACTTGAAAGAGAACTTATTCTGAAATTTGAATATGAATAGCTCGCTATTGCATTAGAAAGGATCAGAGAATATACTAACCTATATTATCTAATAATTCTAGTTAGTTCTTTTGCCATGAAAGATATTGATATTCAATATAAGTATTTGGTATTATTTATTGCTCACCAGCATAATATGAACAGATTTGGATAATTTCTTTTGTACAGCCATATTTATGCTGAATTTCTTCCCAAATAGCCAATGACCTTGTGGTTGAATTATATTTTGCATTAACTCTGTACTTAACTTTACATTTCGACAAAACTGCAAATCCCAAAGCAATCTTATGATAAATACGAAATGTATTTGTTAATAATTTTCTTTTGCCCTTTTATTTTCCTTTACAGTTATACTATCGTTTTTATGATTCTCACGTATATGATGCTCATGATTTCGATGACGGCCACTTATTCTCGATACTACATTGAGCTTTAAGACTTAAGGGCAACCGGAGAGTATACGCCTAGACAAACTGAGAGTGCGTAAATTTGTTACTTTATTGATTTTTCATCTTTCTGCTCGTTTTAGTTACCGCCTCCACGGCACACAGAAAATATCAAATAACTAAATTTTTGACAGTACTGAGCCATCAATATGAAGAATTTAGAACTGGAAAGAATACATTTTATCCTGCATACAAAGGGACTATTGTTCAACTCCATTAAATTTTTATACATTTGCTTGAAGCTAAATATTGGTCAATATGCTCATTCAGTGTATGTAATTGTTCTTCCATCCACAGTATACGCACAACCGATGTTTTTGTTGGAAAGGCCAAAGTGACTGAAGGATTATTACCTATATGTATTTCACACAGTGTCATACATTTTATTAGCCATACCAATCTCAAGGAGTTTAGGAATATATAATAGAAGAACTTTATCTGTAAATACAGGGTTCTCCAATAAAAGTGATATCATTTCTTAAAAAAATATATATATTTTATTTAATGTGAAGTAAAATAAATACAATTAAGTTCGGAATAAAACATCATTCAAGTTGGCTCAATGACTTCTGTTGCAGAAAAATTGTCGGTGAACTCAATTTTCAAGTACTTTTTTTACTACATATGTCATGAATATCACTTTCAATATTGGTTTCTAAAACTTGAAGTGAATATGGTTTGTTGGTAAAAATCAATGACTTCAAATAACCCCATAAGAATAAGTTAAATGGTGTTAAATCACAACTTCTTTGAGGGCATTTAATGTTACAATATCTTGAAATAATCGAATCTCCAAACATTTCGGTTGTTGCACGTGCTGTGTAGCACCTAGCTCCATCTTGTTGGAACCAGATGTTGTCAAGATAAAGTTCTTCCAAATCTATACCGCTCTCCATTGACAGCAACGCCATCATAACTCCACACACTTCCCGATAAATCGACAAATTAATTAAATTATATCCTCGGAATGGTTTGAGAGACCTCTACATGAGCCCCGTTTTAGTTGAAATCCCATATCACAGGACCTGCCGACCGATTTCAACTACATTAGGCACATAACATTATTTTAAAATTCCTGACACATTGTGCAAATGAACGAAATCGGACAACTACGACTTGTCATATAACATAATTTTAAGTTCAGTTTGAATGTTTAATTTTCTAGGGCACAAATCAAGAAGCAATTAATATCACGGCATTCAACTTTGCACGAATAATTCCTTAAAAGTATGTCACTTTATGTCCAAATCCAATTAAAACTGTTCAAATCACCAAATACCGGAAATGTGGACTCCAGTATCTATAGTTGACTTTTAACCGAAAATATTGGTCAATGAAATTAAGAGAGAATCTTTTCCTAATAATAATATATCCGTGTATCAAAAAAGAGTTGATATAACGTTTTCGAATTTTCAGGTAACTTTTTACCGCATATATTGGCGTGTTTTGATGATAACAGTGTATCTTTGTGCAAAATTGGCAAAATGGGGCGAAAACTTGAAGTAGCCTCTATATTGTCGAACATCCAGTTGACTTTACTTAATACGATTGGTGACTAAATGTGGCATATTGTATCTCCAATAACTTCTTCTTCTTCTTTACTGGCGTAGACACCGCTTACGCGATTATAGCCGAGTCAACAACAGCAGGCAGTTGTTTCCTTTTCATTGGGGGTGTTTTTTTACGTGGCGGGTCCCAAACCCAGCGCACAACCCTATGTAGGGGATGTTTCGACTTCTCACATTAGCTCGCCTTCAAACGGATGTTCTTAGAGGATACTTGGTCAAAGACCGGAAGTCATGAGCTGCTTGAGCCATATGTAAAAAAAATCGTTTCTGGCCACTCCCAAGTAAATGGCGATCAGAGAACTTTCCTCACTTGCGTGAACTTCTACACATGACTCCATCCTCCAATATAAGTCCAGAAAATACAAAATTTTATTTCACAGATTCCAAAATTGGACAATGGGCGTAACACCGGCCATTTTTTGGTAAAGTCACATATTTCAGAACTCGATCCACCGATTACGACCAAATTTTGTAAATGGTATTATTCTAAACTCCTATGTCACAGCTCGAAAATAGGCAAAAATCGGACTACAACCACATAATACAATTTTAAATTCCATTTGATTCCTTCACTTTCCAGTACACAATTCTAGAAGTAATTCATATAACGGGATAAAGTTTTTCACTAAATTTTGCCACCTTATAACCAAAAAATTCCGAAATCAGTTAAAACTTTTCAATGTGGACCCCAATATCTATTATATAACGGGTGATTTTTTTGAGGTTAGGATTTTCATGCATTAGTATTTGACAGATCACGTGGGATTTCAGACATGGTGTCAAAGAGAAAGATGCTCAGTATGCTTTGACATTTCATCATGAATAGACTTACTAACGAGCAACGCTTGCAAATCATTGAATTTTATTACCAAAATCAGTGTTCGGTTCGAAAATTTTTTATCGACAAATTTTGTTCAGCGATGAGGCTCATTTCTGGTTGAATGGCTACGTAAATAAGCAAAATTGCCGCATTTGGGGTGAAGAGCAACCAGAAGCCGTTCAAGAACTGCCCATGCATCCCGAAAAATGCACTGTTTGGTGTGGTTTGTACGCTGGTGGAATCATTGGACCGTATTTTTTCAAAGATGCTGTTGGACGCAACGTTACGGTGAATGGCGATCGCTATCGTTCGATGCTAACAAACTTTTTGTTGCCAAAAATGGAAGAACTGAACTTGGTTGACATGTGGTTTCAACAAGATGGCGCTACATGCCACACAGCTCGCGATTCTATGGCCATTTTGAGGGAAAACTTCGGACAACAATTCATCTCAAGAAATGGACCCGTAAGTTGGCCACCAAGATCATGCGATTTAACGCCTTTAGACTATTTTTTGTGGGGCTACGTCAAGTCTAAAGTCTACAGAAATAAGCCAGCAACTATTCCAGCTTTGGAAGACAACATTTCCGAAGAAATTCGGGCTATTCCGACCGAAATGCTCGAAAAAGTTGCCCAAAATTGGACTTTCCGAATGGACCACCTAAGACGCAGCCGCGGTCAACATTTAAATGAAATTATCTTCAAAAAGTAAATGTCATGAACCAATCTAACGTTTCAAATAAAGAACCGATGAGATTTTGCAAATTTTATGCGTTTTTTTTTAAAAAAAAGTTATCAAGCTCTTAAAAAATCACCCTTTATTTGTCTTTTGACCGAAAATATCGGTTAATGTTTTGGATAGACAATTTATATTCAGAGAGAAGCCTTTCCTGATAATACGAGTAGTAACTCCGTGTTACAAAAATGGGTTGAATCGGGTCAATATATCTTCCTGTGCCCACATACACCTAATATAAAGATTTTCCAACCTTTTGGTGATCTTATACTGCAAATATTGGTTTATATTTGAGTTATCTCAATGAAAATTATAAAGCGCGTTTCAACAGAATATATCGGTCACTGTATGATTTATATATAGTACATGTATATATAAAATTGCTGGGAATGCGATCCTCTGGTTGACGCTTCTATTTCCCTGGCGTTGATTTCTGCAAGAATATTAAATGTTCGGTTGCACCCGAACTTAGCCGTTACTTTGTTGTTTATTAGTGAATTTGCAACACTTAGGATCCTTCGTTAGAAAGGCTGGTTCGAAACGTTTCTAATACTGAGTACTCATTTTCCTCATTTAACGGCACATCGTGACACATTAGAAAAAAAAGCTTTAAGTAACGGGTGATTTTTTTGAGGTTAGGATTTTCATGCATTAGTATTTGACAGATCACGTGGGATTTCAGACATGGTGTCAAAGAGAAAGATGCTCAGTATGCTTTGACATTTCATCATGAATAGACTTACTAACGAGCAACGCTTGCAAATCATTGAATTTTATTACCAAAATCAGTGTTCGGTTCGAAATGTTTTTTATCGACAAATTTTGTTCAGCGATGAGGCTCATTTCTGGTTGAATGGCTACGTAAATAAGCAAAATTGCCGCATTTGGGGTGAAGAGCAACCAGAAGCCGTTCAAGAACTGCCCATGCATCCCGAAAAATGCACTGTTTGGTGTGGTTTGTACGCTGGTGGAATCATTGGACCGTATTTTTTCAAAGATGCTGTTGGACGCAACGTTACGGTGAATGGCGATCGCTATCGTTCGATGCTAACAAACTTTTTGTTGCCAAAAATGGAAGAACTGAACTTGGTTGACATGTGGTTTCAACAAGATGGCGCTACATGCCACACAGCTCGCGATTCTATGGCCATTTTGAGGGAAAACTTCGGACAACAATTCATCTCAAGAAATGGACCCGTAAGTTGGCCACCAAGATCATGCGATTTAACGCCTTTAGACTATTTTTTGTGGGGCTACGTCAAGTCTAAAGTCTACAGAAATAAGCCAGCAACTATTCCAGCTTTGGAAGACAACATTTCCGAAGAAATTCGGGCTATTCCGGCCGAAATGCTCGAAAAGGTTGCCCAAAATTGGACTTTCCGAATGGACCACCTAAGACGCAGCCGCGGTCAACATTTAAATGAAATTATCTTCAAAAAGTAAATGTCATGAACCAGTCTAACGTTTCAAATAAAGAACCGATGAGATTTTGCAAATTTTATGCGTTTTTTTTTTTTTTTAAGTTATCAAGCTCTTAAAAAATCACCCTTTATTTAAGATACTTAACTTAACATTTTGTTACATCTACATCATTTGGCATACTGCAAAGTGCATGTGCTCGAATTTTCATATCAATAAATTGCAATTTTATTTCGACAGATTGCGTAACGGCTTCAAGCGATTCTTCCGATGGTGCTTGTGCGTTTAGGTCGGCGCTGAATCTCTAAACAGACGCAAAATTACTTTGCCGTACTCATGCGCGGGTTCACCGGTTCTTAATCGCATCGAGAGAAATGGTAAGTTCTACGAGTATATGTTTAAATATAGTTGTTATACTTGCAAGCTTAATGTTAATTTAGAAGTTAATCGAAATTTTGCAATTTCTTTTTCGAACTTGAATCTTCTTTCACAAAATAATCTCACATATCTCAAGTCACGTGACTATTGGCTAATGTTTTTCCATCTGTCCACCATATGACTTCATCTAAACTTACCTTCCAGTTGGACATTTCTCAGTCAATTCCTACTTTTTTGTGTCTCTTGCAGATAGGCGGCGCTCATTCTTCTCACCAAAAAAACGTCGCGAAACTTCATGTGGTAAGTAAAAGGATTATAGCACTTTGTAAACTTAACGTGAAAGAAGGGCAGAAATGTTTTTAATTATTGTTCAAAATGTACCAATGCATGTCACCATTGGATTTATAACACCAACCAGGTATGTCTAATGTTGACGGTTGTTTGTAAGTCCTAAAACTAAAAGAGTCAGATATAGGGTTATATATACCAAAGTGATCAGGGTGACAAGTAGAGTTTAAATCCGGATGTCTGTCTGTCCGTCCATCCGTCCGTCTCTCCGTCCGTCCGTCTGTCCGTCCGTGCAAGCTGTAACTTGAGTAAAAAGTTCGAAGATGGGCAAAATCGGCCCACTGCCACGCCCACAAAATGTCGAAAACCGAAAACCTATAAAGTGTCATAACTAAACCATAACTAAATATATTACAGTGAAATTTGGCACAAAGGATCGCATTAGGGAGGGGCACATTTGGACGTAATTTTGTTGGAAAAGTGGGCGTGGCCCCGCCCCCTACTAAGTTTTTTGTACATATTTCGGAAACTACTATAGCTATGTCAACCAAACTCTATAGAGTCGTTTCCTTCAGGCATTTCCATATATGTACAGTTCGAAAATGGAAGAAATGAAGAAATCGGATAATAACCACGCCCATTTCCCATACAAGGTTATGTTGAAAATCACTAAAAATGCATTAACCGACTAACAAAAAACGTCAGAAACACTAAATTTTACGGAAGAAATGGCAGAAGGAAGCTTCACCCAGGCTTTTTTAAAAATTGAAAATGGGCGTGGCGTCGCCCACTTATGGACCAAAAACCATATCTCAGGAACTACTAATCTAATTAATTTTACAGAAAAATAAAATAATACGTAAATGACGGATAATGAAATCTCGATTATCACTTTATCATGCGAGAGTATACAATGTTCGGTGACACCCCAACTTAGCCCTTCCTTACTTGTTTACAGTGATATTAGATATATCCAACATATTCTTAAAATATTTCTATATGTTGAGATGAAAAAAATAATGTCAAATAGTCGTAAGCTTTTATTATTAATATCATTCTAAAACTTTTTTAAATTAAAATTGTTTTTATGTATATACCGATATTTTAATATAAAGATGCATTTATCCTTTTGAAATATTCAACGGTTAATTCTGTATAGAAATAAATAAAATGCATATGTATACTATTTGATATTTGATTTAATTTGGAATTCTACAATTTCAAGGTTTGTATCGACAAAAAATAACCTCCTCGCCTTTGGCTTATTAGTTGCTAAAAACATTGTGTTAAGGCTCTGCGTATGACCATATATTTATAACCAATGAAATTATGTAAGTATTTTTGTAAATAAATATTATTCATTGTACAAGTTTTACGATTACAAGCTACGGAGTTCTAACCTTCAAAGATCAAAAATGTTTATCTCAGACGAAAGTAGACATACACAGGGATTAAAAAGAAGGAAAATAAGGTTATCGCAGAGTAATTAATGAAGTGATTATTGAAGCACAAGCTTCGATGTCTATATTTAGTCAGTAACCTGCTGACTCAAGCAGCTCACGACTTCCGGTCTTTGACCAAGTATCCTCTGGGTAGCCTAAGAACATCCGTTTGAAGGCGAGCTAACGTGAGAAGGCGAAATATCCCCTACATAGGGTTGTGCGCTGGGTTTGGGACCCGCCACGTAAAAAAACAACCCCAGCGAATAGCAACAACCAGCCTCGGATGAGAGACCCCCCTTTTGATGACGACCATGGAAAACGAAATAAGGACTACGAATTGAGGGCATGCACCTGGAATGTCCGGTCCCTTAATTGGGAAGGTGCCGCTGCCCAGCTGGTTGATGTCGTCGTGAAAATAAAGGCTGACATCACCGCCGTCCAAGAAATGCGATGGACGGGACAAGGACAAAGACGAGTAGGTCCTTGTGGCATTTACTACAGTGGCCATATAAAGGAGCGCAAGTTTGGTGTTGGATTCGTGGTGGGAGAGAGACTCCGTCGCCGAGTACTATCATTCACTCCGGTGAATGAACGTCTAGCCATAATCCGCATCAAAGCGAGGTTCTTCAACATATCGCTGATTTGCGCCCACGCCCCGACGGAAGAGAAGGACGATGTGACCAAAGATGACTTTTATGAGCGCTTGGAGCTCGCTTATGAGAGCTGCCCCCGCCACGATGTCAAAATCGTGCTTGGCGACTTCAACGCCAGGGTGGGCAAAGAAGGTATCTTTGGCACTACGGTCGGTAAATTCAGCCTCCACGAGGAAACATCCCCAAATGGGTTGAGGCTGATCGACTTCGCCGGGGCCCGAAATATGGTTATCTGTAGTACTAGATTCCAGCATAAGAAGATTCATCAAGCTACCTGGCTGTCTCCGGATCGAAAAACTACCAACCAGATCGATCATGTTGTGATAGACGGAAGACACGTCTCCAGTGTTTTAGATGTGCGTGCGCTCCGAGGTCCTAACATCGACTCGGACCACTATCTTGTTGCAGCTAAGATTCGCACCCGCCTCTGTGCAGCAAAAAACGCACGCCAACAAACACAAGGAAGGTTCGACGTCGAGAAGCTGCAATCACAACAGACAGCCGAGCGATTTTCTACTCGGCTTGCACTCCTGCTCTCTGAGAGCACTCGTCAACAACTCGGTATAAGGGAACTGTGGGACGGCATTTCAAACTCCTTACGTACAGCTGCAACCGAAACCATTGGTTTTCGGAAGGTGCAAAAGAACAGCTGGTACGACGAGGAGTGCCGTGTCGCAGCGGAGAGAAAACAGGCTGCCTACCTCGCAACGTTACGATCGACCACAACACGTGCGGGATGGGATAGATACCGAGAGTTGAAGAGGGAAGCGAGACGCATTTGTAGACAGAAAAAGAAAGAGGCCGAAATGCGTGAGTACGAAGAGCTTGATAAGCTGGCCGACAGGGGTAATGCTCGAAAATTCTACCAAAAGATGTGGCGGCTTACAGAAGGTTTCAAGACCGGAGCATACTCATGTAGAACCCCCCAAGGTGATCTAGTCGCCGATGCCCAGAGCATACTTAAATTATGGAGGGAACACTTCTCCAGCCTGCTGAATGGCAGTGAACACACAACGCCAGGAGAAGACGAACCCGATTCCCCAATCGATGACGATGGAAAAGACGTTCCATTGCCCGACCAAGAAGAAGTTCGAATAGCAATTACCCGCCTGAAGAACAACAAAGCGGCGGGGGCGGATGGATTGCCAGCCGAGCTATTCAAACACGGCGGCGAAGAACTGATAAGGAGCATGCATCAGCTTCTTTGTAAAATATGGTCGGACGAAAGCATGCCCAACGATTGGAATTTAAGTGTGCTATGCCCAATCCATAAAAAAGGAGACCCCACAATCTGCGCCAACTATCGTGGGATTAGCCTCCTTAATATCGCGTATAAGGTTCTATCGAGCGTATTGTGTGAAAGATTAAAGCCCACCGTCAACAAACTGATTGGACCTTATCAGTGTGGCTTCAGACCTGGTAAATCAACAACCGACCAGATATTCACCATGCGCCAAATCTTGGAAAAGACCCGTGAAAGGAGAATCGACACACATCACCTCTTCGTCGATTTTAAAGCTGCTTTCGACAGTACGAAAAGGAGCTGCCTTTATGCCGCAATGTCTGAATTTGGTATCCCGCAAAACTAATACGGCTGTGTAAACTGACATTGAGCGGGACCAAAGCTCCGTCAGGATCGGGAAGGACCTCTCCGAGCCGTTCGATACCAAACGAGGTTTCAGACAAGGCGACTCCCTATCGTGCGATTTCTTCAACCTGCTGCTGGAGAAAATAGTTCGAGCTGCAGAACTTAATCGAGCAGGTACAATCTTTTATAAGAGTGTACAGCTGCTGGCGTATGCCGATGATATTGATATTATCGGTCTCAACACCCGCGCCGTTAGTTCTGCTTTCTCCAGACTGAACAAGGAAGCAACGCAAATGGGTCTGGCAGTGAACGAGGGCAAGACGAAATATCTCCTGTCATCAAACAAACAGTCGTCGCACTCGCGACTTGGCACTCACGTCACTGTTGACAGTCATAACTTTGAAGTTGTAGATAATTTCGTCTATCTTGGAACCAGCGTAAACACCACCAACAATGTCAGCTTTGAAATCCAACGCAGGATAACTCTTGCCAACAGGTGCTACTTCGGACTGAGTAGGCAATTGAGAAGCAAAGTCCTCTCTCGACAGACAAAAACCAAACCCTATAAGTCACTCATAATTCCCGTCCTGCTATATGGTGCAGAGGCCTGGACGTTGCGAGTTTTCGAGAGAAAAGTTCTGCGAAAGATTTATGGTCCTTTGCGCGTTGGCCACGGCGAATATCGCATTCGATGGAACGATGAGCTGTACGAGAAATACGGCGACATTGACATAGTTCAGCGAATTAAAAGACAGCGGCTACGCTGGCTAGGTCATGTTGTCCGAATGGACGAAAACACTCCAGCTCTGAAAGTATTCGACGCTGTACCCGCCGGGGGAAGCAGAGGAAGAGGAAGACCTCCACTCCGTTGGAAGGACCAAGTGGAGAAGGACCTGGCTTCGCTTGGAATATCCAATTGGCGCCACGTAGCGAAGAGAAGAAACGATTGGCGCGCTGTTGTTGACTCGGCTATAATCGCGTAAGCGGTGTCTACGCCAGTAAAGAAGAAGAACCTGCTTCGTAATTAACGGTTCTGTGTCACGAATTCGCCGAGTTCAGTCAACAAGTGATGAAAGGGACATGAATTAATTCATGTGCATGTTTAACTTAAATAAATCACGCTAACTAAATGTCAACTTTTCCGTTTTCTAACATAAATGGTGAATATATAATAACCGTCAGTCGCTTATTATGCTTTAGCGTAAGGTACTTCACAAAACAATACTGCTTTCTATTAAATGTATCTGAAAATAAAATACTTTGATATTGATATTGGCGGTTGTTGCTTACCAATAAAGCGAAATGAGGGTATTTTATATACAAATTTCATATATTTAACTTTAACATGTATATACATATTTAACTTTTAGGTTAGGTTATTCGACATACGGTTTGTTATAAAAGCGAAAATCATTATATAATGGAGTTGGGTGTAGTATCGACCTGATTTGATTTATTTTGGCCATCCTATTAACATGCCACATACTAAAAGGTACCTCACATACCATCACCAATCATATGAAGTAAAGTCACCCTATGTTTGTTATGAGGGGGCTACGTTAAGTTTTCGCCAAATTTTATCCATTTTAATCATGAAGAATCGTTGAATCAGGTATATGGGAGATAAAGGAAGTATTGATCTTATTCAACCCATTTTTCACACACAGACATAATATTGTTCAAGAAGGATTATTTCTAAATTTCAACTATATAGCTGTCACATTGACAAAGTCAATAAATGCATTATTTGTGCAAAGTTTTGTTATTGATTGCTTTTTCATTTGTACACGGAAAACGAAAGAGTAAGATGGAATTTATCGCAAAAATGTTAGAAAATGATACGTTCCACATTCAGTTGAAATCGGGAGAACCGATCTACAAACTCGTTCTTACTTTTTTGCCAAGGAACCTGTGTACCAAGTTTCATCAAGATATCTCAGCTTCCGCGAACGGACGGACAGATAGACAGTAACGCGGATTTCAACTGTTCTCATTGCCCTGAACATTTATATATATATATATATATATATAAATAT
The DNA here is from genome assembly GCF_023373825.1 of Bactrocera dorsalis. NCBI lineage: Eukaryota > Metazoa > Arthropoda > Insecta > Diptera > Tephritidae > Bactrocera > Bactrocera dorsalis. Next base: position 44,993,209 of record NC_064304.1, on the reverse strand, counting down.
ATCATTCTATACTCGATTAGTTTTAGGTGATACGTACAACTGTTAGTTGAACCAAACTATAATACAAGAATGAGTAAAATTCGGTTCACATATAATATAAATATTATATAACATAAATATTTTCGAGCTGCGGGTTCACTTTTTACCCTATCTATTGGTTAACATACTTTTAAGTTCAATGTAAAGGCTTTGATCCTTGCAAGTTGCGAGAGAATAAAATATTCGGTTACATCCAAAGTTAGCTCTTCCATACTAATTATCTAACATATTTTATTTTTCATTTCAGTCTTTCTCCTTCTACTTTATATGTACGAGCTTTTATTCCACTCCATCTTGACTTGCTCCGTGGAGAAAGTGTTAGGCATTCAGAGATGCAAAATCATTTAACTTTCGTTCTAAGAAAATAATAAAATTGTCGCATTTTTTAGCCTCAGAGTTGCAAATAAGTTCATTACAAATAAACGCTTCAGTTAACATACAAATGGTTTCCAATTTTCGAAGAATAAGGTTTTCCAATTTTAGTATTTAAATGAGGCCAAGACTGTACCTATCTGCATCAGAAATGCTTCAGGTAAAGGACCTAGAGGGGTTGTGAAAAAATGTAATAACCGTTTTCATGCCTTATCAATGATAATGAAAAATACAAGTTTAAGCACAAGAACCAAAATTTTGATTTATAAAGTGGCTCTCCGTCCAGTCTTAATGTACGCTTTGCCGATTTGGTTTCATTTTTCGCTTTCTATGATGAAAAAAATTGAAATATTTGAACGTAAAATTATAAAATTTTGTTTAAACAAAAACTTCATTCACTTTAAAAAGAGATACGCAAATAAATATATCTATTCAAATTCTAAAGTACTCCCTTTTAATAAATATGCAATAAGAGCAATATTAAGGTTTTTCGACCATGTTCGGAATTGTGACAATCCATTTTTTTCTGATGGTATCTTGTCGCAGTCGAGTCATACTTGGGTCAACAGCAAGTATTTGTCTCCACTTGGTATTAGTAAAGAAAATATAATAAATGATGTTAATCATCCAGAAGCCTTCTGCTCAAACTTTTATGTAAAATCAACACCTGGTTCGCACAGGGGCTAGTTTAAGCATAAGCTTTATTTGCTATTATAGCTTGTAAGATTTCTTTTTTAATTAGTTTTAAGTTTTAAGTTAGTTTTAAGACTGAGTCGTAGCCCTCAGAATACATTTACAAATGTTGGGAGCAAGCATTTATTGTAATTTTTTTTCCTTTGGATTAAGATCTGTTTTCGGAAACTTTTGTTTAAGATAAAATATGTGTAGTCTTAAGTTATAACTTTCTACTTTTGTAAATAATTTGTATTTTTGTTTCTTTTTGGTCTCAATAAATGAAATTTGAATTTGAATTGTGCACAAGTGGCTTCAACGTTTTCAAAATGGTCGTGAGGACGTAAATGACGATCAACATGTGGGCAAATCAAAATCCATGATCACCGGAAATTCCATCGAACTGTGCGTAAATTCATCAAAAATCAGACGAAATCATCATTGAAATTCATGGAAACGGAATTGAACATCTCCGAAACATCGATTTATCGCATTTGAACGAAAGGTCTGTGCACGGTTTGTTCCGCACAAATTGACTGACGACCAAAAATTTCTCAGAATCCAAAAATCACATTTTAATCATTAACCACTCTCCGTATTCACCTGATATGACACCGTGCGACTTCAATCTTTTTGGAAAAATGCATATACCTATGAAAGGAAAGCGTTATGCAGACGTAGAGGCCACTCAAAAGGCTTGCACTCGTTATCCGTATCACTTACCTATATACTCGTATACAAGTAGATTTTAGATGATACGTACAACCAGTAAGTGTAAAAAACTATTATACTCTGTAGCAAAATGTGGCAAGAGTATCTAACGAGGCCGGAATTAAGGGTCGACAATTTTTGGTTTTTGCATCACGATAATGCAATGTCGCGTACTGCATTGATTCTTCTTAATTTTAATTCCGTTTTGAGGCAATTGAGGACATTAAATGAGAATCGCTGCGTGAATTAAAGGCAATTCCGGAAATTGGTTTTAGCAACTGTTTCGAGGATTGGAAAAAACGTTTGCACAAGTGTATTATTTAAATTAAAAATTTTAAAATTATGAACAAAGTCTTACTATTACTTGCTCATAGTAGTAAATGATGAGCGAGACGAGCTGAGTTGATTTGGCCATGTCCCTCTGTCTCTTATACGCGAACTAGCCTGCCAGTTTTCGAGCTATCATTCTAAAATATTGTAAACGTCCTTTGCTCCTCAAGAATCTGCTGCACTATAGCATATAGTTCTTGTATGGAGAGTATTTGTAAAGGGGTAAGGGGTATTACATATAATTTGAATACAACCGAATTCGTATGAGTTCTTTTTTTGGGGTTTTTTGTTCTTGCAGCAAAATATGCGTCATAAAGCTTGCGGTACGAATGACGGAAAAGTGTCGCTAGAACCTCAACTCGTAAATTGGCACTTTCAATTTAAATATTCTCTTTCTTGCATTTGATTTCAAGTATGAATGTATTGATTTCATGAACTCATAAAGGTATTTTATGTGGCAATCATCCAAGTACATTTGTATGCTATATATGTACATACATGTTCATTCTCTTGTATGCAACAACATGCATTCGCTTGGATGAGTGTGCGGGCAGCCCTTAACACTGGCGCATTTTTTCGACATAATCGTGAAGGAGTACAAATCGCCAATCATACCGCTGATATTTATGACAAGATTTGAACTGTTATTTTTCAGAATTTATGTGCTATGGGGAAAATATGCATTTTACGTGCGACAGACAGACAGAGTTATATCCTGTAAGCAATTTGATCAATAACAAGGAAGAAGGGTTAAGTTCCAGTGTAGCCGAACATTTCATACCCTTGCAATTTACCACGATCAAAGCCTGGAAAATACTTTCAGGTGTAGAATGTTTGTTATTTATATGGGGTCTAGGGCAAGTCGTCACCCGATTTTATCCATTCTAAGCACAAAGCCACAACGTTATTAAAAAAGAAAATGTTCTCTCCTTGCAAATGCCAACAAATAGCGTTAAGAATAGTATACGCTACGAAATTGGTCTAATTTACACCATTCTACGTTAGATATCTTTGAAAATACACCGGGACACATAAGCCCCGTTCGGATTGAAAGGGTTAAGATACATACATACATCACTTCATTCTTCTGGAACTTACTTCTGGATGATATGCGGTATAAAGTTAGCTGGAAATACAAAAATCTTTCTCTTTGAAATATGGGTGCAATGGAAAGTATTGGCTTGTTTCAACCAATTTTTTAAAGAAGGCTACATTGCGGATATGCATCTCATAGACTAACCGATAATATACTTGTATAACTAATATCGGGATTACTAGATTCCAGCATCAAGCCACCTGGCTGTATCCGGATCGAAAAGCTACCAACCAGATAGATTATGTTGATATGGACGGAAGACACGTCAGCAGTGTTTTAGATGTGAGTGCGAGGTCTTGTTGCAGCCAAGATTCGCACCTGCCTCTGTGCAGCAAAAAACGCTCGCCAACAAACACAAGGAAGGTTCAACGTCGAGAAGCTGCAATCCCAACAGATAGCCGAACGAGACGCATTTGCAGACATAAAAAGAAAGAGTCCGACGAATGCATGCCCAACTGTTGAAATTTAAGTGTACTCTGCCCAACCCAAAAAACGGGAGATCCCACAATCTGCGCCAATTACCGTGGGGTGAGCCTCCTTAACATCGCATATATGGTTCTATCGAGCGTATTGTGTGGAAGATTAAACCCCACCGTCAACAAACTGATTGGACCTTATCATTGTGGCTTTATATCTGGCAAATCAACAACCGACCAGATATTCACCATGCCTCAAATCTTGAAAAAGACCCGTGAGAAGAGAATCGACACATACCACCTCTTCGTCGATTTCAAAGCTTTCGACAGCATGAAAAGGCACGGCCTTTATGTCGCGGTGTCTGAATTTGGTATCCCCGCAAAACTAATAGGGCTGTGCAAACTAACGTTGAGCAACACCAAAAGCTCCGTCAGGATCGGGAAGAACCTCTCCGAGCCGTTCGATACCAAACAAGCTTTCAGACAAGGTGACTCCCTTTCCTGCGACTTCTTTAATCTTCCGCTAGAAAAAATCATATAAGCTGCTGAACTTAATCGAGCAGGTACAATCATTTATAAGAGTGTACAGCTGCTGGCGTTGGTTCAGAGACTGCTGAGTCGACGTTGCGAGTTTTCGAGAAAAGTTCTGCGAAAGATTTATGATCTTTTGAGCGTTGGCCACGGCGATATACTGCGACATTGACATAGTTCAGCGAATTAAAAGACAGCGGGTACGCTGGCTAGGTCATGTTGTACGAATGGACGAAAACAATCCAGCTCTCAAAGTATTCGACGCAGTACCCGCCGGAGGAAGCAAAGAAAGAGAAAGACCTCCACTCCGAAGGAAGGACCAGGTGGAGAATGGTCTGGTCGCGCTTAGAATATCCAATTGGCGCCACGTAGCGAAAAGAAGAAACGACTGGCGCGCTGATGTTAACTCGGCTATAATCGCGTAAGCGGTGTCTACGCCAGTAAAGAAGAAGAACTATTTTGGTAGACGGACTGTTTTATTAACATTTTCAGCTGGATATCAACTTTTTCTGGATATTAACAGCTACAAATCGTTTTTTGGTTGGAAGCTAACGCTTGATGTTTTGGGAACAATACATTTTTCTTAAATATAGAGAGAAGTATATATGTACGTTAATTGTTGATGGAAATACATACATATGTATCCTAATTCTATTTTCCAGCATGAATAATCATACAAGTAATAAATCGTGTGAAATTACATACTTTAATATGAAGAAATAATTTGAGTTTACTTTCGTTGACAGTCGCCACATCAAATTTATTTAGCGCCGAGCAATACAATAGATTCCGTAATTAGAATTAGGAAGTGTTTTAGTCAAACACTTCAATTTAAATCTGGACGAATAAAACGAGTCAGCTGCGCCTTCTTCTCTCCTTAAGTGGGAATTCACACTTAATAAAGAATTTTACACTTAAGTCATATTGATTTAAAAACAATCTATATAAATAAAAATGAATCGCCAAATTGTATGTACGCGCATCACTTTCATACGACTGAACCAAATTTGATAATTCTTTTTTTAAAATGTTCGTTGAGGTTCAGGGATGGTTTATGCGGAGAAAAAAACACGAAAAATTGCCAAGAAATCCCTAAAAGCGGCCCTTTTCTTTTTCCCATAGAAACGAATGGATGTTTGTTTATTAGCAACGCTAAGGGAACGACTGAACCAATCTTGATGAAATTTGCAGAGAATGTTCTGCGTGGATTGGGGAAGGTTTAGAAATAAAAAAACCTGTATGTCATTCATGAGGAAAAGTCGGAAAATTGAACAATTCCAAAAAGTTAATTTTTTCCATACAAATTTTTTATTCAATTTTTTTGTTTTGGTTTTCAATTATTTAAATCTTTCAAATTTGGCGTTTGCTTCAAAAATTTTTTAAAATTATACAGTGAAAATGTTATGTGTTTTGCACATAAAGTGATCAATTATAGATTGAAATTTGTCACGATGCCATGAAGAGGTCGCGCTAATATCGGTCGGCGTTATTTTTGGCATCAACACATTAGCAGCCCAAGGCACATGAACGAGTGCTCCCAGGATGCGATGACATTCGTACGGTATTATGGGTCGCGATCAATCAGAAAGCGATCGTCACGATGTCACAGCAAGACTTTTCAAGCAACAGCTTCGATGGACATTATCTTGAAGCAACGCATATACTATGGTGCTGTTAGATGCTAGATGTACCCTGTTGAGTGGCAAAAGAGAGGTTTGTCGCACGCACACATTCTTCTTTGAATGGTGGAAGGTGATTACATCAGATCAAATTGATGAAATCATTCAATCATGCGGCAATTCCTGATGCAAAGAAAGATCCAGTATTATACGAAGTGATGAAAACCAATAAGATTCATGTCAATAAATGCACGAAACAGTATCCACGTACTTTTCTTTCGGAAACACAAACTAGAAATGATGGATATCCACTCTATCGATGTCGCTCACCAGACGACAACGGCAGAACATTTAGCATTCAATTAAGAGGCGGGAGTATCGAAGTTGACAACACATGGATCGTACTATATTCTCCACTGTTGTCTAATTCACATTCAAAACTCATATCAATGTTTAGTATTGCAGTTTGGTGTAATCGATAAAATACGTTTGTAAGTACGTCGCCAAAGGACGCAACATGGCGATTATTGGTCTTGAACGATACGGTCGATACGTGAACTGCAATAAAGCGCTTTGTAGGATATTTACTTTTACAATTCATGAACGTTTTCCGACTGTTGTGCGTCTCGCAGTTAATTTGGAGAATGGCCAAAGAGTGTATTTCAACCCAGAGAATACAGTATAGCCAGTGGAAAACATCGAGAGCAACAAAATTAACATTGACGAGTTTTTTCTCAACTTTCGTCAGTGATTCGTTTGTGAGAACATTGCTCTATTCGAAAATACCTTGGTATTATACATGGAATGCATCGTCGAATAGTTACGCAGAAAGCAAGGCCAACCAGTAGATTGACATGCAGGTGTCTTATCAACTAATGCATTAGGACGAATTTACACAATCCACCCGAAAAACGACGATTGTTTCTATCTTCGGTAGCTATTGATTAATGTACGCGGTTCAACTTTATTTGAGTTTACTGTGTTTACTGTGAATGGTATATGGGAATATGTGCAAGTTTTGGAGAAGTAAGCCAGCAATTACAAATGCTGGAACACGCTAAGCGCTTGAATGAAAATAAAGTTTGCATATTTTTCGATATAAACCTCGACATTGTCAAAGACATTTTACATCGTCTTCGCTAAAAATTGGAAATGGTTCAATTTCGGTTGATACTTCTGGTGATTCGATATCAATTCCATCTTCCCTTTATCAATTCACGAAGGATGAACTCATCACAAATGTTCGGACATTGGCCAAATTATTATAACTACGATTCCTTAAGTGCACGCACAATGTTAGCTGCCAAAAATACCGATGTTGTTGACTTCAACTTGAAGATTCTGGGAGACTTGCGCTCATACAAATCGATCGATCGTCTTGACTATGAAGACGACGCCGTGAATTATCCAGTGGTATTCCTAAATTCTTTGGACAGGCTTGGTACGCCACCGCATCATTTGCGTCTCAAAGTAGAATCCGTCATTATTATGTTTCCCAATCTTCATGCGCCGAAAGTGTGTAATGGAACCTGACTGATTGTGAATACAAGGAGGAGAATGCTGATTCTACGAATTCTTTTGAACCATCTTTTCTGTACACCGGAACAGAAACCGAAAATTGTTGTTTATAAAGCTGCGTTACATTGAAAAAAACAAATGAAATGAGAAATTTAACTTTCTTTTCATTACAAACCATATAATTTCACGCAGGACAACGGCTGCGGGGTCAGCTAGTTGTTTTATAAAAATAATTAAGTTTCTGTGAAACCGCTTGAGTTCGAATACTTGTTTGTCACTCCTTCAGTCGATCGAAGAAATAAAACAAAATTGCCTGAAGGAGCTAAAGGCCATCCCAAAAAGAGCATCAAGGATTGGAAAAATCGTTGGTATAAGTGTATTACATCCGGTGGGGATAACTTTGAAGGCGACATAATAAATATTTTTCAATAATTAAATGATATGCGTTTTTTTACAATGTTTGTCACAACATATTTCAGTTAATGTTAGTGACCAAGAGGTATAGAAAGCCATCCATTTTTAACTAATTTTGAAAACATAATTATAATTTTATTGAATAAATACTGATACTTACAGTCTGTCAAGTAAGCGCGTGGTCGACTTTACTTGTGACAAAGCGACTCGCTTGGGCGCATGAGAATATTGACAGAGATTTTGAAAATGTTATTTTTAATGATGAATGTTCTAATAGGCACGTTCTGTACTCACGCGAGTCTGGTCAACTTCCACCAATAGGCTTGTTCAGCGGATTGTAAAACATGGAATAAAGGTGCATCTTTGGGGCTGCTTCTCAAAGCAGGTACTCGGCACTTTGTACCTCTTTACTGACAACCTAAAGCCGAGAAAATGATAAAAATTTACTAAAAGGCTTTACTGCCATCTGCCAAACGATGGTTCATCACAAAAAATTAAGATTAGATTCTGCAGGAGCACAACGATCCTAAACACCGCAGCAAGCTCTGTACTCAGTAGAAAACTCAATCTGGCATCGTTACATTGGATTGGCTATCGCAGTCGCCCGATGCAAGCCCTATTGAAAACGTTGGGCATATATTAAACAGAAGCTTCGTGGAAGATGCACAAATACTTTCAAGTAGTTGTCTTACGAAATTCGTCGGATCTGGAGATCCTTGCCACTAGACTACGCCGTCAAATTAGTAGAAAGCATGCCTCGGAGATGCCAGGCAATTATCGACGTCGGTGGTAACTGGACATATTATTGACCAAATTGCATCATTGTTTGTAATGTGTACAATGTATATATAAATATGAAAGTTCCATAAATATTTTTTTTTAATTAACACGACCACGCTCTTACTTGACATACTGTATGTATGTAAGTGAGTAAAAAATACATTGAACCTATTTGTAAACTTATTAATGGCGGAAACGTCTTCGCTATTTTTGCAAAATAATGTTATGTTGTATGTTGATTCGCCCAAGAACATAAGATTTCGGTGTTCGACATTCTTTTCCTTTCGTGGAATATTATTCTCTAACCACGAAGTCTGGTAATGATGCTTGAATATTTTAGTTTTTGAACAAACAGAAAAACGAAATTCATTTTCTTTTGTTTTTGTAGGTAATTCAGAGGGTAAACTAGCTTCAAATCTAATAAAATGAGCATTTCATAATACTAAATTTAAACTCTAAGTGTCTACCTGTTACAACGCCACCCGTACTTTATGTTAGTGGTTGAAAATTAAGTATGTGCAATTTAACATATTCATTTATGGTAGAATTTTAGATGTAAAATAAGGTTAAAGGTGTCATGAAAAAGTATTATTACCATACATGGTGATGTGAATCCTTTATTATTTAGATGGTAAATTGTATAATGCTCTCATTCAAATATTTCATGCTAGCGTTATGTAAAATTAAATTTCATCCCTTTACTAATGAATAGAAATGGAGAAAAGTGCAAGACTATGTGCAAGTGCCGAACATACATATATGGTACAAGTTAATGGTATGTTGTGGTAAGTTGAATGAAAATTAGAGGTAAGTTGAACAATATGTTTATTTAGCACGAAACAGCCTGGGAAAGGTACATCATATTTAAAAATTTTCTATTCCCGTCTAGATTTAGTCAAATAGCGTACCTGAGTTGCTACAAATCATCTCATTTAGCTCCAGTTTGAAGAGTAAGAAAACATATATGAGCCTATGGTTAACTTTTCATTGAAAGTGACGGTAAGTTTTTTTTATTGGACTCTGTTAAACAAATATAAACAAAATTACGTTTAATTACGACTTTCACGTCCAGACTTGGCGCGGCTTTCAATTCTTCGTTGTATTACATTCTAAACTTGGCAGCATTTCTGCATTTCTTCTTCTTCAGTTTCCTAAATTAAAAAGTTTAATTAACAAAAGCATTTACACTTTAAATTTAACTGGACAAAACTAAATTATCGCTTTCTTCGGTTTGAAAATAATATCTATAAATTAAAAAATTAAAGGAAATCCTTTATTTTGGATGACTTAGGCGGATATTTTAGGCATAGCAGAAATAAAATTATTTATTGTTAGCCATTTCAAGTTATCTTTACAGTTTCAAAAAGCTGATGCTTGATTTTACAATTTCCTCTATTAATTTTGAAATTAACGATGGCCAATAAATTCTTGGTGTGGTTAAGATCGGCCAAGTCTAAAACATCATATCTCTTTCTTCGCACCCAAGTTTTGCAATGCCTAGAATAATGCTTAGGATCATTGTCCTGCTGGTACTTCCATCTTATTGGCATTTCCTCTTCAGCATGCGGTAGCATCACGTTTTATAAAATGTTGCTGTAAATTATTAAATCGTCTCAACATAATGCTTAGAATTACGCCTTTGTCATCAGCTTTGCCGAGTAAACACCCTTGAGAAAGTGGGCGTGGTTCCGCCCTATAAAAATTTTAATCTATATATCTCTTAAAACTCTTAATTTACATCAACCAAGTTCAACTGGCCAAATAATATAAGAACTCCTACTGAGGGAGTGAAAATGGATGAAATTGTATGATAACGCCTCTCACATTCCCTACAGAGATCTGCAATTATTCCATTTTTTAAGTTATTGATTAAATAACACAAAAAAGAGATTTTGTGAATATAAATCAAAATTCAACAAACACAAATTTCCACAAAAACACATTTACGCAAAGCACACATAGCGAGAGTATGACTAATGTGTAAGTTTATTTTCTTACGAACCGGTATTGTAGTCATTCTCTCATGAGTCAATAATTCAATCACATCAAAGTGAAATGATTCAAAGCACCAAGAAACACCAATAGTAGTTTTGAATGACTTAAGTGACTTGAGTATTTTTAGATTAGCTTTATTGTGTTTGCGCTGCTTTTTTATTTATTTTTTTTTATTTCTGTGTTGGTAATTTATTTAATTTAATATTTAATTATTGTTTTCATACAGTTTTATACGCAACAATGTAGATTTTTCGCATGACTTTAAAAGTTACTACTAAGAAACCAACAGCTCGATTTTATTTTTTTAATATTATACGAGGGCTGTCCGATAAATAACCGACCTCAACGTGAAGCTAGCGGCACATCTGAAAAAAAAGTTTCTACTTCAAATTGTGCATATTATAATAGCTACTCGCCAAAATTTCAGAAATTTATCTTGCGCAATTATCTGTTGACAGTCGTTTTTGTGAGTCTATTTCGGTGATTTCCCCAAAATGGAAAAAATTGAATATCGAGCTGTAATTAAATTTTTATTTTTGAAAGGCAATACGCCTTCACAAATCAAAGATGAGTTAGACTCTGTGTATGGTGACTCTGCACCATCGTTTACCACCGTAAAATTTTGGGCAGCTGAATTTAAACGTGGTCGCAGGAGCTTGGAAGATGATGAACGTCCTGGGCGTCCAAAAACTGTAACCACTAACGATAACATCGCTAAAGTTCATCAATTGGTACTAGACGACCGCCGGATTAAAGTTAGGGAAATAGCTGAGATTATGAAGATGTCAAAAGAAACTGTTTGTCACATATTAAACCAAGATTTGGGCATGAGAAAGCTGTCCGCGCGTTGGGTGCCGCGTTTGCTTACGCTAGACCACAAACGTGCGCGCATGAACATTTCCAGCGCTCTGTTGGCTCAGTTTAGAGGCAATAAGACCGAGTTTTGGCGCCGATTGATAACTGTAGACGAAACTTGGATTCATCATTATACGCCCGGAACAAAAAACCAATCTAAACAGTGGATTGAAAAGGGGGAACCAGCCCCAAAAAAACCTAAAGCTGTGTATTCGGCTGGGAATGTGATGCCGAGTGTTTTTTTGGGACAGCCATGGAATTATTTTTATCGACTATCTTGAAAAAGGAAAAACTATAACAGGAGCATACTACGCATCATTATTGGACAAGCTAAAGGAAGAAATTTCGAAAAATCGGCCACTTTTGCAAAAAAAGAAAGTCTTGTTTCACCAAGACAACGCACCATCTCACACCTCAACAGTCGCCATGGCTAAAATCCCCTAATTGCGGTTCGAACTGCTTGACAAGCGACTTTTTTTTGTTTCCTCAACTTAAAACTGCGCTCGGCGGCCAGAGATTTTCGTGAAATGAGGAGGCAATCTCTTTCGTGAACTCGTATTTTGCAGACAAAGACGCCAAGTACTATTTGGAAGGGTTGCAGAGATGGGAGCATCGCTGGGAGAAGTGTGTGAAGTTACAAGGAAACTATGTAGAAAAATAAAAAAAAAAATTTTGAAAAAGTCGCGTGCATCATGGTTAGGTCGGTTATTTATCGGACAGCCCTCGTAGTTTTTATTTGAAAATAACAAAATGAGATCGTCCATGTTTTAAAACTAACCTCAGTTAACAAAATTCATAAATCTTTATTTTAAAATTAATGCACTTGAAAAAAAAAACTAAAAAGACTCATTCAAAGGTACATATAAAAGCAAATAAGTTTTGTTAGAAAAATGTATAATTTTTGTTGTAAACTGAATTTAGGAAAAGAATACTGTCTACAGTCTTTGGCGCTATTCTGTTGCGCTTTTCTGTAATAATATTACCGGCAAGCGATAACACTCGCTCTGATGCTGCACTGCTAGCAGGAATGGCAAGAACTTTAAGTGCTAACTTAGACGTCAGATATCGTTTGCTATTATTTTTCCACAACTGCATAACATCAAAATTTTCGAAAAACTCCACATTTTTTCTACACATATAGAATAGGGACGTAGTTTATCTGACGCATTTTCAACTTCTGTTAAAGAAGTATTCGTACATGTCAACAGATTTGGCAAGAAGAAACTCTCTTCGTTATTTGAAGAAGTTTTTCCTGCTGACAAACTCATGAAAGATGATGCTGTATCTTCCGGTATAGAAGAATCCGATAACTCATTCACATCTGCTATTTCAGCAGTGCAAAACATTTCAATTTCGTTTAACTGACTTGCTTGGAGACGCAACGCTGGAGGATAAAAATAATAAGCAATTTGTGCCATACATTCAAATTTGGAATCCAAGTTCCTTCTCTACCTTCCAAAATCTTTAATTTTAATGCAGAAGTTGCCTGAATACTCGTATCATTTTCATCTTTAATTATTTCTGCAAGTATATCCCAAATAGCACTTCTGGCTTTCCGTTTTTTGCTGAGCTTATAAATACCCGTAGCAATTTTCCCCACTAAGTCTTCAGCAGACTCCATTGTGTAAGATCAACTTGAAATAAATTATAATATATAATTACTAGTATATTTATCTTTACAAAAAAAACCATTAATACTAAAACACTCACAAAAACAGACAACAACGAAACAGTTTCTCAGCGCACGAAATTTACACTTTTATTCTTTAAATTATTCAAATTATTTTTATTCTTTCCTTCAAAAAAGTGAGTAAAGTCAAATTATTTGTCTACTATTGAAAAAGACATAAATTATTGTCACTCATATGTCTACACTTTGAGGTTTTTTTTCTTTTGATGGAAATGACTCTTAGTCATTTTTTATATTATTATGAGTACTCATTTGCACCAATTAAGTGCACTAATTTTATTGGTACCAATTGCAGATCTCTGCTCCCTATATAATATTAGTACTGTTAAGAGCTTAAAGCGGGATAAATCAATAATTAAATACACCAGAGACATTAAATTTTACCTCCGAGATGGTATGGAAGGGCTTTATGGAAGCCGATGAAAAATTGGCGGTCCGTACGTGGCACCACCCACTTTTTAGTGAAAACACATATGTCGGGACCCGAGAAACCAATTTCTTCAAAAGTTAGTACGTGGGATCCTTCTCATATTCCTATAGTAGGGGAGCCCAAGAGGGGATTTTTGCAGTTACTTAAGCGTGTCAGAAAACTATATGGGGAGAAACATTGTACCCTTTTATGTACCCCTACCAAATATGAGCCCTTAATATGGAGGCGTGCGTTGGGAGGGGTTCGTCAGATTAGAGAAAAAAAATCGATCCTTCGGGAAACTCGAGCGCGTCAGATTAAGAGATGGTATGTTAAATGCATGAAGACGAGTGTATATTTCAATATTCTGACAGTTTGAGGGTGGCTTAGAGAAATAGCAGGGTGACAAATCTGTAAAAAATAACGTCACCTTGAAATACTCGAGCGCGATAGATTTTTTTAATTTTAAAGGTAATTCTGTCAGAATCACGAAAATCATATAATCTGACAATTTCCGTGGGCGAAATACAGGTAAAATCGTCGATAAAAGGTCAAGCGTACTAATCACCATAGCGTGGTTGTTGTTAGTAAACGCTTGACACTTTTGTTTGTTTCGTTCGTTTACAGCGATCAGTTTTACATCCATTGTAAAAATGAGTGACGTTAGTGTCAAATGTGTTTACTGTGGCGAAGAAACGTATGAAAAAAAAAGTTTATTCCACAAACTCTAAATTTTTTTTATTAATATTTAGATCTATTTTCATATTAATAAATTATTCAATTTTCTATACATATACATATGTATATGCATACAATATACATAATACATATAATATTGTATACATATATTTTAATTAATATTTATTTAATTTAATTTAATATTTAATTATTGTTTTCATACAGTTTTATACGCAACAATGTAGATTTTTCGCATGACTTTAAAAGTTACTACTAAGAAACCAACAGCTCGATTTTATTTTTTTAATATTATACGAGGGCTGTCCGATAAATAACCGACCTCAACGTGAAGCTAGCGGCACATCTGAAAAAAAAGTTTCTACTTCAAATTGTGCATATTATAATAGCTACTCGCCAAAATTTCAGAAATTTATCTTGCGCAATTATCTGTTGACAGTCGTTTTTGTGAGTCTATTTCGGTGATTTCCCCAAAATGGAAAAAATTGAATATCGAGCTGTAATTAAATTTTTATTTTTGAAAGGCAATACGCCTTCACAAATCAAAGATGAGTTAGACTCTGTGTATGGTGACTCTGCACCATCGTTTACCACCGTAAAATTTTGGGCAGCTGAATTTAAACGTGGTCGCAGGAGCTTGGAAGATGATGAACGTCCTGGGCGTCCAAAAACTGTAACCACTAACGATAACATCGCTAAAGTTCATCAATTGGTACTAGACGACCGCCGGATTAAAGTTAGGGAAATAGCTGAGATTATGAAGATGTCAAAAGAAACTGTTTGTCACATATTAAACCAAGATTTGGGCATGAGAAAGCTGTCCGCGCGTTGGGTGCCGCGTTTGCTTACGCTAGACCACAAACGTGCGCGCATGAACATTTCCAGCGCTCTGTTGGCTCAGTTTAGAGGCAATAAGACCGAGTTTTGGCGCCGATTGATAACTGTAGACGAAACTTGGATTCATCATTATACGCCCGGAACAAAAAACCAATCTAAACAGTGGATTGAAAAGGGGGAACCAGCCCCAAAAACCTAAAGCTGTGTATTCGGCTGGGAAAGTGATGGCGAGTGTTTTTTGGGACAGCCATGGAATTATTTTTATCGAATATCTTGAAAAAGGAAAAACTATAACAGGAGCATACTACGCATCATTATTGGACAAGCTAAAGGAAGAAATTTCGAAAAATCGGCCACTTTTGCAAAAAAAGAAAGTCTTGTTTCACCAAGACAACGCACCATCTCACACCTCAACAGTCGCCATGGCTAAAATCCCCTAATTGCGGTTCGAACTGCTTGACAAGCGACTTTTTTTTGTTTCCTCAACTTAAAACTGCGCTCGGCGGCCAGAGATTTTCGTGAAATGAGGAGGCAATCTCTTTCGTGAACTCGTATTTTGCAGACAAAGACGCCAAGTACTATTTGGAAGGGTTGCAGAGATGGGAGCATCGCTGGGAGAAGTGTGTGAAGTTACAAGGAAACTATGTAGAAAAATAAAAAAAAAAAATTTTGAAAAAGTCGCGTGCATCATGGTTAGGTCGGTTATTTATCGGACAGCCCTCGTAGTTTTTATTTGAAAATAACAAAATGAGATCGTCCATGTTTTAAAACTAACCTCAGTTAACAAAATTCATAAATCTTTATTTTAAAATTAATGCACTTGAAAAAAAAAACTAAAAAGACTCATTCAAAGGTACATATAAAAGCAAATAAGTTTTGTTAGAAAAATGTATAATTTTTGTTGTAAACTGAATTTAGGAAAAGAATACTGTCTACAGTCTTTGGCGCTATTCTGTTGCGCTTTTCTGTAATAATATTACCGGCAAGCGATAACACTCGCTCTGATGCTGCACTGCTAGCAGGAATGGCAAGAACTTTAAGTGCTAACTTAGACGTCAGATATCGTTTGCTATTATTTTTCCACAACTGCATAACATCAAAATTTTCGAAAAACTCCACATTTTTTCTACACATATAGAATAGGGACGTAGTTTATCTGACGCATTTTCAACTTCTGTTAAAGAAGTATTCGTACATGTCAACAGATTTGGCAAGAAGAAACTCTCTTCGTTATTTGAAGAAGTTTTTCCTGCTGACAAACTCATGAAAGATGATGCTGTATCTTCCGGTATAGAAGAATCCGATAACTCATTCACATCTGCTATTTCAGCAGTGCAAAACATTTCAATTTCGTTTAACTGACTTGCTTGGAGACGCAACGCTGGAGGATAAAAATAATAAGCAATTTGTGCCATACATTCAAATTTGGAATCCAAGTTCCTTCTCTACCTTCCAAAATCTTTAATTTTAATGCAGAAGTTGCCTGAATACTCGTATCATTTTCATCTTTAATTATTTCTGCAAGTATATCCCAAATAGCACTTCTGGCTTTCCGTTTTTGCTGAGCTTATAAATACCCGTAGCAATTTTCCCCACTAAGTCTTCAGCAGACTCCATTGTGTAAGATCAACTTGAAATAAATTATAATATATAATTACTAGTATATTTATCTTTACAAAAAAAAACCATTAATACTAAAACACTCACAAAAACAGACAACAACGAAACAGTTTCTCAGCGCACGAAATTTACACTTTTATTCTTTAAATTATTCAAATTATTTTTATTCTTTCCTTCAAAAAAGTGAGTAAAGTCAAATTATTTGTCTACTATTGAAAAAGACATAAATTATTGTCACTCATATGTCTACACTTTGAGGTTTTTTTTCTTTTGATGGAAATGACTCTTAGTCATTTTTTATATTATTATGAGTACTCATTTGCACCAATTAAGTGCACTAATTTTATTGGTACCAATTGCAGATCTCTGCTCCCTATATAATATTAGTACTGTTAAGAGCTTAAAGCGGGATAAATCAATAATTAAATACACCAGAGACATTAAATTTTACCTCCGAGATGGTATGGAAGGGCTTTATGGAAGCCGATGAAAAATTGGCGGTCCGTACGTGGCACCACCCACTTTTTAGTGAAAACACATATGTCGGGACCCGAGAAACCAATTTCTTCAAAAGTTAGTACGTGGGATCCTTCTCATATTCCTATAGTAGGGGAGCCCAAGAGGGGATTTTTGCAGTTACTTAAGCGTGTCAGAAAACTATATGGGGAGAAACATTGTACCCTTTTATGTACCCCTACCAAATATGAGCCCTTAATATGGAGGCGTGCGTTGGGAGGGGTTCGTCAGATTAGAGAAAAAAAATCGATCCTTCGGGAAACTCGAGCGCGTCAGATTAAGAGATGGTATGTTAAATGCATGAAGACGAGTGTATATTTCAATATTCTGACAGTTTGAGGGTGGCTTAGAGAAATAGCAGGGTGACAAGTTTGTAAAAAAAACGTCACCTTGAAATACTCGAGCGCGATAGATTTTTTTTTTCATTTTAAAGGTTATTCTGTCAGAATCACGAAAATCATATAATCTGACAGTTTCCGTGGAGCGATACAGGTAAAATCGTCGATAAAAGGTCAAGCGTACTAATCACCATAGCGTGGTTGTTGTTAGTAAACGCTTGACACTTTTGTTTGTTTCGTTCGTTTACAGCGATCAGTTTTACATCCATTGTAAAAATGAGTGACGTTAGTGTCAAATGTGTTTACTGTGGCGAAGAAACGTATGAAAAAAAAGTTTATTCCACAAACTCTAAATTTTTTTTATTAATATTTAGATCTATTTTCATATTAATAAATTATTCAATTTTCTATACATATACATATGTATATGCATACAATATACATAATACATATAATATTGTATACATATACATATATATACATATGTATACACTGTTTTTATTACATCCTGTAACAAAAAAAGGAACCAAACAGAATTCTTCCACTTTTAAATCGTCAGATTAACGATATGCCTCTATATAATTGTCAGATTATCTTTTGGGAAGACTCTGACATCAAGTTCATCCCACTGTATAAAAATCTGACGCGCTCGAGTATCTCAAGGTCACCTTTTTTTTTACAAGTTTTAAAATCAATAAATGACCTTTGTCCACGTCGAAATTGTCAGAATATTAAATGGTACACTTTTTAGAGGTTCATTAATATTCGCTTAGAAAATCTGACGCGCTCGAGTAACTTATTTTTTTTTTTTTTTTTAACCTGTCATTACGGCCTTCAACCCTGACTTGATTGTCAGATTAATATGTATCGACTATCAGAAATACAATGCGCGTATTTTAACCTGTCATTACGGCCTTCAACCCTGACTTGATTGTCAGATTAATATGTATCGACTATCAGAAATACAATGCGCGTATATACCATAAATGACTGACGCGCTTGAGTATTTTCATGTGACTGTTTTTTTTTTACATTTTTGACACCAATTTCCCGCTCTTCTCCCCACTAAAATGGAAAACTTCACCTAAACTTTCTTTTTATTTAAACGTTATCTTGACAATCTAGTAAGTCTCCATGACGCTCCAGTAACTGCAAATTTAGCACTCCGGGCTCCCCTACTACTATGTCACAGTCTGAAAACGGACAAAATCGATTAACAACCACGTCTACTTGCCACATGGGAAAATTTGAAATCCCACTTGATTTTGCGTACAAATCAAGGGGCAATTAATTAACAATGGGGTGTATCGGTGGTACATTTCAAAAGCACTACTTGTTATATTACTTGCTTCTTGATTTGTGCACTGGAAAGTGACAGAATCGAATGGATCTAAAAATTGTGTTATATGTGAAGTAGGTGTGGTTGTAGTTGTTTCATTACAATATTGCAATTTTTACTCAAGTTGCACATTGCACAGACAGGCATACGGATTTCAACTCGTCTCGTCATTTTCATCACTTACATATACACTTTCATTTCAAATTACAGTCGAAACTCTCTATAACGAATTCCAAGAGACGCTATAAAAAATTTCTATGTAAAAAAGAAAAAAATGTTGTTCCTTTTAACATTTTTTATTTGTGGTAGTCAGTTGGAGGATGGAGTCATGTGTAGAAGTTCACGCAAGTGAGGAAAGTTCTCTGATCGCCATTCACTTGGGAGTGGCCAGAAACGATTCTTTTACATATGACTCAAGCAGCTCACGACTTCCGGTCTTTGACCAAGTATCCTCTGGGTAGCCTAAGAACATCCGTTTGAAGGCGAGCTAACGTGAGAAGGCGAAACATCCCCTGCATAGGGTTGTGCGCTGGGTTTGGGACCCGCCACATAAAAAAACACCCCCAATGAAAAAGCAAACACAGCCTCGGATGAGAGACCCCCCTTTTGATGACGACCATGGCAAACGAAATAAGGACTATGATTTGAGGGCATGCACCTGGAATGTCCGGTCCCTTAATTGGGAAGGTGCCGCTGCCCAGCTGGTAGATGTCCTCGTAAAGATAAAGGCTGACATCACCGCCGTCCAAGAAATGCGATGGACGGGACAAGGACAGAGACGAGTAGGTCCTTGTGAGGTTCTTCAACATATCGCTGATTTGCGCCCACGCCCCGACGGAAGAGAAGGACGATGTGACCAAAGATGCTTTTTATGAGTGCTTGGAGCGCACTTATGAGAGATGCCCCTGCCACGATGTCAAAATCGTGCTTGGCGACTTCAACGCCAGGATGGGCAAAGAAGGTATCTTTGGCACTACGGTCGGTAAATTCAGCCTCCACGAGGAAACATCCCCAAATGGGTTGAGGCTGATCGACTTCGCCGGGGCCCGAAATATGGTTATCTGTAGTACTAGATTCCAGCATAAGAAGATACATCAAGCTACCTGGCTGTCTCCGGATCGAAAAACCACCAACCAGATCGATCATGTTGTGATAGACGGAAGACACGTCTCCAGTGTTTTAGATGTGCGTGCGCTCCGAGGTCCTAACATCGACTCGGACCACTATCTTGTTGCAGCCAAGATTCGCACCCGCCTCTGTGCAGCAAAAAACGCACGCCAACAAACACAAGGAAGGTTCGACGTCGAGAAGCTGCAATCACAACAGACAGCCGAACGATTTTCTACTCGGCTTGCACTCCTGCTCTCTGAGAGCACTCGTCAACAACTCGGTATAAGGGAACTGTGGGACGGCATTTCAAACTCCTTACGTACAGCTGCAACCGAAACCATTGGTTTTCGGAAAGTGCAAAAGAACAGCTGGTACGATGAGGAGTGCCGTGTCGCAGCGGAGAGAAAACAGGCTGCCTACCTCGCAACGTTACGATCGACCACAACACGTGCGGGATGGGATAGATACCGAGAGTTGAAGAGGGAAGCGAGACGCATTTGCAGACAGAAGAAGAAAGAGGCCGAAATGCGTGAGTACGAACAGCTTGATAAGCTGGCCGACAGGGGTAATGCTCGAAAATTCTACGAAAAAATGCGGCGACTTACAGAAGGTTTCAAGACCGGAGCATACTCCTGTAGAACCCCCAAAGGTGATCTAGCCACCGATGCCCAGAGCATACTTAGATTATGGAGGGAACACTTCTCCAGCCTGCTGAATGGCAGTGAACACATAGCACCAGGAGAAGGCGAACCCGATACCCCAATCGATGACGATGGAGCAGACGTTCCATTGCCCGATCATGACGAAGTTCGAATAGCAGTTGCCCGCCTGAAGAACAACAAAGCGGCAGGGGCAGACGGATTGCCGGCCGAGCTATTCAAACACGGCGGCGAAGAACTGATAAGGAGCATGCATCAGCTTCTTTGCAAAATATGGTCGGATGAGAGCATGCCCAACGATTGGAATTTAAGTGTGCTATGCCCAATCCATAAAAAAGGAGACCCCACAATCTGCGCCAACTACCGTGGGATTAGCCTCCTCAACATCGCGTACAAGGTTCTATCGAGCGTATTGTGTGAAAGATTAAAGCCCACCGTCAACAAACTGATTGGACCTTATCAGTGTGGCTTCAGACCTGGAAAATCAACAACCGACCAGATATTCACCATGCGCCAAATCTTGGAAAAGACCCGTGAAAGGAGAATCGACACTCACCACCTATTCGTCGATTTCAAAGCTGCTTTCGATAGCACGAAAAGGAGCTGCCTTTATGCCGCAATGTCTGAATTTGGTATCCCCGCAAAACTAATACGGCTGTGTAAACTGACGTTGAGCGGGACCAAAAGCTCCGTCAGGATCGGGAAGGACCTCTCCGAGCCGTTCGATACCAAACGAGGTTTCAGACAAGGCGACTCCCTATCGTGCGACTTTTTCAATCTGCTGCTGGAGAAAATTATTAGAGCTGCAGAACTGAACCGAGCAGGTACAATCTTTTATAAGAGTGTACAGCTGCTGGCGTATGCCGATGATATTGATATCATCGGTCTCAACACCCGCGCCGTTAGTTCTGCTTTCTCCAGACTGAACAAGGAAGCAACGCAAATGGGTCTGGCAGTGAACGAGGGCAAGACGAAATATCTCCTGTCATCAAACAAACAGTCGTCGCACTCGCGACTTGGCACTCACGTCACTGTTGACAGTCATAACTTTGAAGTTGTAGATAATTTCGTCTATTTAGGAACCAGCATTAACACCACCAACAATGTCAGCCTAGAAATCCAACGCAGGATTACTCTTGCCAACAGGTGCTACTTCGGACTGAGTAGGCAATTGAAAAGTAAAGTCCTCTCTCGACGAACAAAAACCAAACTCTATAAGTCGCTCATAATTCCCGTCCTGCTATATGGTGCAGAGGCTTGGACGATGACAACAACCGATGAGTCGACGTTGCGAGTTTTCGAGAGAAAAGTTCTGCGGAAGATTTATGGTCCTTTGCGCGTTGGCCACGGCGAATACCGCATCCGATGGAACGATGAGCTGTACGAGATATACGACGACATCGACATAGTTCAGCGAATTAAAAGACAGCGGCTACGCTGGCTAGGTCATGTTGTCCGGATGGATGAAAACACTCCAGCTCTGAAAGTATTCGACGCAGTACCCGCCGCGGGAAGCAGAGGAAGAGGAAGACCTCCACTCCGGTGGAAGGACCAAGTGGAGAAGGACCTGGCCTCGCTTGGAATATCCAATTGGCGCCACGTAGCGAAGAGAAGAAACGATTGGCGCGCTGTTGTTGACTCGGCTATAATCGCGTAAGCGCTGTCTACGCCAGTAAAGAAGAAGAAGAGGTAGTCAGTTATTTTTGATTTAAGTACATTTTCCCACTTTTCTTCTTCAATATAATTTTCTAATACATTTAGAGAAGTAAACACAGTATTTGGCGTTGATTTTAATTTCAAAGACATATGGAAACCCTCAACGGATGAAGAAAGTTGTCCATATATGTATTCAGATGAGATAGCTGGTGCTCCAAAACTTTCTTGAACACTTTCTATGATATCTTCGTCGAAAGGGTTGTCTGTGGTAATGACATCACAGTTAACATTGTTTTAAATGAAAACTATAAAAAGGCGAGGTGGGATACTGGGAAATAGTTTTCTTCGTGCCAAGGCATACTGTTGTTCGTTGTGCTGCCAACTTTTCCAAATCCTGCTTTTCTAAAACAGTTAGCAATTCTCTCGGATTTTACTTTGACATCCTACACTTTTCTTAAGTTTCTTATGGCATCCAGCAAATTTATGCGCGTGGGAGATTCTTTCTCCTCCATTTGTAACAAAATATTTGTCAACATGCGCTTCCATGTGACAAATTATGCTCTGATCCATTGGCTGAAGTTACGAAGTCATGTTGGGTGGCAAATAAGCAATTTCATTGGCCCTGGGGTGTGCAGCGCAGATGTCAACGAAACTCAAAACATTTCTTTGTTGAGAAGCAAACTTTCGGTCCAATTTCAAAAGCCATTTCAAGAAAATTTTGCTTGTCATCCATGCTTTCGTATTAAATTCATTCACGTCTGCAGATCTAATTCCTTTGAAGCATATCGGATTCTTGGCCTTTCATATGATAAGCAATTTAACTTTCTCCAAATCGATCATATTGCATGCCACCATAACAGTAATCCCCTCTTTGCTGTTTTCCCCCCCAAAGCACTTCTCATTTTTAAACGCCATGGTTTTATTTGGTAAGCACTTAAAAAACAAACTCGTCTCATCGGCTTTGAAGATGTCGTTTTCGTCATATTTTTCTAACGATTTTAGCAAGACATTCGTTACCCATTCTATTTTACACTCAAAGTATGTAGACCCAAAACACAGTGTTCTTATAATTACTTAGTAATAAAGGAAACTTCATTATGTAGGGCTTCGTTACGAGTATAGAGAGTTTCGACTGTATACGGTATCTGCAGCCTTTCTGTTATAGTAATGTTCATCATATTTATTATAGACTTTTACACTCCGCTTATTCCGAATATTGTCCACATGCTTACTCATATAATCTCCGATTGCCTTTGAATAAATTACCTTGAGAATAAGTGACCGTCATCGAAATTATTGGCAGTATATACGTGAGAATCAAAAAAATCATATTAAAACTATAAAGAAAAATAAAAGAGAGAAAGAAAATGAGCGAGAATTCAGTACATTCTCTCCAAAATTATTGGCGACCCGTAGATAAGCGTTTGGTTATTTTTGTTTACAAATAAATTTCGTATTTGTCATAAGCGGCTTATTGCTTTGGGATTTGCCATTTTGTAGAAATATAAAATACAATTGGTTGAGCAGTTGAAAATTTTCTTGGCTATTTATATTTGCATTCACAATGTAATTCGTTCTTTGGAGAGAAATTAAACCAAAATAGTGCTGTACAAAAGAAAAGGTTCAAAATTTTTGCAATGATACTGGCGGATAATAAAATATTATTTGCTATTACTTTTTTGAGTAAAGTTATGCTTAATGACAAAAAAAAAATGGAAGTATCGCCACCATGACATGACACCTCCGAAGAATTTCTCGCTATATCTCTTCACCATCGCCAAACACTGTTCAAGAGAGATAAGTAAGGATTGATGTCAGATTGTCAAGCCCAGAATTAAGCTCTGCAGTCGACAATCCGACGAGTCTCCGTCCGAAGTTTGATTCCACAGAAACCCTTAAGGGCTGAAAGATTTTGAAGTGCGCAGACTAGGCCTCCTCCGTTTTCCTAATAGGTAGCGTTACTAAAAATAGTCCCGCTTTGTATGCCTTCAACTGAAGCTTTTAATTACCAAGCTAAAGAGATACCAACGGCCCACAAACCTTTTCATACGGAATGTGACATCATTTCTTGCTGCAATAATTAAAGAGATTGGTGAAGGAAGAGTTATAGACATATCGAAATTCTAAACAAGTCTGGATTTCAATAGTTACTTTCACCCTCTACACGTGAATGAAGAGGTTTAGTAAGGGAGAAGAATACTGAAGATTTTGATATCTTTCAGCTAACATCTTCCAAGAGGAGTTACTCCGTATAGCGAAGACCTGTGGAGTTTTACTGGGAAGACACAGATGCCAGACGGTCTAACTAACCTTATCGTAGCCAGAGATCAATTCCAGCGTGCTAATCAATTGTGGAATTAAAGTGTGGCTTTAAGCTCACTGACAGGTCAACTTCATTTCTTTATAATTTGTTATTCCAGTCACAGGAACGTGTTCGACAACGCAAATGCAGACAAGGTGAGTAAGTCATGTTGAAGGCATTAAATTGTTTAAGCACAACAATGAAATGTGATAGATATAAAGGTCTTACGAAAGCGTATCAAAATGGTTCAACTAATTAAATTAATGTGTTTCGCGCGCTTCGCTCAACTTATGGTCAACAAAATAAGCCTGAGCATACTGTTCGCAACACCTTCAGCCATCTTGAAACCCTGCGTATATTATTGGATAATATTGGACTGAATAGACCATGTACAGCACAGTGAAAAAAATAGCAGACGTAGCTGAGAGTGTACACGATATGGTGGAGAGTCGATTCGGCCCCGTTCACTGCAACTCGGAGTGAGGTATGGAACGACTTGGCACGTGGAGATCTTAAATTGAAAAGCATACAAAAAATTACTTGTGCAAGAACTGAAGCCTCTATATCTCCCCAAGTGACATCGCTTCGATCTATGGCTTCAGTCGATTGACCGCCAAAATCGTGTGATATCACACCGTTAGACTTTTTTTGTGGGAACATGTAAAGATGCGGACAACCCCGCTTCGATTCGAGCCATGGAGCGAAACATCATGAATGTCATTCGGCAATTACCAGTCGAAATGCTAAAACGACTCATCGAAAGTTGAACTCAATGGAAGGACCATCTGAGAAGTAGCCACGGTCAACATTTGAAAGAGATAATCTTCAAAAAAATAAATGCCAAAGAATGCTCTTTCGAATGATAATAATCTGCATCTTGTAAATATAAGTGAGAGGACATGTTGTGGATGAGTGTATAAAGGTGCCACACTGTTTGTATGTGAGTGCTTACTGTTGAGAAATTCACAGAAATTCTTGTATAAAAGGTAGCAAATCAGTACCAAAATGATAATCTCAGTATTTTAATTCCATTAAGTAGTTCCTAAATTCATTCAGTCTTAATTAAATTCTTAATTCCGCTATTAATGTGCTAGCCTAATTGACATTTAAGTAAGGTTGCTAAGCGAAAATGACCAGCATCGTTGATGAATAAGTCACATAAGAGCATTATAAATTTTCGGCATAAATTTAATAAAAGATAATCAAGAAAAGCATCATTTATTCTGTTAGCAGTTTCAAAGTTCAAGGTGAGGCATAAATATTAATATTTTTATTTAATATTTTATAGCCGAATTTCATCTACTACAATCTTAATAGAATATTCAGCAGCACTTCACACAACATATTCAGGTTTTTCATATGTTAAGCAATGTGGACACAACAGCGGTAGTTTGCAAGCAATAAACAGTTAAGGCAATCAATGATTTATGAACAGTAAGTAATTTGCGATTGTGTTGGTTGTATAAACTAAATTGAATGATTAACATCACAACCATATATCCCCATGCATCAATTGGTTTTATGTAACACGTGTTATATAAGAACTGAAAGATGTTTATATATTGTATTAAAAGATTGACTTGGATGAAAAGCCTTTAAACAAAACCAAATAAGTGTTAGTTATTGCAAATACAGGCCATTAGCAGTATGAACGCATGAACATTTAGCTCGTTTTTAAACTGAAGTGTGAACCAACAAACAAGTAGCTTTCCTATACTATACTTTTGTGTGAACATTTATATACGACACTCGTACACTACTAGCTGACCCCGCAGCCATTGTCCTGCGTGAAATTGTGTGTTTTGAAATGAGAAGAAAGTTAAATTTATCATTTCATTTTTTTTTTTTTCAATGTAACGCAGCTTTATAAACAACAGTTTTTTGTTTCTGTTCCGATGTTCAGAAATGATGGTTTTCCAACTCGTGAGCACTCCACGTATATCTGACCGTGTGAAAAACATAGCATTTCCAACTTAATGCCACACCTTGTTTCCTATTGATTGTCATCTCAAATGCAGTTTTCACTGGAAACGGAATACGTTTGAACTGAAATGGCAAATCGTTAGAACTCAAAGCAATCCTTAGAATCAAGCATTCTGCTCTCTTGTTTTCGATAGCGCAGATTGCGGAACATAATTACCACAGATCCAACTTTCAGCCGCAAATGATGCGGTGGCATACTAAGCCTGTCCAAAGAATTTAGAAATTCCAATGGATAATTCACGGCGTCGTCTTCATTGTCAAGACGATCGATGGATTTGTATGAGCGCAAGTCTCCCGGAATTTGACTTTGAATTTTCCAGTTTAAGTCAACAACATCGGTATTTGCGGCAGCTAACATTGCCCGTGCACTTGAGGAATCGTAGATACGATAATTTGGCCATTGTCTGAACATTCGTGATGAGTTCATCTTTCGTGAATTGATAAAGGGAAGATGGAATTGATATAGCGAAGACGATGTAAAAAGTCTTCGGCAAGGTCATTTTTGTTCGTGTCCCATAATTGATGCGGATTTGAAGGCTGATATGTCAAAATGTTTATCACGAAAAGTGTACGAACTTCATTTTCATTCCAGTGATTAACATGTTTCAGCAATTGCAATTGCTGGCTTACTTCTCCAAAACTTGCCCATACCGTACCATTCACAGTACGCACTGACTCAAATAAAGTTGAATCGCGTAAATTAATCAATAGCAACCGAAGGTAGAAAAAATCGTCGTTTTCGGGTGGATTGTGTGAATTCGTCCTAAGGCATCAGTTGAGAAGACACCTGGATGTCCATCTACTGGTGGTCCATATCGTTCAAGACCAATAACCGCCACGTTGCTTCCTTTGGTAACGTAATTGCAAACGTATTTTATCGATTACACCAAACTGCAATACTAAACATTGATATGAGTTTTGAATGTGAATAAGACAATAATGGTAAATATAGTACGAGCCGTGTGTTGGCAATTGCGATATTCACTATTCTAAATTGAATGCTGAATGTCACAAAGCACCACGCTTTTCTCACAATAATGCAGGAATTGTTCCTTCATTATTATTGTTAGTTTATACAAAGAATTATTTTTTTACTTTTTAGTTTGATATGCTTTTTTAAACTAGATTTATTTTTATATATAAGAGATATTTGAAAATAATAGAAAGCCGATGACTTTTATAGTGCAGTACAGCGCTCGTATATCTTTCTGTACATATTTCATTTTAAGCCTGATATCGCTTTATGTGTTATAATGACGGGCCAAATAGCTTTCAGAATACAAGAAATTTTATATACACACATACTACTAGTATAACTCCTTCACTCATCCACATATTCGGCATACAGCATATACAATACACTCGTAAGTGTGCAATTTCATACCAATCAATGCTTGCGAAATTGTACAAGAGCATACATACGTACAGCTGTAGATAATTGGACACACCATTTAACATCAAGCTACTTATGCCATTTTGCGTCCATGAATTGCAATGTCATCATGATATACATACATATGTATACTTTGCTATCTATTTCATTTTAATGATTATGGGGAGTTAGCCTTTTTCTTTGAAAATGTTTGTGTGTTTTCATCGATGATGGCTCGGGCAGGATTTCAGGACTAGCTACCCTTTCCAAGAAATTGGCCTTCTAGTCTATTATCGTTACATTCACTGCCGTCAAAACTCGAAAAGTTCACTTCTAAGTTCTAAATAGAACAACTGATTTATATATTACCGGTTTTCAAAATCCTACAAAATTAATTTGTTCCACCCAACATCAAGAAAAAAAGTAAATTAATTATAGGTGTAATGAAAACAAAAAAACTCTTCGCCGTATTTGACTTATTCTTCAAAATATTGAAGATAATCAATACAGTCCAGACAGTATTAAAAACATTACAATGCCTTTACAAGACTACGAATAAAATGTTTTTTTAAATGGTGTCCCATAGATATAACTATAGAAGTGTAAAGCTAGCCAAATAATAAAATAAAACCTTTACGCTCGGAACGCTGTGAGAAATGAATTAATATTATTTAAGCTAATTAATTAAATAACGCTTTTAACTGGTTAAAAGAAACTTCATACCTTTACCGAGAGGTCAAACTCTTGCAACTGAAATGGTTAGTTGTTAAGTTAAAGCTTAATTAACTATATGATAATAAAAAAATTATTTATAGTTATTATTTTAGTAATACTATATATATATATACATATATATGTATATATAGTATATCGAAAAATAAATATTTTGCGACAAGTCCTGAAAATCTCACTAATTTATCTTTCGTGGAAGATCTGGTCTGGAAACAATTGGGGCATTATCTGGTACTAGTCTACAATAAAATATTCTGAAATTATATCTGCCTTAACTGCGATTAGCCTGGCTTATTTCTATTTCAATAAAAGACGTAATGAAACCTTTCATAATTAGATATTGAATAATTATTAGTAATAAACGCGAATGAGCAACAAAAAACTATTCAAAACAAGTAAGCAACCGAACCTTCTTTATTGGCGTAGACACCGCTTACGCGGTCATAGCCGAGTTTACAGCAGCGCAAGTTTGTTGCTTTCTTTCCATTGGGCGTTTTTTACGTGGAGGGTTAAGCTGTAAATTTTGTCATTATTTTATTCCTTAGCTGTGCCAAATTTAAGGTATTCTCTGTTCTGAATGAAATCAGTCAAACGAATTGCACATTAATTCTGATTTTCGGTACAGCAGTAAAACAGAAAGACACACTTTGGATAATAAATAGGTTTACCTACCAAATGATGGTCATTGATAAGCATCTTATCGTAAAAGTTCACAGAAGGCGTAGAAGTTATAAGTAATGTTTTTTATTGTTATTTTCGTAAGACAAGCGATTAATATTTGTATAAATAATCTATTGAATCAAACATTAACTTAGAAACCTTAAGTTTCCTTTAAAGGATCATCTTAAAATGTGTCATATATGCAATAAACATAGTTGCACAGAAAATGTGATTTGTGTTTAATAAATTGTTTGATAAAGTTTTTTTTTTTATTATTTTGGCTAAGTTACAATGGCATATAAAAATGTATTATCGATTTTCTAAACATTAATTTCAATTTAGTTAGTGTAGAGCAAATAAGCATAAGCAATAATATTAAATCTGCGTTCATAACTGTGATCAATGAAACAACTTAAGTTGTAATAAGCGTTGTTTGAATAGCTAAAAATTATTACAAACTACAGTAGAGGCCCGTTAATCCAGACACGGCATAATCCGGATTCCACTGTAATCCGGACAGGGTTAAAAAATTCAAAATTTCTATTATGTCCCTTGTAATCCGGACCGACATTCTCTATCCGTATTCTCTAATCCGGATCACATGTTTCTTATTCACTACATTCGCTGTTATGCTTTATTTGACATTCGCTCACACACTTTATTTAGAACGGGGAATACCCGAATAAATTTGAAATGCGACAGAAGAAAGACTTTCCCTCAGTTTTGCATCAAAATGACATCAAAAAGGTCACACAAATCGTTAACTCTTGCGGAAAAAGAACATATTTTATTGCAGCTGAGCAATGGTGTAAGTGGAAAACTGCTAGCTGAAAAATATGGTGCCGGGACATCCACAATTTCGGACATAAAAAAAAATAAAGAAAAACTAAAGAAGTAAGTTCTCGTCTTTTATACCCTCACCGGTTATATTACAGCGCTGATTTTTATTTAGCTTCTTTGCAAATTGCGCCGCTGTTTCAAAGGATAGGAAGGTGTTGCGGGAACCAGACTACCCAGAAATGGAGGATAAATTATATAAATGGTTCCAATGTCAACGAGAAAGACATATAACTGTCACAACAAATATCTTAAAAGAAAAGCCTGCCCAAATTCACGCCCAATGTTATGAAAACAAAACATTTTCTGCCAGCAAAGGATGGCTTTATAGGTTTAAAAATAGACACGGATGAACCCGCATTATTCTGGAAATTACTTCCTGATTAAACAGAGGTGTCTGCTGTAGAAAGAAGTGCTCCAGGGAGAAAAACCTCTAAAGAGAGAGTAACATTTCTTGCTTGTGCAAACGGTGATGGCACACATAAACTTAAAATGGTGGTCATTGGAAAAGCGAAAAATCCCAGAGCTTTTAAGAACTGTAGCGATCTTCCAGTTGAATATTACTCGACAAAAAATGGCTGGATAACTTCAACTATTTTCGTTAAATGGTTTCACGAGTCGTTTGTCAAACAAGTAAAGGATTTTCAAGCGGAAAACCACCTAGATGGAAAAGCTTTTTTACTAGTTGATAATGCTTCTTGTCACGCATCGGTTGCACAACTTACGAGCGATGATGGTAAAATTATAACCATATTTCTTCCACCTAACTGCACAGCTCTTATCCAACCAATGGACCAAAACGCAATACGTTTAACCAAATTGTATTATCTCAAAAGCCGCTTGGTGCATATCCTGTCTTTGGAAGAAAATGATGTTTCCAAAGTCATATAAATAAAGGATGCTGTTTTTTTGTTTGCGAATTCTTGGTATACAGTAGCAAAATGTTGACAAAAAATTCTTCCCTATTCAGGTAATAACGATATAACGGGTGATTTTTTTGAGGTTAGGATTTTCATGCATTAGTATTTGACAGATCACGTGGGATTTCAGACATGGTGTCAAAGAGAAAGATGCTCAGTATGCTTTGACATTTCATCATGAATAGACTTACTAACGAGCAACGCTTGCAAATCATTGAATTTTATTACCAAAATCAGTGTTCGGTTCGAAATGTGTTTATCGACAAATTTTGTTCAGCGATGAGGCTCATTTCTGGTTGAATGGCTACGTAAATAAGCAAAATTGCCGCATTTGGGGTGAAGAGCAACCAGAAGCCGTTCAAGAACTGCCCATGCATCCCGAAAAATGCACTGTTTGGTGTGGTTTGTACGCTGGTGGAATCATTGGACCGTATTTTTTCAAAGATGCTGTTGGACGCAACGTTACGGTGAATGGCGATCGCTATCGTTCGATGCTAACAAACTTTTTGTTGCCAAAAATGGAAGAACTGAACTTGGTTGACATGTGGTTTCAACAAGATGGCGCTACATGCCACACAGCTCGCGATTCTATGGCCATTTTGAGGGAAAACTTCGGACAACAATTCATCTCAAGAAATGGACCCGTAAGTTGGCCACCAAGATCATGCGATTTAACGCGTTTAGACTATTTTTTGTGGGGCTACGTCAAGTCTAAAGTCTACAGAAATAAGCCAGCAACTATTCCAGCTTTGGAAGACAACATTTCCGAAGAAATTCGGGCTATTCCGGCCGAAATGCTCGAAAAAGTTGCCCAAAATTGGACTTTCCGAATGGACCACCTAAGACGCAGCCGCGGTCAACATTTAAATGAAATTATCTTCAAAAAGTAAATGTCATGAACCAATCTAACGTTTCAAATAAAGAACCGATGAGATTTTGCAAATTTTATGCGTTTTTTTTTTTAAAAAAGTTATCAAGCTCTTAAAAAATCACCCTTTAGTTAATACCGAAAACAATTCCGATGCTGACTAGGGTCCAGATGATAACGTTTTTCTGTCTGTTCTCAAAGAAAAATGGACGTCACAGCGTGAAGATGCACAAGAGCTAACAGAAATCGGAGTTTTGTTGCAGAGAATGAATAATAACAATCATCAACTGCCACAATATGAAATTAGTGAATGGCTTATTGGAGATAACGGCCATTTACCCCTCCATAGTGAACCCTATTCCTCCGTTGAAGAAGTCGAAAACAATGAACCAAAAGCTAAACTTGAAGACGCTATTAAAAGCTTCAGCACCTGTATACAATGGTCAGAGGAAAATAACGTTGAATCGGACAGTTTGTGTATACCTCGATGAAACTTAAAATGTGGATTCCTTTGTACAAAAAAAAAATTTGAGTTCGTAGATGGGCACAATCGGGCCACTGCCATGTCCACAAAACGCCATTAACCGCAAACAAATAAAGTGTCATAATTAAGGACTAAATAAGGATATGAAACTCTAATTTGGCATAGAGGATCGCAATAGCGAATGACAAAAAAAATTGAAAAAATGGGCGTGGCCCCGCCATCTAATAAGTCTAATATACATATCTATCAAACCACTTAAGGTACAACAACCTAATTGACTTAGCACAAATATTATATGAACTCCTACCGACAGTGTAAAAATGAATAAAATCGGATGACAACCCCGCTCACTCCCCATATAGCGCGATTAATCAATAACTAAATACGCCAGAGACAACAAATTTTACCTCATAGATGGTATGAGAGGGCTTTATGGGAGTTGGTGTGAAAATTGGAAGACGGGCGTGGCATCACCCGCTTTTTGTGAAATCCGCCCGACCGATTTAGACACACTTTAGTTCGTGGCATTCTTCTCACATTCTTATCACACCTACTTCCCAAATAACAAAATTTTAAATTCCATTTGGTTTATTCACTTTCCAGTATATAAATAAAGAAGCGACTGTTACATATATCGGCATAAAACTCGAATCGCGTCAATATTTCCCCGAGCTCCCTTTACCTATTGTAAAGATTTTTGAACTTCCGAGTGACTTTATACCTCATATATCAAATAAATAAAATTGGGCGAAAATTTTACTTAACCCATATAACTAATATCAGAATTTTCGAACAGCCAGCTAACTTTGCCTTTAATGTTTGGTGTTTGTATGTGAGTTACTTTATGAAACCCATAGAAAATTTGTTTTATAAAATCGAGTCGAAAATACTCCAACTCTCATATGCTACATATTATATGATTATATGTTTTGTATGTATGTTTATGTTTGTGTCGAATATTTCTGTAAGAGTATGAGTTATATATAGTATAATAATGTTTAAAATTGCTTGTATTTCAATCCTTTGGTTGACGTTTTACACTTTAAGATATTTCCCTGTCTTTGTTTCCTGCAAGTTATATGATTCTAAACTAGCGAGACGTTTGGTTTTGTTTCAGCTACTACTGTACTCCACATCGAAACAACGAAGCGATGAAAGATACGAATAACTTATCAATAGTATGAAGATAAATTATTCACATAATAAACTTCAACCAGTTCATTTTTCTTCACCTTGTTTCTTTCAGGCATTGGTCTTCTAAGTGCGAAAGTGAATTCTTCGATTTTTACTATGTCTGAATTTATTGAACAAAGAAGTGCGATAATACGCCATTTCATAACGCATTGGTTATTTCTGATCATTTCGCCACATTTTCAACTAATATCGTGCCGAAACCACCACATTCGCCTGATTTACCTTCGTGTAACTCCTGGAAATGAATGTTATTATATATTATACATATAATACTGTGATCAAATTGAAATTTTATCGATTTCATCCCCTTGATAAATTCTCATACTATTCGCTTAGTCTAAATAACTAACTCAATGCAAGCAAGTTAAACTGAGATTCAACTGAAAATTAAGCATTGAAAATTATTTTACATAAACAATTTAACTCCCAATTTTAAAAACGTATTACATTGTACATTCATTCCTCTCGTTATTTATAAACTTCGCATTCTTTTTATTTTCAGCATACTTATTTGTTCAGGCGACTTCTGTATGTACTAAGCATACAAAATACTTTCCCTTTACTAGATTTTAAAAGGACATTAAAATTCCGAGCGCCAACCACACAAAACCAAGCATATTTTTCGTATTTGTTACATTTGCCTCCAACCTCTTCGAGACATTTTGTTGACAACTTCGGTGCAACAAGTACTTTATAAGCCAAATTATTTGTCAACTGCAAACTCATCTGTCATCGTGAGCAATGTGAAAATGAGAAGACATCATCAATTCTCATTTAAGCCACAGTTAGAATTCCCTTGCTAAGAAGTTTGAAAATTTGGTTTATTTTTAATAAGGAAGTGAAATTAGAAAATTTTAAAATTAGTTTTTACAGAACAACTAGCTGACCCCGCAGCCGTTGTCCTGCGCGAAATTATGTATTTTGAAATGAAAAGACAAAAATTCATATCTTATTGATAATCATTTATTTGCTATTTGTCTACATTTTTCTTCAATGTAACGCAGCTTGATAAAAAAAAATTTTTGTTTCTGTTTCAGTGCGTAAATGTACAGAGAAGATGGTTTTCCAACTCTTGAGCACGCCACGTATATCTGGCCGTGTGAAAAACATAGCATTTCCAAATGTATGCCACCCACTATGCGACTATTCTGTTGATCGTCATTTTAAATTCAATTTTCACTGAAAACGGAATACTTTTGAACCGAATTGGCAAATCGTTAGAACTCAAAAGAAATCCATAGAATCAAGCATTCTGTCCCTTATATTTGATAGGTGCATCACAATCAGATTGCGATGATGCGGTGGCATACCAGGCCTCTCCAAAGAATTTACAAATTCCACTGGTAATTCACGGTGTCGTCTTCATTGTCAGACGATCGATCGATTTGTATGATTGCAAGTCTCCCTGAATTTGACTTTGAATTTTCCAGTTTAAGTCAACAACATAGGTATTTGTGGCAGCTAAGATTGCTCGTACACTCAAGGAATCGTACTTACGACAGTTTCGCCAATGTTCGTATAAACATTCGTGATGAGTCCATCTTTCGTGAATTGATAAACGGCATATGGGATTGATATCAGACCATGGGAAGTATCAATCAGTATTGACCCATTTCCAATTCTTAGCGTATGCAATGTAAAATGTCTTCGGCAATGTAATTTTTGGTCGTATCCCATAACGCGGATTTCAAGGCTGATCATCGCGAAATGTGTGTGAACTTCAGTGGCATTCGTTTTTCGGGTGGATTGTGTAAGTTCATTCTAATGCATTAGTTGAGAACACACCTGGATGTCCATCTACTGGATGACCCTGCTTCCTGCGTAACAATTTCTTCGATGATGCATCCCATGTATAATATCAACATATTTCGAATAGGGTAATGTTCTCGCAAACGGATCACTGACGGAAGTTGAGAAAAAACTCGCTAATGTTAATTTTGTTGCTGGTGGTGTTTCTGTTGACTGTACTGTATTCTCTGGGTTGAAATAGACTCTTTGGTCATTCCCCAAATTAACTTCGAGACGCACAACAGTCGGAAAACGTTCATGAATTTCAAAAGAAATATCCTACAAAGCACTTTATTTCAGTTCACGTATCGACCGTGTTGTTTAAAACCAATAACCGCCATGTTGCTTCCTATGGTGACGTATTTACAAACGTATTTTATCGATTACACCAAACTGCAATACGCAACATTCACATGACTTTTGAATGTGAATTAGACAATAGTGGCGAATATGGTACGACCCATGTGTTGTCAACTTTGATGTGTTGTTAACTTCGATATTTACGCCGATAGAGTGGATATCCATCATTTCCAGCTTGTGTTTCAGAAAAGCACATGGATAATGTTTCCCGCATTTATTGTCAGGCATACAAACCGAAGTGTGATTGTGGTGTCCGCAAGGTCCATGAACCATGTTGGTTTTCATCACTTCATATAATACTGGATCTTTCTCTGCATCATTAATTTCCGCAGAAATGAGTTCATCAATTTGATCTGGTGTGACAACCATCCACCATCCAAAGAATATGTACGTGCGACAAACCTCTCTTTGCCACTCAACAGAGTACATTTAGCATCTAACAGTACCACATATATGTACCTACCCTACTCCAAGATAAAACTCCATGAAACATCGTAACTGTTGTTTGAAAAGTCGTGCTGTGACATCGTGACGATCGCTTGCTTATTGACCGCGATCCATAATTCCGCACGTATGTCACCGCATCCTGGGAGTACTTCTTGCCTTGCCTTGCCTTTGGCTGCCATACTTTGATGGACCGATATTAGGGCGACCTCTTCGTGACTTCGTAACAAATTTCAATCTGCAATTGACCTCTTTGTGTGAAACGCACGTAAAGTTTTTACTGAATAATTTTTCTTTTGAATAGCCGGAATAAAAAAGCAAGCCACCGAAATTGAACTATTCAAATAATTTACAAATCAAAATATTGAAAAACAAAACAAACAAAAATTTAAAAAAATGTTTATGGAAAAAAGATACTTTTTGGAATTACCCTAAAAAAAAAGTATTCTCCTTGTTTGGGCGGAGACCTATCCGAATTGGTGGTAATCACCCAAATCGGTCCAGGCGTTCTCTAGTTATAAGCGTAGTAACTTACATTACTTTCTTTTATAGATATTAAGCGATTTGATAAAAACTTGATCCACAGATTTCGCCTTTTTCTTTGGCATCGTTTTGTTTAATACACGTTTACGCCAATTTAAGGTTTGAATATTGGATACTGCGATGATAGCGCCATCCATCGGTCAAACATTCCAAATTTAAAAATTGATTAAAAATGAAAAAATAATTTAAAAAACATTTTCCAGTGGACCAAATTGTAAATATAAACCATTCCCGAATCTCCTTGAACGTACACACAAAATTTCATCAAAATCGG
Source organism: Bactrocera dorsalis (assembly GCF_023373825.1). NCBI lineage: Eukaryota > Metazoa > Arthropoda > Insecta > Diptera > Tephritidae > Bactrocera > Bactrocera dorsalis. Next base: position 44,956,230 of record NC_064304.1, on the reverse strand, counting down.
TCCATCCGTTTAGGAGCAATTCCAAGGCAAACACACGGTCAGAAGATTTATATATATAAAGATAGAATCAGTTGATATTCGAAACTTTTAGGAAATATGCTTTGATAATTTTGGATCTTATATCAAACGAGTTTGGAGTTATGATGCAAGGACGGTAAGTACTCGACAATATGCCGTTGTAGATTTATTAGGCCAAAAGCAAAAAATGAATTCGCAAAATTTTACCGTTGTAAATACGCTAACACGTTTATTAAAAGAACAACTAAACAAACAGTATACTCATCTTTGATCTATCCCGCTCGCACTTTCGACAAATAAAGAGAGAAAAGAGACAATAAAACTAAGCGAACTGAGTAAAAATTTAATAATTTCGATGAAACTTGGTATGCAGGTACTTTTCTTATATGGGCGTAGTCGATCAACGCCATTAACCGAAAACTTATAAAGTGTCATAAATAAGCACTTAATTAAAATATAAAACTATATTTAGTAACAAGGAATCGGAGAGGCAAGGGTATCTGTTGGCAAAAGCTTTGAACAAAATAACGTGGCCTTGACGTCTCCGCCTTTTTGTCTTTTGAATTTTGCGGCTATATATAAAACGCTACAGAGCTCGTACCTGCCAATACTATACATCTTTGAAAGGTCTTGACATAACCTACAAAACGACGCTATGTTTGGATATTGCGTTCAACAGTTATAGACGTTTAAACATGGCGTTTACGAACGCCGAAATTCGCGCTGTTTTAAAGTTTTCCTTCGTTAAAGGCAAATCCGATAAAGAAATGTTCCGTGAGATTAATGGTGTTTTGAGGAATGGTACTCTATCACTTCGAACTGCGCAGCAATGGTTTCGACGATTGAGAGCGGGTGAAAACGACACCATGGATAAGTCAGCCGGCGGAAGACCTGTAACGACGAATTTGATCGATGCTTAATTTTACCATCTACAACTGGACCGCTTGAAGCAGGCGATCGACCAGAAGCGTCCGGAATTGGCCAACAGGAAGGGTGTAGTGTTCAAGACAACGCCAAAGCGCACACTTCATAGATGACTCGTCAGAAGCTACGGGAGCTCGGATGGGAGGTTTTATCGCATCCACGATATAGCCGGGACGTAGTGCCAAGTGATTACCAACTGTTCCTGTCCATGGCGAACGGCCTTATTGGTGTAAAGTTGAATAAGGAGGTAGGCTTCTACGAGGGGGGTATTACGAAGTTTGCTTACTCCCCATATATCGCCAATAGTCAGTACCTTAATACGCCAGAGACATTAAATTGTACACCAGAGATGGTATGCGAGGAACCGGGATCTAAATTGGACGATGGGCGTGGCACTGCCCATATTTAGGTTAGTCACATATATCAAGATCCACCCGACCACTTTCTATTTTTTATAATATTTGTACGAGTGCACGTTAGCTGAGTCAAAATTATTGCAATCAGTTCGTCCTTTTCTCTGGCGTTTCATCGAGTTTTAAACCATTCAGGTTGATCAAAATACGTGATCTTTTAATGAAACTAAATGAAAACATTTTCTTAATAATTATTTGGTTTAGCGATACTTTAGAATGGAGTTGGTAATTACTATGTATAATGAATTTCGAGCCATTAGTTGATGTTTTCTCTTTGACCGAGCTTTTATAACATTTCAGGATGATTTTAATATAATTTTTGCTCAGTAAAATATAGCAATAAAATTAAGTTTAAGTCTAGCAATTTGCAAGGATTAGAGTCAGGCTTCTTAATTATATGGGGTCAAGGACAAATTTTCATTTTATTAAGATAGCTCACATATAGGTCGATATTTTCGGTAAACATTCAACTAACGGGTTTCTCAATAAGAGCGCTACAAACGTTTTTTTTTCAAAAAAGCAAAAACAGCAAAGGTTGAGGCGTTTAATCGCAAAACCTTGGCGGCCGTTTGACTGGGCCATTTCTCAAAATTAAAGAGTAACCAAACTTTACACGCAATATACAAGTATAATATTCATGCTAAGACGTTAAACATGAAGCAGCGCACCGCCTTGTTGGAAGTAGAGACTTTGTGCATCTATTTCATCAAATTCCGGCAAAAAGTCGTTACAACGTCATACTATACATTAATGTACTACCCGGAAATTGTAGTTCCCGGGTAATGATATTTCTAAATAAATATATTTCGGTAAGGTGGTAGGACTGTTTGCTTACAGCAGCTGCTTAAATCGGTGCACCTCAAACACAAAAAAACTCCTACATAGAAAAAAAAATAAAAAAAATCATTACAAAATCGTTTTTTAATACTTTACATCAAGTGGAATGTGTATATCAAAATTACATTATAGATCAATTAATCAACTTATGTAATATTACAAACTGTTAGGTTGCATCACATATATACATAGCTATTTTTCTCATAAAGATCTACTAACGCACCGTAGTCAATCATCAGCATTGTTTTACCAATAATTAAACTTATGTACTTATGTATCTGATAACTAAAAGGGCTATTATTAAGTGGTCGTTATATCACAGTTATGTTTATAGTGTGTATTGTTCTGAAAAAAATATTTTTTATACACTTATTTCGCCATATATTATGTGGGCGTTGACATGGCGTATAAGTAACATTATGCGTAATATAATACATGTTTCCTAAATCAACAACTCCTTTATATTAGTCATTTACAAAATGGTAGACGAAAGCTTCTAGAACTAACTTTTTCCTATTCTAAACTGATTCACTTTGTCAGATAATAGGAATTCAAGTGAAGTAAAATGACTCCGTTAATTGCAAAAAAGATCAGTAGTACATTTCTACTAATTTCCTATATCATATATAAATTAGTATTTCATTAATGAAATAGAAACTTTAAAATAAATTAAAAAGTATATGGTAAAAAAGTCAAGGCAGGAAAATCGATTCCGTGAAGGCCGTCCAAAAACAGCCGTTGTGCCAGAAAACATCGATGCCGTACGTGAACTGATAATGCAAAACCGTCATGTAACATACCTTCAGATAGAGGCATGCCTATGCATTTCTCCCACCAGCATACATTCGATATTGCATGAACGCCTGGCCGTAAAAAAGGTGTGTTCTCGTTGGATCCCGGCCAATTTGACAATCGCTCAAAAAAAGGCTCGTGTGGATTGGTGTAAAGAAATGCTGAAAAAATACGATCGCAGTGCTTCAAAAGGCGTTTATAAGATCGTTACAGGTGACGAATCATGGATCTATGCGTATGATCCAGAAACAAAACAGCAATCGACCGTGTGGGTCTTCCGAGATGAGCCAAATCCAAGGAAAAAAAAACATTTTCATTGATAAATATGCCTATTTTCATTATTATGCCAGAAATATATATTGCAGCCCTCGTATTTAAAAAGCATATTTTTAAATAACAAATATACTAAGAGAATGATTACATTAATTGGTATTTTTAATTTGGCCATATCCTTCTTATCTGTCTACTAATATTGTATATACTTGAGGTGAAAATGTTAACATCGGGAAGAATGCAATACTTCTTCTTTCTTTCGTTATACGGTCATCCAATAACGGTGTTTTCCAGATATCTCCTTGATTTAAACAAATAGCCCCTGTAGTACATATATGTATATAGATATTGTTCTTTCTAGCTAAACTCAACAAACAAACAGAAAAGGTATTACTACTTACAACATCCGTTAATTTTTATTGATCTGGTCAGAAATCTCCGTTAAAAAGCACCGCAAGCTCAAAGGTGCACTAAATCTGCGATATAGATTAATATCTATCCCTTTTTATTTTCAATTTAACTCCATTTAAAAGCTATTCTTAAAAATTATATGGTTTAGCGTAGAATATAAATTAACCCTTGCTCTAAGCCTTTCACTGTTTGAAAGCTACACTATCAAAGGCTATGTTAAATTTTCAAAAAAGTTTTCCATACTTATCAAAAAGTTTTCTTAAATCGAGTGCGCTGCGAAAGCTGTTGAGTATAGAACAGAACAATGTACTACACATTTGCAGATCATATAATTATCTACAAAAAAATCACTACAGCATATGCCTAACTATTAAAGTTTTGTCACAATAAATGTTTTTATAATTAAAAAAAATATATATTATATATAAATGCCATCGCCATAAAAGGTTCTTTATTTATGCTTTGGAATTAATCCTTATCAAAACAAATGTTTTCATTTTTAGATGTTCTTAATCACCCTTACCAACACTGTAAAAATGGATGAGAGTGTAAGTTGACCCTTTCCTACCCCACATAACCGTTTTGTTAAAAACTAATAAATTTGCAACATATCAATAACTAAATACGATAAAGACATACAATTTTACACAAATTGGTATGAGACGCCTTTAATATAGACGGGATTAAAATTGGATGATGAGCGTGGCACCGCTCACTTTCAAATAAAATCACTTATCTCGAGCTCGACCGGTTTCAACCAAAATTCCCTACTTTTTAAAAGAAAAAATTCGAAAGCTTCCAATTTAATAGGGGAATGTTCGGAAGGACATTATTTTGCATTTACTTTTTGAAGATTATTTCTTTCTAATGTTGACCGCGGCTCCATCTGAGATGGTCCATCCGTGGAATTCAATTTTCGATTAGTCGTCCGAGCATTTCGAATGGTAAGTAGCTTAATAGTATATATATATGCATGTATGTATACATGACATAAATAACTCATGGAGGAAGCAAAATGCAGAATTAAAACTAAGTGAGCTTAGACCTTATTAAATGTTAAGTTTTTACGTAATACTTTTCATGTTTTACCAGAGCCTGAAAGTAATTACCTTTGACTTTAGTTCTTGAAAATGACGGAAGTATTCAATTACATCCGAACTTAGCATTTTCTTAGTTGTTTAGAATACGGGTTTGAAACAGTTCCAAGTATTTCGTAGGGTGAGTGAAAAATCGAATATTTTTTTAGCTGTGCAATACTTTACCTCAAAAGTCTATTTCCTCAAATTACAAATTGTATTATTACGACCATGATCATTTGTAATATTTGTTTAGCAATTTCTAAAATTAACCACAGAATGTTAAATCCCTGAAAGTTGCTATCTCCATGAATTCAGAGATTTGAAAATTCTACCACATTCACATTTCATAAACTAACAAAGGAAGAATAACAAAAATTCCTACACAGTTTTTCGGTTTTGAAATATATTGTTCCGGTGTGTAAACTGTATGCCACGGCGTATACGTACTAAATCTATCGATACAAAAAATAGTGAAGCACATACGAGCACGTCAGGAGAGAAAGAAGTGACTTTGATGACAATGGAGATTTTATGAAAATGCATTGCTATTATTCTTATATTTTGATATGTGTATGTTAGATTCATCGTCTTAACATACTTTTAAATAAAAGGTTACGCGGCCATAAGCGAGAACAATAGGATGTAATGTGAATATACGAAAATCCTATAAAGACTTCTTCTTTTATTATCTTTTCAACATAAAATTTAGGCTTATAAGAGGCACTTAGTAGGAAGTTAGCAGGCATCATGACTGTGCCAAATAAAATATCTAATGTTGGCGTACACGCATAAAATTGTATTAAAAGAGTAAGTGACACTGATTTGGGCGAGAAAAATTTATTGAGAAATACAAAGAAGTATGCGTTATAAATAATTTCACTTCGGAAATGAGTGCAAATACAAGATAAAGAAAATAAAACTCAGCAATGACACAGAGCTTTTTACAACATATAGAAGTTTAAAAGTAATAATTTTTTCAGTCACAAATGATTTTAAAGAAACATTTTTAACCCAATGAAAATAGATATATATATAAAAGTTGTTGCTATATTATATGGTAAGATGTAGTGGTAGTAGGTCGTCAGTGAAACTCGGGTTATGTGCATATAGGTAAATATGTATATTAGGGTGTGTCATTCTGAGGCAACCTTTTTTTTCAACTGAAAAACAGGCTCAAAACTTTCGAAAATGTGTAAAAAAAAGTCACTCAAAAGATGAGCTCTTAATATTAATATTAAGAGGTGCCTATTTCAAATTTTCTGTTTTCCATATAAATTACATGGAAAAAAATCATTTTTTTTGTGATGGTTATTGTGCGGAGGTTTTATATGTGCCCCGATAGCTGCCAGTAGGGATAGTAAACTCGACTCCGATTCTACTCGAAAATCGAGTTTTCTCGTAAAATAATCGATCGGTTCTTGACATTCGAAAAATCGATTATTTTACGAGAAAACTCGATTCTCGAGTTGAATCGGGATCGAGTTTACCATCCCTACTGGCAGCTATCGGGGCACATATAAAACCTCCGCACAATAACCACCACAAAAAAAATGATTTTTTTTCAATGTAATTTATATGGAAAACAGAAAATTTGAAATAGGCACCTCTTAATATTAATATTAAGAGCTCATCTTTTGAGTGACTTTTTTTTACACATTTTCGAAAGTTTTGAGCCTGTTTTTCAGTTGAAAAAAAAAGGTTGCCTCAGAATGGCACACTCTAATGTATATACATAGGTAGAGTGGCTATCTGATGACCTCTAAGGGACCAATTGTGAACCAATTGTGCCACCGGGACTAATATTACTTTACACTATCGTCTTCTCTCTGAACCGCCCTGTACTTCTGATAAAGTTTATCAAAACAAAAAGATTTACATGTTCAACTTCCGAGACCTCGTCAAGCAATCCCCGTAAGATAATCTTCCATGCGATGTACTATAGTCTGCTCTTCTTCTACCTCTATCATATTCTACAATAGTCATTATATGGTGTTCCTAGTCGGCTGACATGTCAGGCATTGACCTGTTAGCACTCATACTAGAGTTCTTATGTAATTCCTTTTGATTTTTAATAGTGGGTGTGAGCGGCTATCGGGGATTGGCTTCGCTGAGACTCAATTAAATGTTTAAAATGCTTGTCGACTAACTAACTACAAGTAACTAGAGCCATATAAATTCTCTCTTTCCCAGAGTATAATTTTGTTGTTGGTAGTGCCTGCTCTGGCTAGTTCATCTGCTTCACAGTTGCCAAGGACCCACTATGCACCTGTTTATTGTGGAATATGTTATTAGATATACTAAGAGACCAAGGATTTTTTCACTATCTTTGACGAAATTTCAGAAAACAAAGCCGCTTGGCTATCTGCAGTAGTCTGGTAGACAAAGAGTGGCTTTAGTATATAATTTACCTAAAAAGACACCACCTCTTATTCGATCATCTAACATGTGCCCACCCGTATAGACTATTATCCCTACATTTCGGTCAAGCTTGTTACTTTCCTACTTTTCTCTGCAAAGGAAGGCAATATTGCGAACCAAAACGTTCAATGTTTTTTTTTCAAAAATCCGTGGTTTTGAGTAGAAACGGGAGTATCTTAGAATGCTATTAATTGGGAGGGTTTCCTCAGTCACAAGACTTCGCTGCCAGTTTTTCACAGAACAAGTCTGTTGGCAGCAAATGTAAAATGACGTTTATCATCGTACTAATAGACCTTAGGTCATAATCGACCTAACAACTATTGTGTAAAACAAATGAGATACCCTAAGCTTTAATCCCAATATGACCCCCACCATCCCTGTGCGTGTGTAAAATGCTGTAGCTGATTTTTACTTTACAATTGGTTTCCATGAAAGTCTCCTGGGTTTTATTATTAGCCTGGTATCATTTAATAATGGCGCCGCTATTTCTTTCTGTCTTGCTAGTATTTACGTTCAGTCCGCACCATCTAATAATATCATTTAATATTGCCTACAAAAGGATAGCGAGAGTATTCGATAATTTACCTTTAACAAAAACCGCCACTTTGTCTGCGTAGGCCACAGCATGTACCCCCTTCTTTTCTAGATATAACAAGAACTTATTTTTTGCTAAGATTCAGAAAAGCGGAAATAGTACGCCTCCTTGAGGGGGACCTCTTTGGATAGATGTGCACATCGTTGAAATTATTGACCTTCCTATGAGCATCTGTTCAAATACTTTCCTGTGAGGTGCAGATATGCCTAACTCTTTAAGAACGCTTGGTATGGCATTAGGCTGGATGTTATTGAAAGCATTTTCTATATTTAGGACAGCCATGAGTGTGTATTATTTTACCTCCAACGATTTTTCAATCTCTGCTATCACTGAGCTTACTGCTGTTTCTGTGAATTTTCCGTTGGAAAACCTCTTTTTCAAATAACTTTAAGAGAGTTTTACAATTATCCTAATTCTCTGGTTATCTCCGAAGCCCTAGCATTGACTCAGATCACTTTCTTGTTGCAGCGAACATGCGCACACGCCCCTGTGCAGCAAAAACGCACGTCAACGAACACAAGGAAGGTTCGACGTCGAGAAGCTGCAATCAAAACAGACAGCCGAACGATTTTCTGCTTGACTTGCATTCCTGCTGCGAGACGGCATTTCAAGCTCCTTTCGTAAAGCTGCGACCAAAACCATTGGTTTTCGGAAAATGCAAAATAACAGCTGGTTCGATGACGAGGGCCGTGTCGCAATGACTGCCTACATCGCACCGTTGCAATCGACCACTACACGAGCGGGATGGAGGAGGTACCGACAGCTGAAGAAGGAAGCGAGAGGGATTTGCTGATAAAAAAGAGAGAGGCCGAAATGTATGAGTACGAAGAGCTTGACAAGCTGACATACAGGGCTAATTCTTGTAGAGTCGATTTTAAATCCACCTTCGACAGCGCAAAAGAACTGCCTGTATACCGCTATGTCTCAACTTGGTATCCCGCAAAGCTAATACGGCAATGTAAATTGACGTTGAGCAATACCAAAAGCTCCTTCAGGATCGGGAAGGACTTTTCCAAGCCGTTCGACACCAAGCGAGGTTTTAGAAAAGGAAACTCTCCATCATGTGACCTCTTCAATCTATAGCTGAAGAAAATAACACGTGCTCCAGAGCTAATTAATCTTCTATAAGATTGAACAGCTGCTGGCGTACGCCGATGATATTGATATCATTGGCCTCAACACCCGCGCCTTTAATTCTGCTTTCTGCAGACTGGATAAGGAAGCAAAGCAAATGGGTCTGGCAGTGAATGAGGGCGAGACGAAATATCCTCTGTCATCTAGCGAGGAATCGTCGCACTCGCGCACATCACTGTTGACAGTTAATTCGTGCTGGAATTATTTTCTGAACAATTATGCAAAATAATACAACATTACAATAGTTTAATATGCACTTATTGAACTGTTGTCTTCTAAGAAGAAAAGTGGCAAGGCGAGTTATGCTTTTATTTTCATAAACAACAACAGCCTTACCAATGACAACATACATTAGTGACTAACTCATTCTCAAGTGTAAGACCTAGCATAAGATGATGTTTAAAAGGCAATTACGAGCATGATGTGCATTTTCTAGAACAGGTATCTCTAAAATCTAAATTTTCTTTCTTATGGTTGCATTTTGTATTTCGTAGGGGTGACATGGCGTATGAGTAACACTCTGCATAAGCCATGTGTATTCACCACACCACCCGCCACGACCTTTATGTTGATTGATCGTTATTGAATCGTTATCAATTCTGCATACATAAATTGTAAAGTAAATACATTTTACGTAATAACGTACTTACTTCCAGTAGCAAGTCCCTTGAGGAAATGTTACTACCCAGTTAAATAATTGTTTCTAGTATAACGTACATAAAAATTAGTATGCGAGTTTTGACAATTAAGTCACGAAAATGGAGAAACGAAATTAAGAGCAACGCTTCGCGATAAAATTTTGCGCCAGATTGGGCGACACAGCTTCGGAAACGTACGCTAAAATTGAAAGAGTGTATGGTGATAGTGCTCTTAGTCTGAAAACCAAGCGCCAAAACTCACAATGGTGGTCGCTCCCCGCCCGAAAAAAACTCGCATGAGGTGAAAACGATGATTATTGCCTTTTTTGATAGCCGTGGAATCGTCCACAAAGAATTCTTTCCACCGGGGAAAACTCTGAATCAAGTTTACTATTGCCAAGTACTCGAAAGATTGCGAAAACGAGTCAACATGGTGCGCCCAGACATCGCTCGTAACTGGATCCTTCATCACGACAACGCGCCATTCCACACCGCTCTCAGCGTGTCCCAGTATTTGGCCTCTAAAGGGATCGCCGTGTTGCAACAGCCGCTTTATTTCCCCGACATGTCACCCTGTGACTTTTTTTGTTTCCTAAAACCAAATCGGTGGTCAAAGGAACCCATTTTGAGTCGATTACGGATATCCTGGCGGCCGTGACGAGGGTACTCGCGGACATCCCAGTCGAAGCGTTCCAGAAATGTTACGAAGAATGGAAAACGCGTTGGAATCGGTGTATAGCTGCCCAAGGGGACTACTTTGAAGGAGATGGCATAGTTGTAGAATAATTTTCAAATATACGGTTTTATAGAATTAGTCTCATTACTTAATTGTCATACCTCGCACTATACCCGTTAAATAAACTGTGCTGCTTTTTTAAATACACTATAAATTACTAAAGACAGTTAATCAATTTTAATTTTCCCTTTTAAGAAAAAATTTATTATTTCATGTCAAAAATCAGTATTTATTGTTTTTTTTTTTTGTTTTATCTTGCATTGTCAGGCCCTTCCCAAAAACACTATACGATTTGCCTTTGTTAGCATTCTAGTAATGCAACGTGCAACGATTCTGCCAGCTTCGACAAATACAATTGCAGTTTCTTTCAAGATTTTATATTTTTTACCGTAGCTTTAAGCACATTACTTAATATTAGTACACTCTTGTCACATGTTGCTATAGAGTGTAATAGGTTTATTCATTTCATTGTATCACTTAAAACGAATCGATACAAATATAGGGTTATATAGATGGTTATAAGATAACGAGACAAGTTGAGATCGGAGTGACACTCTGTCCGTCCGTTCGTCCGTGTCAGTTGTAACTTGAGTATAATATCTTGACCAAACGACACGTATCATTAAAGACAAGTTCGTAGATAAACGTACCCAATTAAAGGAAAATCTATAAAGTGTCATAAATAAGCCGTAAATTAAGATACATAACTCAATTTTATTACATCGAATCACATTAATGCCCATCTGTGGTTGGATAATTTTATAAAAGTTGGCGTGAGCCGGTCCCTAATAAGTTTAATGTTCAAATCTTCAAAACAAATAAAACTACATACATACATCACTTGAAATTGCACCGGAATTTTTTAAACTCTTCTTACGATAGTGTGAAAATGGGCTACGCCTACCTCCCATATAACACAATTAATGTGAAACTTTCACTTTACAGTCTACAAATCAAGAATCGGTATATATCAGGATATAATTTTGCACTAATAGTGCCTTGGGGTGGATCCCTTAAGTACCGAATATATCCACCCAGTGCTTTTAGTTCACTTTATACCGGAAACACCGGTTAGTGAGTCACATAATTGAAATTTGGAGAGAATCCTTTTCAGTATGGGTGTTGTAAAATTGGTTTGAAACAGATCAATAACATATATCTAATATCATATTTATCGAATTTTCGGGTAAGAGAGCGTACTTTTCTAATAACGATGAATCTTTGTGCTTAGAATGAATTAAATTTTGTCTGGTTTTAATCCTTGTATGTTACAAAAGTATAAAATGTTCGGTTACTCCCGAGCGAACTCCTTATTTATTATTCTGGAAACAAACAAGAAATCTGTGGACTTTTGGAAAACCCACTTAAGTCGAGATAAGTAAATTTTCCAGTTTCTTTATCATAAAAGCACATTTTCATAACGGTCATTTCTGTCTTATCGGCGTACTAATAGCGTGATTAGCGATGGAGATATGAATTTTTAAAAAGTATCTTAAGTCGATATTTTTTCCTAGTGCATTTGCGAAAACAACTTAAGTCAGATAAGATAGAAAAGAAAAAAAACATTCTAAATAAACCTCTAACTATCGTTTAGAAAACCATCTTAAGTCAACTTGATGTGACGCTTTTCTTTTTATTTTGCTTTTGGAAAAAGAACTTAACTCGGTGTAAGTGCTTTTTCCTCGGGCAGAACATGAAATAATACCAATATAAAAGGAGTACAGTTCATTTTAGAAATTATTTTATGATCAACTCTCGCCGTGTTAACACGTCTTAAGTCCTGCTAAGAGCATTTTCTGAAATTTTCCGAACAGAAAGGCTAAGTCGGCGGGTATTTTAATTGAACTTAGGTGTTTTTTTTAAATGCAAATGTAACAAAAAGTTTGCCAGATAAGTTGTTTTTACAATGAAAAGGGGACAGATTCTTGCAAATATGGCAAGAAAATTGCCAAAGAAAGACACAGAGATATTAAAATCCAATTCAACAGAGACAACCTCTGAAAGTTTAGTGGCAGATCAGCAAATGCGAGTAACGGACTGTGATTTAACTCCACTTTCCTTTGAAGTTAGCACATCACGTGTTCGTTCTGAGTCGCAACAACGCACGGTTTCTCATGAATTTACAAGTCAAAGGGGGTCTGAAGAAGACGTCTTTCACGAAACGGATTTTTTAGACCTTTTGTACCTTCAAGTGAAAATTCTGAGCTGAATGCCACCACTGAAAGCATACAAATTATGGCAAATGTAGTAGAAGCGAACATCAATAATTTCGTCTCACCTGGTTTGAATGAGGCCGAGCTTTTTTCTACTCCTAATAAATCACCAAAACAAACTAAAAAGCCAGGTAGAAATTTAAACAAGGAATACAAAGAGTCTAGAAAAAACTGCAGTGATTACACAAATATACAAGTTCTGGGGGAATGTAGAATGAAATGCAAAACAAAAATTAGCTTCGAAGAACAAACCATCCTCTTTAAAAGTTATTGGAATAGGGACTATGACTCACGTCGGCAAATACTATCACGCCTAATTGACGTTCAGCACAAAAAATCTGCCACCTTAGATAACCCGAACAAAAGAGAGTACGTTTTTGTTTACCATTTCGACACTAATTCCGAAAACACAAAAGTTTGCAAGAAATGTTTCCTTCAATTGTATGGCGAAACAGAACAGAGAATCAAAACTATTTGCATCTACAAAACACAACCGGAATACGGCGGAGTCCCTCCTAATTACCTTATTTGAAAGCTTCAATGTTTTTTTATAAACGTCCCTTGTGGACCTTCAACTTAACTATTCATGATGATGCCACCAACAAGGCCAACTGCTACATTTAGAATGAAGCTATTGCGAAGCGCGGAGCTAATGACAACGGCTCTTGCATTTATAAGTGCCTCGCAAGCTTATCTAATGACGTAAAGCATGTAAGTTTATACAGTGGTCAAAATCGTAACTCGTATATTTGTGCTATGTTTGCAAAGGTGTTGGAAGATCATTCCACAATTAAAACAATTGATCACAAGTTTCTGGTTGTTGGTCATACCCATCTAGAATGTGATACAGTTCACGCACAGATAGAAAAGAAAAAGAAGTACACTTCTGTTTCTATTCAATATCCCCATGACTGGTCAAATTTAATTGCTGCTACAAACAAAAAGTAGATTACTCAGGAGATGAAGCAAGAAGAATTCTACAATTTCAATGCATTGATGAAAGACAAATATACCTGGAGAAACAATAACACCGAAGGTTAGTATTTTACTTATTAGTAATAGTATTAATATTATTATTTTGGTTATTTCTTATTTAAAAATTATTATTTCTTAAAATTTTTTAGGTGAAAAGTTTGAGTGGAAATTTGTAAGGTGGTTGCGGTATATGAAAAAAAACCTGGACTGATACGCTACAAATATTCTCTTGGCTTGGACGACCCATTTATGGAATTAAACATAAAAGCACTGCGTAAAAGAGATCAAAACTATGAGCTTGCAAAATCTTATACAGGTCCTCTCCCTATTTCTGCAAACAAAATACGCGATACGATACGAGATATGTTGCCGTTTGTGAACCCAGAGCTGCACAGTTTTTACCGAAATCTTAAAGTTGAAGGAGAATCCGTGGTTGAAATAAATAGATTCAGATTTGCATGAAATTGAAGAAAATCTCTAAAAATTTAATTAATAAAATTCAAAAATATATATTTGTTTGTGTTCATATATGCATCTGTATTGAAGTGCCTATTTATTTTATTGTATTACTGATGTTAATTTTCTTTTATTGTTTAAAAATTCTTTTGTTAAATGCAAATTATTTTAAATCTTTACTTATGAGTTTTCTATTGTAAATTACATAAAGAACTTGCATATTTTGTGTTTTATAAATAAAAATGAATTCTAGATTATCCACTTAAGTCTGGTTTGTGTCATTAAAATGTTTGAAAAAGGAACTTAAGTCGTAATAGGTTAAAAATTTTGTGAAATTTTTCGTCTCAGGTGATTTTTGTAAATGCTCTTACTTGACATAAGCGGATATTTTTTTCTAAAATCAGTTTGGAAGAAGCACTTATTTCCTTTAAACTTGGTTTAAAATAAAACTGTTCCGGTTAGTCGAAGATAGTTAACTGGAAAATCATAAGAAATCATGACCCTTTTATGTAATAGTCCTATTTCTTTTTAATATGTATTAACAAAAGTTTTGTTAACAGTTAAATGTGTTTTTTCGCTCTCCTGTAAAATTTGGTTTTTAGACTTAAGTGGGTTTTCCAAATGTCCACAGAAATAAACGCTAAGGCATTCTGGTGCAAGTGCTCCAATTCCGCTGCATAAGCAGCGCTACTTTGCTTCTTGACCAAGTTTTCAACTTCAAAACAAATTCCACTTAAGTGGTTTGCGAGCTATGATTACATTTTTGTGTGCAACATTATTTTAACGACAAGTTTCAACAATCTGCTTATTGTGTAGTTTAACCAAGAATAGATAATTTCCAGTGAATTCAACATTCAAAACAAAATGTTGAACGGCATCATAGTTTCCTTACGCAATCCTTTCAGTTGAATTTGAAACACGATTTGCGTTATCGTGGCAGATTGGTACTGTTTTTGTATTTGGAAAATTTTAATCGTTATGAGTCTGTGGATTGCAATAAGAGAGATTTGCGGACCCTCGAAAGTTTAAACGATTTTAAACGTGAAAACTGTATAAAACGTGACGACATGTGCTATGTAGTTTGTGCTAGTTTTAGGAGTCTACTCCACCCAAGCTTTTGCAATGCAATAAAATCGCTTGAATCATTTTTATACCTTCGTCCTTTGTCCGTTACACCACACATCCGTCCAGTTTGAAGCCAGCTTTACCTCTCTGTCGAATAAATAAGTCAGGAATTTTTCGCCAACAGTACATATGTATGTACTTTTATATATCTATCTACTACATTTTTGTTTGTAATTTATTGGCATGGCAAGATTTACAACATTTTACCACAAATTCAAACTTTGAATGTTTTTGGAAACAAATATCCAACAACCGTAATAAATTCTGAGTATGCGGAACAGCTAAATAGTTAAAATATGCAGATTCGAGTTCGGTGTAACAAAATACAAATTGCTTTCGGGCAACTAAACAAATTTGTACAAAATACTCACATGTATTTTCACATATACGGCACATTGCAACAAGATTAAATTTAATGAAAATAACTGATTAGCAAAAATTGTATACTGAAATCGCTCCTATTTTCCAGAAAATATTACATTATTTTATATTTTTCATTATCCATTTTAAATATCTGTAAATTGTTTTCAAAAAGACCAGTGACATTATTCACCAATTTGGTAGGTAATTTTAATATATTTTATAGTATAGTTATATACGATAAGTCTAAAAGCACAATTAAAAATTATATATTTTAGAAGTATTGAAGTAAAAAAGGTTCGGGGTCAAATCACTCCCAAAAGTCCAGATAGTTTATGCAAATTAATATGTTAGCATCGTAATATCCTTTGGCTACACCCAAGCAAGTCTAACTATCTATTTCTTCTTAATTTATAAATCCTACAGATAGATAATAGTAAAAGAGATCGATATAGTTTATATATAAATACTAGCTGACCCCGCAGCCGTTTTCCTGCGTAAAATTATGTGTTTTGAAATGAAAAGAAAGTTCAATTTATCATTTCTTTTTTTTTCAATGTAACGCAGCATGATAAACAACATGTTTTGGTATCTGTTCCGGTGCGTAAATGTAAGATAGTTTTCCAAATCGTGAGCACGCCACGTATTTTTGGCCGTGTAAAAAACATAACAGCTCAAAATTTATGCCATACACTTCTAGCGACTATCCTTGTGTCCTGATGATTGTCATCTCAAATGCCATTTTTACTGGAAACGGAATCTGTTTGAACTGAAATGTCAAATCGTGAGAACTCATACAAATTCGTAGAATCAACCATTCTGCTTTCTTGTATTCGATAGCAGCGCCACAATCTATCGGGTTCCATTACACACTTTCGGCGCATGAAGATTGTGAAACATAATAACGACAAATCATACTTTAAGACGCAAATGATGCGGTGGCATACCAAGTCTCTCCAAAGAATTTAGAAATTCCACTGGATAATTCACGGCGTCGTCTTCATTGTCAAGACGATCGATCGATTTGTATGAGCGCAAGTCTCCCGGAATTTGACTTTGAATCTTCCAGTTTAAGTCATCAACATCGGTATTTTTGGCAGCTAACATTTCACGTGCACTTAAGGAATTATAATTACGATAATTTGACCCATTTCTAATTATTAGCGAATACGATGTAAAATGTCTTCGACAATGCCATTTTTCGTATCCCATAATAGACGCGGATTTGAAGGCATTTGCATTCCAGTGATTATAATTTTCCTGCAATTGTAATTGCTGGCTTGCTTCTCAAAAAGTTGCACACACCGTATCATTCACAGTACGCAATGACTCAAATGAAGTTGAACCGCGTACATTTATCAATAGAAACCGGAGGTAGAAACTATCGTCGTTTTTCGGGCGAATTATGTAAATTCATCCTAAGGCCTCAGTTGAGAAGACACCTGGATGTCCATCTACTGGTTGGCCTTGCTTTCTGCGTAATTATTTCTTCGACGATGCATTCCATGCATAATATCGAGGTATTTCCGAATGTCCTCGCAAACGGATCACTGACGATAGTTGAGCAAAAACTCGTCAATGTTAATTTTGTTGTTGGCGGTGTGTCCACTGGCTGTACTGAATTTCCTGGATTGAAATACACTCCTTGGTCATTCTCCAAATTAACTGCAAGACGCACAACAGTCGGAAAGCAGTCGGCAAAAGTAAATATCTTACAAAGTGCTTTGGTGCAGTTCACGTATCGACCGTAATAACCGCCATGTTGCTTCCTTTGATAAAGTACTTACAGACGTATTTTATCGATTACACCAAACTGCAATATTCAACATTGATATGAGTTTTGAATGTGAGTTAGACAATAATGGTGAATATAGTACGATACATGTGTTGTCAACTTCGACATTCACTCTTCTAAATTGAATGCTGAATGTTCTGCCGTTGTCGTCTGGTGAGCGACGCCGATAGAGTGGATATCCATTATTTCAGATTTGTGTTTTCGAAAGAAAAGCACGTGGATACTGTTTCGTGCATTTATTGTCAGACATACAAACCGAAGTGGGATATTGATTTTCATCACTTCGTATAATACAGGATTTTTCTCTGCATCAGGAATTTCCACAGAAATGATTTCATCAATATGATCAATTTGACCATCCAAAGAAGAATGTGTGCGTGCGGCAAACCTCTCTTTTGCAACTCATCAGAGTACATCTAGCATCTAACAACACCATATATACTTATATACGTATATCGTACGTTGCTTCAAGATAAAGTCCATCGAAGCTGTTGCTTGAAAAGTCTTGCTATGACATCGTGACGATCGCTTGCTGATTGACCGCGACGTATAATACCGCACGTATGTCATCGCATTCTGGGAGTACTCGATCACTTTGTGTGCAACACACATAACATTTTCACTGAATAATTTTCAAAAATTTTTGAAACAAACGAAAAATTTGAACGATTCAAATAATTGAAAAACAAAACAAAAAAATTGAAAACAAAATTTTGTATGGAAAAGATTAACTCTTTGGAATTGTCCAATTTTCCGACTTTTCCTCACAAAAAGCATACAGGTTTTTTTATTTCTATACCTTCCCCTAACCACATGGAACATTCTCTGAAAATTTCACCAAAATTGGTTCAGTCGTTCCCTTAGCGTTACTAATAAACAAACATTCATTCGTTTGTATTGAAAAAAAGAAAAGGGCTGTTTTAGGGGTTTTCCGGTAATTATTCGGGGGTGTCTTGCCGTAAAAACCATCCTTGAGCTTCAACGAACATTTTAAAAAAAGAATTGGCAAAATTGGTCTAGGCGTTTTTGAGTTATGCGCTTACCAACACATTTTGCGATTCATTTTTATATACACATGTACATACATATAAGATAAGATATACAGGGTGATTTTTTAAGAGCTTGATAACTTCTTTTTAAAAAAAAACGCATAAAATTTGCAAAATCTCATCGGTTCTTTATTTGAAACGTTAGATTGGTTCATGACATTTACTTTTTGAAGATAATTTCATTTAAATGTTGACCGCGGCTGCGTCTTAGGTGGTCCATTCGGAAAGTCCAATTTTGGGCAACTTTTTCGAGCATTTCGGCCGGAATAGCCCGAATTTCTTCGGAAATGTTGTCTTCCAAAGCTGGAATAGTTGCTGGCTTATTTCTGTAGACTTTAGACTTGACGTAGCCCCACAAAAAATAGTCTAAAGGCGTTAAATCGCATGATCTTGGTGGCCAACTTACGGGTCCATTTCTTGAGATGAATTGTTGTCCGAAGTTTTCCCTCAAAATGGCCATAGAATCGCGAGCTGTGTGGCATGTAGCGCCATCTTGTTGAAATCACATGTCAACCAAGTTCAGTTCTTCCATTTTTGGCAACAAAAAGTTTGTTAGCATCGAACGATAGCGATCGCCATTCACCGTAACGTTGCGTCCAACAGCATCTTTGAAAAAATACGGTCCAATGATTCCACCAGCGTACAAACCACACCAAACAGTGCATTTTTCGGGATGCATGGGCAGTTCTTGAACGGCTTCTGGTTGCTCTTCACCCCAAATGCGGCAATTTTGCTTATTTACGTAGCCATTCAACCAGAAATGAGCCTCATCGCTGAACAAAATTTGTCGATAAAACACATTTCGAACCGAACACTGATTTTGGTAATAAAATTCAATGATTTGCAAGCGTTGCTCGTTAGTAAGTCTATTCATGATGAAATGTCAAAGCATACTGAGCATCTTTCTCTTTGACACCATGTCTGAAATCCCACGTGATCTGTCAAATACTAATGCATGAAAATCCTAACCTCAAAAAAATCACCCGTTAATATTGTAACGTGGCTTTTACCACCTTACAATAATTTACTTCAACACTGTACATCATTTATCCTCACCATACCTCAACATAGAGCTTTCCACCATACTAGAATTATCCTGCATGTACTAAACTTCACCTCACTGCATTGACCAAAGCTATGCACACAACTTACCTCACTACACTGACGAAAGCTGCGCTATGCTGTTATGCAAGCACTTCACACCGAATGCGATCATTTCTTCCAGCTCGCCAGCGAGGACGGTCGCCCAGTAGTCAGCAGCAATAGGCAGTGGTAAGTGAAGTAGCTAGTTGTGGTAGACATTGCGTTAAAAAGGCATTACACCTCGGTGTGTTACCAGTCTCGCAATGACTCTGCCTTATATACAGTAGAATTAGGTATTTCGATGGGATTCGCAGGCATTGCGTTGAAAAGGCATCACACCTCGGTATAATGCCAGTGCTCGCAATGGCTCTGCTCAATTGATGTTGTTAGTCTTCGCAGGCATTGCATTGAAAAGGTATTACACCAAATAGGTGTAATACCAGTGCTCGCAATGACTCTGCCGATGTGTTAGTTTTCGTAGTCGTTGCGTCAAAACAATATCACACCGACATCACAGCTGCGCTGCTTCGAGCAGCGTCACTACCGCTGCCTGCGCACTAGTAGCTAGTTGTGGTAGACATTGCGTTAAAAAGGCATTACACCTCGGTGTGTTACCAGTCTCGCAATGACTCTGCCTTATATACAGTAGAATTAGGTATTTTGATGGGATTCGCAGGCATTGCGTTGAAAAGGCATCACACCTCGGTATAATGCCAGTGCTCGCAATGGCTCTGCTCAATTGATGTTGTTAGTCTTCGCAGGCTTTGCATTGAAAAGGTATTACACCAAATAGGTGTAATACCAGTGCTCGCAATGACTCTGCCGATGTGTTAGTTTTCGTAGTCGTTGCGTCACACACCGACATCACAGCTGCGCTGCCTCGAGCAGCGTCACTACCGCTGCCTGCGCACTAGTGCACCGTTAATATATCAGTCACAGCTGCGCTGCCTCGAACAGCCTCAGTACAGCTGCTGGCACACCGTAGTGCACCGTTACCAAACTAACGCGATTAACAGGCGACTCGAATGTAAGTACAGGCTAGAGATAGTGCTGGGGGAGTTGCTAACCGGAGGTCAACGAGTTCAGTCGATATTTAATTATATTTCTCCTTCGCAGAGGAGCAGGGAAAAGACTGCTCTGTATTCTACAGTCAACCGCGTCTGGGAGTAACTACTCCTCACCACGCCAATTTCGCTCGCTTCCATCTGACTCGCCGTATAAATACACGCTGGTCTGGCTGTCCACATAAGGGGGTGTGGATATATCTTTACGAGAGTAAACACTTTTCTTTGGTATGGGTTCTTGGGTCCCAAGGCTGACCATGGAGCGGATGAGCATACCTCAGTTATGGACGAAACCCCATTACAATATGTAGAGTTGAATTCCGGAGAATGTCTGTCCGTGCGTCTATCTGCTGAGCAAGCTTTAATTTTAGTAGAAATTAAATTAGCTTGATCCAACTTGGCACAGATGTTTCTTGGCATTGTGGAAATAGGTGTAATCGAATAGTAACTCCACCCGAAAGAGCGACAAATCAATAAATAAATCCGTTACAAACATTAATATCTACACTTGAGATGGGTAAGAAGAGTCTAATTGAATCCGCTGCCAAAATTAGACCAGGGGTAGTATACGAATCAAGCATAAATGAACATATTGGAATAAAACCACGTGGACCAATCTTCTTTAGCTGACTTTTTATCGAAAATATCGGTCAATTTATAAGATATATGATTGAAATTCGAAAGAATCCACATAACAGTGCGTCTGTATGTCAAACATGGGTTGAGTGTGGATACTTTCCCATATACATAAAATAAAGATTTTCGAACTTGTGAGTTATCTCAATGAAAATGAGAGAACGTGTTTTAGTGATAACGGTGTTGATAAAAGTCGCCCAATTTTATCTTGACTTTTGACTTACGAAATGATTATTGATTGATTGTGAGATACCTTAATACAACCCGAAGAACAGCTTTGGTAGGCGGCATAATTATAGTATGTGGTATTGGCAAAAGTATATAAAGTCGGGTCGATTCTACCCCGAACTTCTGAAACTGAAATTAAGGGCTAATCCTTTTCTTATAATGTCTGTGTGTCAAAATTGGGTTGAATCTGACAAATACTTCCCTTAGCCCCCATACCTAATTTAAAGATTTTTGAACTTCAGGGTGACATTGTACCGTATATATCGGCCAATGTGTGAGTTATCTCAGTGGAAATAAGACAGCGTTTTTTACACATAACAATGTATCTATCTTGGCATAACCCCCATTTCCTCTATACGATTGGTTTTCCATCTTAAAGTATTTCCACGGCTTTGATTTTTACAAGTTACAAGAGTAAAAAATGTTTGGTTACAGCCGAAGTTAGCCCTTCCTTAATTATTATAACATTTGAACCTTTACTGTCATATAAATATTTTGATTACATAGGGGATCACGTATCAAATTCAAATATGCACCACAGCATTACCAGCAAAATCATTGCTATTGTGCGAAAAAGAAAAAAATGTCCAACGAAAATTATTTCAAAAACACTTGTTTATCGACATTACATATCAGTTAATCAACTTCTACAATTATATAAAGAGTGAAATTGCGTCATCTACAAATGCATCGTAATCAATCTCCAGAACGTCGCGTCAATGCAAATGGCTATTTACATAAGTGACTAACTCTTTTCCAAGTAAAATGGTTAGCACAATGTGGTCATTAGAACACAATTACGTGCTTAATGTGTTTGTTTAAAAAAATATGTATAAACTTATGCGGTTGCTCCTTTTATTTGTTACGTATACGGAGACATGGCGTATGAGTGACATTATACATACATAATGCATTCGTCAACTTTATATTACTTATCGTTATTGAATTGTATATTATCTTATCTTATATATAAAAATGAATCGCAAAATGTGTTGGTAAGCGCATAACTCAAAAACGCCTGGACCAATTTTGCCAATTCTTTTTTTAAAATGTTCGTTGAGGCTCAAGGATGGTTTTTATGGCAAAATTTGAATAATTGCCGGAAAACCCCTAAAAACAGCCCTTTTCTTTTTCCCATACAAACAGAGAAATGTTCTGTGTGAATTGGGGAAGGTTTAGAAATAAAAAAAACGGTATGCTTTTCGTGAGGAAAAGTCAGAAAATTGGATTATTTAAAAAAGTTAATTTTTTCCATACAATTTTTTTTTAATTTTTTTTGTTTTGTTTTTCAATTATTTGAATCGTTCAAATTTGTCGTTTGCTTCAAAAATTTTTGAAAATTATTTAGTGAAAATGTTATGTGTGTTGCGCACAAAGTGATCAATTACAGATTGAAATTTGTTACGATGCCACGAAGAAGTCGCGCTAATATCTGTCAACGTTCTTTTTGGAGTCAACATACATTAGCAGCCCAAGGCACATGACCGAGTCCTCCTAGAATGCGATGATATACGTGCGGTATTATGGATCGCGATGATGTCACAGCAAGACTTTTCAAACAACAGCTTCGATGGACTTCATCTTGAAGTAACGTACATATATATGGTGCTGTTAGATGCTAGATGTTATCTGTTGAGTAGCAAAAGAAAGGTTTGCCGAACGCATACATTCTTCTTTGGATTGTGGATGGTGGATAGTGGTTACATCAGATCAAATTGATGAAATCATTCAATCATGCGGAAATTCCTGATGCAAAGAAAGATCCAGTATTATACGAAGTGATAAAAACCAATAAGGTTCATGGACCTTGCGGACACCACAATCCTACTTCGGTTTGTATGTCTCACAATAAATGCAAACAATATCCACGTGCTTTTCTTTCGGAAACACAAACTAGAAATGATGGATATCAACTCTATCGGCGTCGCTTAATAGATAACAATGGCTTAACATTTAGCATTCAATTTAGAAGAGTGAATATCGAAGTTGACAATACATCGATCGTACCATATTCGCCACTATTGTCTTATTCACATTCAAAACTAATATTAATGTTGAGTATTGCAGTTTGGTGAAATCGATCAAATATGTTTGTAAGTAGTTAGTTTGGAGAATGGCCAAAGAGTGTATTTCAACCCAGGGAATACAGTACAGCCAGTGGAAAAATTGCCAGCAACAAAATTAATATTTACGATTTTTTGCTCAACTTTCGTCAGTGAACCGTTTGCGAGGACATTCGGAAATACCTTGATATTATACATGGAATGCTTCGTCGAAGAAATAATTACGCAGAAAGCAACGCCAACCAGTAGATGGACATCCAGGTGTGTTACCAACTAATGCATTGCGATGAGTTTACACAATCCACCCGAAAAAAGACGATTGTTTCTACCTTCGGTTGCTATTGATAAATGTTCGCGGTTTAACTTTATTTGAGTCATTGCGTACTGTGAATGGTACGATGTGTGCAACTTTTTGAGAAGCAAGCCAGCAATTACAATTGCTGAAAAATGATAATCACTGGAATGCAAAAGAAGTTCGCACACTTTTCGCGATAATAATTTCGACTTATCAGCCTTCAAATCTGCGTCTATTAAGGGATACGAACAAAAATGACATTGCCGAAGATGTTTTACATCGTGTTCGCTAAAAATTGGAATTGGATAATTTTCGGTTGATACTTCCGGTAGCTCGATATCAATTCCATCAGCCGTTTATCGATTCACGAAAGATGAACTCATTACGAATGTTTATCCGAACATTGGCCAAATTATAGTAGCTACGATTCCTTGAGTGCACGTGCAATGATAGCTGCCAAAAATACCGATGTTGATGACTTAAACTGGAAGACTCAAAGTCAAATTACGGGAGACTTGCGCTCATACAAACGGATGGATCGTCTTGAAAATGAAGACGACGCCGTGAATTATCCAATGGAATTTCTAAATTCTTTGGAGAGGCTTGGTATGCCACCGCATCATTTGCGTCTCAAAGTTGGATCTGTCGTTATTACTTATGTTTCGCAATCTTCATGAGCTGAAACTGTGTAATGGAACCCGACTGATTGTGATGCAGCTATCTACGAATTCCTTTGCGTTCTATCGATTTGCTATTTCAGTTCAAACGGATTCCGTTTCCAGTAAAAATTGCATTTGGGATGACAATCATCAGGACACAGGGATGGTCGGTAGAAATATGTGGCATAAATTTGGAACTGCTATGTTTTTCATACGGCCAAAAATACGTGACGTGCTCACGAGTTGGAAAACTATCTTCTCTGTACATTTACGCACCGGAACAGAAACCAAAAAATACGTCACATTGAAAAAAAATAAATGACAAATTTAACTTTGCTTCATTTCAAAACACATAATTTCACGCAGGAAAACGGCTGCGGGATCAGCTAGTATGTATAAAAAATGAATCGCAAAATGTGTTGGTAAGCGCATAACTCAAAAACGCCTAGACCAATTTTGCCAATTCTTTTTTTAAATGTTCGTTGAGGCTCAAGGATGGTTTTTACGGCAAGAAACCCCCGAATAATTGCCGGAAACCCCCTAAATCAGCCCTTATCTTTTTTTCCATACAAACGAATGAATGTTTGTTTATTAGTAACGCTAAGGGAACGACTGAACCAATTTTGGTGAAATTTTCCATGAATGTTCCATGTGGATAGGGGAAGGTATAGAAATAAAAAAACCTGTATGCTTTTTGTGAGAAAAAGTCGGAAAATTGGACAATTCCAAAAAGTTAATCTTTTCCATACAAAATTTTGTTTTCAATTTTTTTGTTTTGTTTTTCAATTATTTGAATCGTTCAAATTTGGCGTTTGCTTCAAAAATTTTTGAAAATTATTCAGTGAAAATGTTATATGTGTTGCACACAAAGTGATCAATTACAGATTGTAAACGATGCCACGAAGAGGTCGCGCTAATATCGGTCGACTTTCTTTTTGACATCAACTTACATTAGCAGCCCAAGGCACATGACCGAGTACTCCCAGGATGCGATGACAAACGTGCGGTATTATGGATCACGGTCAATCAGCAAGCGATCGTCACGATGACACAGCAAGACTTTTCAAGCAACAGCTTCGATGGACCTTATCTTGAAGCAACGTATGTTCTGTTAGATGCTAGATGTACTCTGTTGAGTGGCAAAAGAAAGGTTTGCGCACGCACACATTCTTCTCTGGATTGTGGATCAGATCAAATTGATGAAATCATTCAATCATGCGGAAATTCCTGATGCAAAGAAATATCCAGTATTATACTAAGTGATAAAAACCAATAAGATTCATGGATCAGATCAAATTGATGAAATCATTCAATCATGCGGAAATTCCTGATGCAAAGAAATATCCAGTATTATACTAAGTGATAAAAACCAATAAGATTCATGGACCTTGCGGACACCACAATCCCACTTCGGTTTGCGTGTCTGACAATAAATGCGAGAAACAGTATACACGTGCTTTTCTTTCGGAAACACAAACTAGAAATGATGGATGTCCACTCTAGCGGCGTCGCTCACAAGACGACAATAACACAACATTCAGCATTCAATTTAGAAGAGTGAATATCGAAGTTGACAATACATGGATCGTACTATATTCACCATTATTATCTGATTCACATTGAAAACTCATATCAATGTTGAGGATTACAGTTTGGTAGAGTCGATAAAATACGTTTGTAAGTACGTCACCAAAGCAAGCAACATGGCGGTTGCTGGTCTTGAACGATACGGTCGATACGTGAACTGCCATAAAGCGCTTTGTAGGATATTTAGTTTTGCAATTCTTCCGTTTTCCGACTGTTGTGCGTCTCGCAGTTAATTTGGAGAATGGCCAAAGAGTGTATTTCAACCCAGGGAATACAGTGCAGCCAGTGGAAACACCGCTAGCAGCAAAATTGTTCAACTTTCGTCAATGATCCGTTTGCGAGGACATTCGGAAATACCTTCATATTATACATAGATTGCATCGTCAAAGAAATGTTTACACAGAAAGCAAAGCCAACCAGTAGATGGACATCCAGGTGTGTTATCAACTAATGCATTAGGATGAATTTACACAATCGAACCGAAAAACGACGATTGTTTTTACCTATTGCTATTGATAAATGTACACGGTTCAATTTCATTTGAGTCATTGCGTACTGTGTGTGCAGCTTTTTGAGAAGCTGCAAATGAAGTTCGCACACTTTTCGCGATAATCATTTCGACACCTCAGCCTTCAAATCCGCGTCTATTATGCGATACGAACACAAATGAAATTGCCGAAGACATTTTACATCGTCTTCGCTAAAAATTGGAAATGGGTCAATTCTGGTGGTTTGATATCAATTCCATCTTCCCTTTATCAATTCACGAAAGATGAACTCATCACGAATGTTCGGACATTGGCCAAATTATCGTAATTATAATTCCTTAAGTGCACGCGCAATGTTAGCTGCCAAAAATACCGATGTTGATGACTTAAACTGGAAGATTCAAAGACAAATTCTGGGAGACTTGCGCTCATACAAATCGATGGTTCGTCTTGACAATGAAGATGACGTGAATTATCCAGTGGTATTTCTAAATTCTTTGGAGAGGCTTGGTATGCCACCGCATAATTTGCGTCTCAAAATTGGATCTGTCGTTATTATGTTTCACAATCTTCATGCGCCGAAACTGTATAATGGAACCTGACTGATTGTGACGCACCTATCGAATACAAGGGGCAGAATACTTGATTCTACGAATTCCTTTGAGTTCTATCGATTTGCCATTTCAGTTCAAACGTATTCCGTTTTCAGTGAAAATTGCATTTGAGATGACAGGACACTATGCGAATAGTGCGTGGCACAAATTTGGAAATGCTATGTTTTTCACACGGTCAGATATACGTGGCGTGCTCACGAGTAGGAAAACCTCCTTGGAGATCTGTACCTGTTAAAGAAAGTAACAATACGAGTACGCTCTCATAATTTATCAACAAGGAAGGCGCTGATGTATCGTGTCTGTAAATATGACATTTAATATTAGATATATATTGGACGCCAACCGTGCCGGACGGGAAGGCCGATAGTTATTAATATAATATTATAAGTGTTAGTTATTTATATAAATTATAATAAATCGTGAAATCGCAGAATATTACACCACCTTTTCTGTACACCGGAACAGAAACCAAAAAATGTTGTTTATCAAGCTGTGTTGCATTGAAAAAAAAAATAAAATGATAAATTTATCTTTCTTTTCATTTCAAAACACATCTGTATTTTCACGCAGGACATCGGCTGCGGGGTCAGCTAGTATGTATATAAAAATGAATCGCAAAATGTGTTGGTAAGCGCATAACTCAAAAACGCCTAGACCAATTTTGCCAATTCTTTTTTTAAATGTTCGTTGAGGCTCAAGGATGGTTTTTACGGCAAGAAACCCCCGAATAATTGCCGGAAAACCCCTAAAAACAGCCCTTTTCTTTTTTTCCATACAAACGAATGAATGTTTGTTTATTAGTAACGCTAAGGGAACGACTGAACCAATTTTGGTGAAATTTTCAGAGAATGTTCTGTGTGGATAGGGGAAGGTACAGAAATAAAAAAACCTGTATGCTTTTTGTGAAGAAAAGTCGGAAAATTGGACAATTCCAAAAAGTTAATCTTTTCCATACAAAATTTTGTTTTCAATTTTTTTGTTTTGTTTTCCAATTATTTAAATCTTTCAAATTTGGCGTTTGCTTCAAAAATTTTTGAAAATTATTCAGTGAAAGTGTTATGTGTGTTGCACATAAAGTGATCAATTACGGATTGAAATTTGTTACGATGCCACGAAGAAGTCGCGCTAATATCGGTCGGCGTTCTTTTTGAAATCAACATACATTAGCAGCCCAAGGCACTTGACCGAGTACTCCCAGGATGCGATGCCATACGTGCGGTATTATGGATCGCGGTAAATCAGCAAGCGATCGTCACGATGTCACAGCAAGACTTTTCAAACAAAAGCTTCGATGGACTTTATCTTGAAGCAACGTACATATGGTGTTGTTAGATGCTAGATGTACTCTGTTGAGTTGTAAAAAAGAGGTTTGCCGCACGCACACATTCTTCTTTGGATGGTCAAATTGATCAAATTGATGAAATCATTTCTGCGGAAATTCCTGATGCAGAGAAAAATCCTGTATTATACGAAGTGATGAAAATCAATATCCCACTTCGGTTTGTATGTCTGACAATAAATGCGAGAAACAGTATCCACGTGCTTTTCTTTCGAAAACACAAACCTGAAATAATGGATATCCACTCTATCGGCGTCGCTCACCAGACGACAACGGCAGAACATTCAGCATTCAATTTAGAAGAGTGAATGTCGAAGTTGACAACACATGTATCGTACTATATTCACCATTATTGTCTAACTCACATTCAAAACTCATATCAATGTTGAATATTGCAGTTTGGTGTAATCGATAAAATACGTCTGTAAGTACTTTATCAAAGGAAGCAACATGGAGGTTATTACGGTCGATACGTGAACTGCACCTAAGCACTTTGTAAGATATTTACTTTTGCCGACTGCTTTCCGACTGTTGTGCGTCTTGCAATTAATTTGGAGAATGGCCAAGGAGTGTATTTTAACCCAGGAAATTCAGTACACCGCCAACAACAAAATTAACATTTACGAGTTTTTGATAAACTTTCGTCAGTGATCCGTTTGCGAGGACATTCGGAAATACCTCGATATTATGCATGGAATGCATCGTCGAATAATTACGCAGAAAGCAAGGCCAACCAGTAGATGGACATCCAGGTGTCTTCTCAACTGATGCCTTAGGATGAATTTACATAATTCGCCCGAAAAACGACGATAGTTTCTACCTCCGGTTTCTATTGATAAATGTACGCGGTTCAACTTCATTTGAGTCATTGCGTACTGTGAATGATACGGTGTGTGCAACTTTTTGAGAAGCAAGCCAGCAATTACAATTGCAGGAAAATTATAATCACTGGAATGCAAATGCCTTCAAATCCGCGTCTATTATGGGATACGAAAAATGGCATTGTCGAAGACATTTTACATCGTATTCGCTAATAATTAGAAATGGGTCAAATTATCGTAATTATAATTCCTTAAGTGCACGTGAAATGTTAGCTGCCAAAAATACCGATGTTGATGACTTAAACTGGAAGATTCAAAGTCAAATTCCGGGAGACTTGCGCTCATACAAATCGATCGATCGTCTTGACAATGAAGACGACGCCGTGAATTATCCAGTGGAGTTTCTAAATTCTTTGGAGAGACTTGGTATGCCACCGCATCATTTTCGTCTTAAAGTATGATTTGTCGTTATTATGTTTCGCAATCTTCATGCGCCGAAAGTGTGTAATGGAACCCGACAGATTGTGGCGCTGCTATCGAATACAAGGAAGCAGAATGCTTGATTCTACGAATTTGTTTGAGTTCTCACGATTTGACATTTCAGTTCAAACGTATTCCGTTTCCAGTGAAAATTGCTTTTGAGATGACAATCAACGGGACCTAAAGGTAGTCGCATAGTGTGAGACATAATTTTGGAAATGCTATGTTTTTCACATGGCCGTAGCGTGCTCACGAGTTGGAAAACCATCTTTTCTGTACACCGGAACAGAAACCGAAAAATGTTGTTTATAAAGCTGCGTTATATTGAAAAAAATAATGAAATGATGAATTGAACTTTCTTTTCATTTCAAATCACATAATTTCACGCAGGAAAACGGCTGCGGGGTCAGCTAGTCTCATATAAAAATCTCTGAATTAAGACCTTTATACTAGTGTTGCACTTTAAGCCAGTAAAAAGAGATTTTATTTATAGAGTGGCCTACAGTTAAAATTCGTTGCTTGTTCGTGAATTCTTTGGGAACAACTTTGCGATGCCTCAGCCTCCATATTCGCCAGACATGGCTCCGTATGAATTTCCTTTTTCAAAAGATAAAGAGAACACTAAAAGGTCGCCATTTTTGAGATAGGAACTATCACCTTGAAGAAGTTATATTAAGTTTGCCACGCTGTTTTTGAGATATCTATGTGAAATTTCCACACGTCTTTTTCTCATCGTCATTCGGACAATGAATTACCGAAGATATGTATGCACTTCAGCATATAGCTAGCATACAAATTGCTTGTTAGGAAAACTTTTCCTGTTCATCAAATTTGGTATGGATTATTTTCAAGGAAATGATACAATTGCTTTTGTATTTATGAAGGGTATGGATGACTTCCTAATCGTATTCCAGTTAGTGGAATCCAATTTTCAATTCACCGAAAATTCGTCAATATGATGGTAGCCTACACGGAATCAAAAAGCGCAATAACACAACTGGAAAAGATTTTAAGCTCTTTCATGAAGTGTACAACATCCGCTCCGGCATCATTGCGCCAATCGCTTTACTGGAATCACATTTCACTGTCAACAACAACCTGAAAAAGAAGCATTTCCATACGAATATTAATGTAATATTTCCTTAAAGCCCACTTGTTCTATTACTGAAAATGCAACCATCCTTCTTTTTGATGACGATCGCAACGCATTTTTTGCTGCAGTTCAGTTGTTGCGAATTTAATCACCTCTTTTCAGTTTTGTTTGAATCCTTATGGCTTTTATAAACGCGCGGTAAACGGCGCCTTGACCAATATTGTTTCCGTTGATTTCGTTGAACTTCATTTGGTTTCCTAATTTCCCCAACATCAATTAAAAAGTGTTACTTTTGGTTGATCTATTTTCGCAACGAAAATAATGATATTATTTATATATGGTACTCACCTCAAACGTGGGGTTTTACATCCAAATAGGACTGAGAAAAAACCTCATTCACCATTTCTTTGATGGTGTTAATCAAGACAATTCTACGTTTTTAACTTCGGATTCTAATTTTAGCCAAACATTGAGAAATTGTTAAAATTTCTTCTGTAGAAATTTTTGATTACAGATTGCATTTTTAGGAATATTTTCCGTATTTTGCCCGTCCCCCAAGATATTTTATTGTAATGGGTTTTAAAACGCCAAGACATAAACATTGGTAGCGGATTGCTGCAATCTAAAAATATGGTTTAAAAGTCAGCCAATTATATCTTCGTTTATGTTAACGTTAACGTTTTATCATGTTTTTTTTTTTCTTCCAAAGGATTACACTTTAGAAGATTATTGAAATGTTCAACACACTTACTGACGTAAGTTTCTTTTCTTAATATTTCCAGACTTAATATTTAATGGACACACCTGCACGCTCAAACACTTTCCTTTCTCCTCCATCGCTTTCGAATAATGCAGGGCTTCTCTCAGCTTCGGCTAATAAAATGATTTTTACAATTTCTTTATTATATTCTTACCACAACTTTTCTTATTCAATTTATTTTGGTACCAAACATCAAATAAATTCTTAGAAAGTCTTGTTTATGTGTTTTGATTCCACCAAGGCATAAGCAGAGCTTCCTAACTTCTTGTCCAAGTTTTCAACTTTCTTGCAAACTTAAAATAAATTTCACTTAAGTGGTTTGCGAAGATATTCCTACATTTTATCGGTGTACAGCAATGTTTTCGCAAGCAGATTCTGCTGTCGGGAAGCTAGTTTAAGAAAGAATTTTGAAAGCAAGAGCAGACGGTTTAATTTAACAATTGCTATAAATTTGAAAGGGCCTGAGTAAAAAATAGTAAGACTTTGTTCATAAAAAAATCTTAATTTATTCTTCAAAACCGATGTGATCCCCCTCAAAGTAATCCTCTTGGGTATTATAAAACATTTAATTTCAATAAGTATAATATTAAATATATGTGTTTAAGGCACAAAGATGTACTGTTATGGGTAACATTTTCTGTAATTTTCATTGAAATAACTTTAATAATGACTGGTATAATCAGTCATCTCGGGTGTAAAATTAAATGTCTTCGGTGTATTTAGTCAATGACTTATTGCGTTTTAGTAGGTTTTACCGTCATATGGGCAGTGGGCGGTATTATCAGCAATTTTCACACTATCGATGGGGGTTCTTACATTATTTGATCTAGGCAAATCTTGTTGCTGTATCTTTATTGGTTTAGGAGATAAGTACATTAAAAATATTGGAGAGCGCGACCACGCCCAATTTGTCAAAGTTTTTGGCTCACCGGTGCTTCATGATACTACAATACACTGTGCCAAATAACAGTTCTGTTTCTTAATTTAGTTTTTAGTTATGGCACTTTTTAGGCTTTTGGTTAATGGAATTTTGCGGGCGTGGAAGTAATCCGATTACACGCATCTATGAGCTGATGAGTGTACCAAGTTTAATTACGATATATCAATTTTTGCTCATGTTACAACTTGCACGGACGGACAGGCAGACAGTCAACCGGGTTTCAACTTTTCTCATCATCCTGATCATTTATATACTTATAGACATATCTATCTCACTTTGATTTACGTACAACCGATAGGTGAACAATTATGCTCTGTAGCAACAGGTATAAAGTATAAAAAGCTAATTAAATCTAAGGCCAACATATAATGTTAATAAGTTAAAACTTCGAACACCTGAAGGTATTTCCCCGGATTTGATTCTTGGAGGTTTCAAAAGTATGAAATGTTCGGTTACACCCGCAGCACTTACTTACTTGTTATATATGTATATAATCTATCGTAGTGGAGCCTTACAAGTGTGTAAGGATTAAAAAACTTAAATTACCGATTATAATACAAATAATTCCAGTATTCCGAAAACTCGGTGTATTTGCAAGTAAATTAACACCAGATGCTAGCAAAGTGCACATAAATCAAGTAAATTCGATACACACCTGGCACCTTTCATGCGCAATTTGTGGCAACACACAAAGAACACCTAATTCATTCAGATGAGTAATACAAACTTGCTTATTACTGTTTTATATATTATGTTGTTAGTAAATTGCTTTGTATGTTTCCAAAAGATTACGAAACATATGTACATAATTGATTGGTTAATAAATATCAAGGAAAAGATTTCCCTCGCATCAGTCTTACACTAAATATTCTCGGCGACTATACCATAAAATGTTTGATGTGAGAAGCATGGCTATAGATGGAGGATGGAGAAGGAGTTTATTGCCGTGAGTTCAATTATGCATTGATCATCAGAAATACAAATATCTAACAGAGAAGTTGCAACCAAAGCACAAGCAAAACGACATTGGGCCGGAAACCCTTGGTCTCTTCACTGATGGTATTATAATATTTCAATATGGCATATCTAGCGGATACGAAGGCATATCGCGTGACTACGAGGTTTCCAGAGCGTGGATATTTTTAACTCAATCTTTTACTATAAACTACTTTATAATTCATAATAATATAATTTAACTAGGATAATTGAGGGAATTATGGTTTGTTAAACAACATATTTTTAATTTATAGCAGCGTATGTTATTCAATACGCAGGTATGAGCAACTATTAACACTTTCCCTTTGTATAAACTCAATTTTATTCGAGTGAATAATATTTTCATAAGTTTTTTAGAAGCAAAAATAGAACGTTTTATCCTATAAAATGCTATTTATAGAAAATATTTTACCCCAAATATGGAATAATAAATAATAATAAGATTAATTTTACAGGAGTAATATTTAATTTTAGGTATTTCTGTATATAATTTCTCTCCCTTTGTTTTCAAATATTCCTCTCCCTACAGATACATACCACTCTACTGGCGAAAAACTGGAACAACCTAATGAAACTGAAATGTATTTTGAGTAATTTTATTCGGACCTTTTGCACATTATTGACCATACTTTTGACAATCTAGGGTAATTTTTTCATGTCGAAATATTGAAGTATAAGCCAGTAACAAAGCTTCTCCAAGAAAAAATCGCTTTGCGGTGTTCACCACCATTCGGCTAGAAATTATCCGAAAATAAAAGACAAAAAAGATTAGTCAAATTATAATCAACGTTCTTTGATATTTTTTTTTTCATTTTCAAATTTTTGACGGGAAAATACCCTTAAGGGGAAAGAAAAGTTGCTAAACGATGGGAAGAGGTATTTTATATGTCAAAAATGTGTGCAAAGTTTGAAATGAATCGGTCAAGTAGTTTTGAAATGACAGTGAACACGGACTTTGAAAAAGTAGTTTTAACAGCTGCGATCACCAACCAATAAAAAGCTTACGTAGGAGCTCAAGCTCATTGGAGAGAATACCTTGATCTTTTCCTGGATCACTATGTCTATGTATATTCCAGGTAGCTGTGAAGTAGATGTACTAGCCAGAGCAGGCACCACCCTACAATTAGAGTCTGATAAAAAGGAAATATATGTGACTCTGGCTACTTGTAGATAAGACAAACTTATTAATAAATTAGGTTTCGGAGGACGCAATTAACAAATTTTCTCAACAAGCTCACAAACGTGTCATGACTAAGATGACGTAAGTACTCTAGTGGGAGAACTAACAGGTCTTATTATGACACGAGACTGGGGATATTACACAACCACTGTTGCATAAGATGCCAAGAAGTAAAAGGAGAAGAGTCTATAGAAAATATACCATTCGCATGGGTGATTTTTTTGAGGTTAGGATTTTCATGCATTAGTATTTGACAGATCACGTGGGATTTCAGACATGGTGTCAAAGAGAAAGATGCTCAGTATGCTTTGACATTTCATCATGAATAGACTTACTAACGAGCAACGCTTGCAAATCATTGAATTTTATTACCAAAATCAGTGTTCCGTAATCCGCTTTTTTATCGACAAATTTTGTTCAGCGATGAGGCTCATTTCTGGTTGAATGGCTACGTAAATAAGCAAAATTGCCGCATTTGGGGTGAAGAGCAACCAGAAGCCGTTCAAGAACTGCCCATGCATCCCGAAAAATGCACTGTTTGGTGTGGTTTGTACGCTGGTGGAATCATTGGACCGTATTTTTTCAAAGATGCTGTTGGACGCAACGTTACGGTGAATGGCGATCGCTATCGTTCGATGCTAACAAACTTTTTGTTGCCAAAAATGGAAGAACTGAACTTGGTTGACATGTGGTTTCAACAAGATGGCGCTACATGCCACACAGCTCGCGATTCTATGGCCATTTTGAGGGAAAACTTCGGACAACAATTCATCTCAAGAAATGGACCCGTAAGTTGGCCACCAAGATCATGCGATTTAACGCCTTTAGACTATTTTTTGTGGGGCTACGTCAAGTCTAAAGTCTACAGAAATAAGCCAGCAACTATTCCAGCTTTGGAAGACAACATTTCCGAAGAAATTCGGGCTATTCCGGCCGAAATGCTCGAAAAAGTTGCCCAAAATTGGACTTTCCGAATGGACCACCTAAGACGCAGCCGCGGTCAACATTTAAATGAAATTATCTTCAAAAAGTAAATGTCATGAACCAATCTAACGTTTCAAATAAAGAACCGATGAGATTTTGCAAATTTTATGCGTTTTTTTTTTAAAAAAAGTTATCAAGCTCTTAAAAAATCACCCTTTATAAGAGAAAAATTGCGACCATCGGTAGACGGTTTCTTAACGATGTCTCGGGGTTTGCAAATACAACTTTTTGTATTGATTAACTTCATCGGGAGCACAAGGATGTTCAAAGAGAACTTAATAGAGTAAAAGGCTTTGAGTCTTAGTGGCTTCATAATGGTACTCCACATCCGAGAGTAGCTTTGCATAAAATTAAATTTCCCTGCATGTGGCATATAAATATTTCATGGATAAATATGAGTTTGTCTTGGGAAAAGCATAATATGAAAACGAAAAGATATTTGTCGAAAAGTAAGTACCGATACTAATAAACTTACCCAAAACAGGCCTACCAATTAGAATGGCAAGCAATCAATTGTCATTATAACACAATTACGTGCATAACCTGTATTGCTTTGATATATATTACGTATGCGGTGGCATGACGTATGAGTAACATTATATTAACTCGGCAACTCCTTTATATAAAATAATCACAATTATATTACATTGTATTGTATAAAGAAATAGCAAAAGAAAATATATTTTTTTCAGTCGCGCATTTGTTTAATCGACAGCATTACTCCCACAATTTACATAAAGTATTAGAGGCGTAATGCAGGAGAATATCAACCGCCCCAACTTCACTAAAAGGCGAAAGAGAAGACGAAGCACTTCCAAACAAATGTTTGCCGCGTTTTTAAAGCGAAAGTGTGCCATCCCGTCATAAAGTACAAAAATTTTAATGCACATTTGAACGAGGAGGCGAGAAATCTTCTTTTAGACACATGCCGCTCCAGTCGATTATGTCGAAAAAGAGCATACAGTTTAGTTGGAAGCTAAAATATAAAGCAATTAATTATATACCATATATTAATTTCTATGTAATTTGTTTTTAAGTTATTCAAATCAAACTGCTCGTTAGTTTTGGAAACTAGTTGTAGTGATATCAAACATTGTTAAAGTTTTAAAAATGTTTGTAATAAAAAAAATGGTAACACATACACACACACCCATATATTTATATATTATGTATATTATTATATATTAAATCAGAATTTAATTAATTCATTATAACATTAATTTAATTTATAACATTAACACTAAACGAAGTATTTTTCTTTGAACGGAATCGGCCACCTTACGTCGACATACCCCGACAACATTTTTACTCAGTAACAAGAGCTATTGATTCAAAAATAGTTCGTTAGTGTACATATTTCTAATCATTTCCTACAGTTTCTGCTATACGAGTATAAATAACGCTGAACTCGAAAACAAGCTTTAGTAAACTCCTAACTTTTACAACGCATTGGAAAACTTAATCTGCGGATCCGGAAGCACGATTCTATCGACACCAAAACATTTACAATTAAACTTTCGAAATATTTAAATCACAAAAGCTTTGAACACACTTCATACTGTTATCGAATACTGAAAATGTATATAAGTACTAAGTACTACTATCCTGAACGCAGTTCACAGGTGTTGTTTTATTCATTGCAGTTATGTTGTTGAACTCTAAACCAAAAAGTCACTCAAGTCTCGATATTTCATTTATGTTTCTTATGTAAATCATTGCAGATAAATTGTATTAAAGAATTTCTTGTTAAAGTTAGACTGGTAAATGCGCGAGTGTTTGTTAAAAAAAACACTTCCAACTAATTTACAATTTGCATTCTATGTGTGAAAATGAAACAATTACTAAGATCTCTCAATAAATTTTAATCAAATATGGCAACTATTTGGAAGAATATAAAAAGCACTGACTCTCAAACAGGTTAATCCTGGAAACCTTACACCAATGTGTGATGCTGATGTCTTCAATCAGCTGTGATCAAACTGGTATTGCAAAAACGTGATATTGAGTCAACTACAGTTATTAGTGGGGAAGTAACAGTCCTCTATACATGTAGGTGTGATAAGTGATAATCGTGGATTTACGTGAATGAGCCTGAAAGTAAAAATCATACTCACAGTATCTAACGTATATGTGTTAAGAGTCCAAGCTGTATTCCTTTTTCTACAATTAACAATTATTTTAAAATGTGCTATGATATGTAACTACTAATCAAGCTTAAGTTAAGTTAAATTTAAGTCCAGCACTGGAGAGTAGTGTGAGTCGTAATATGCAAATATTTATACATATATATCATTTATATAATAAAGAGAACGAAAATAAAAAAATGCAAAATGTAACCCGTGGTTAGAAGACTCTACTCGTCCTTTTTCTTTCTAATTAATAAATGAGCAGCTAACAAATTTTTTCAATAACATTACTGAAATATCTCCTTATTTTATGTCATAATGCCCTCGCTGGCAATATCAACCTAATAGCAAAGCGCAATTTCTATGAAATATAAACGACGATTGTTTGCCTCGGGCAATGAAGCTTACCACAAAAATATTAGCGACATTAACGGCTAGGAAAGATATTACGTAAAAAATGTTCAACAGGATACAATTAGCAATAATTTCAATCGTTATGAAAAAGGCTGGGAAATGTTCGAATAATATTATGCTAATATAATTTCGTACTCAACGTGGAGCTTACAATACAAACAATTACATAATTAGTTGTAAGTGTTTATTAAAAAATCACATTTTAGTAATCCTTTTATACAAAATATATCAAATTAATTACCTGTCTTAGCACATTTTTTTGTTCAAAACTTTTCATAAAAATGCGATCTTAAAATATAGGAGACTTAAGCCCGGAGTTTTCAGGACAGTGTTGAAACAAGGACTTTAAAATGTGTTAAAGGTAAGTACAACAATCTTTTCTCAGTTTTGCCAATTTAACGTACACAGATTTCCGACAAAAGTTCGAAAACAAAGCATTAATTTATATATGTGTATATATTTTACAGACATACATACATATATAATATGTATATCGCACACTTACTGCAAGGGAGTTACAACTCAAACATTTTCGAAATCAATGTTTTGCAATATATCAATTTGTAAGACACTTATCCGAATACCACAGACGTTTTAGCATCATCAGTGTCCTATGTAACTGGAAAAGCACCGTTAGATCAACTTTTGTGTTAATTGGGTCTTTAGCCTCACGTGTGCAGTTTCAACTAAAGAGTACTACTTTTAGTTGCTTCGATATAGCTGAAATATATCGTTATTGTTCTGCTGTACTCTGCGTTTCATGGCGTTGTGTTTCTTTATCTGAAACAAGTGATAAGTTTTCTTTCGCATACCGCTTTCCACGCTATTGGTTCCATACAGAATACACCCTTGAATTATCGCTTTTCTTGCTCGTATTGAGGACAATGGAACAACGTATTTTTTACGTTCTCACCACCGCAATTAGCGCTTATGATGACATATCATTTTCATGTTTGAAAAGTTTTAAATATCTTTCAAACAAGCATGCCCTGTAAAAATTTGAGTTAAATAAAAATCTACCTCGTCACGCAGTCTTTTTAGCCATTGGTTAATGTTCCCAACTCAGAACTCCAATGATCTTCTCCTATTTTGCTTTGGTCCAAGGACATTAAACATCGCTCAGGTTAATATTCTGTATATTTTTGAAGCTTTTTCACAGGTGTAGGCCAAGTGCTCTTCGAAGGACATTCTTGCATTAAGAACAATTCCTAGATATTGGATCATCTATAGTTTGAAATGTAACACTTTCAATATAATATGTGTGATTATCACACTTTTATTCGATGTCTGAGCTCCAATTTCCATAAATTTCTCTGTTAATCTTGAAAATCAAGCATATTTGAGTAGGACGTTCTTTAAAGCAGATTTTCTACATTATGCATGACGAATTGACTATACAATTTTAATAACCTTTACAAAAACTATGTTTTGCTTCACCTGAAGATTTGAAGTTTTTCGAATGGTGACTCTTTCGTAGTTAGTATAGAATTTTTAGCCATCCTTTACAAAGTAGTTAGAAGACTTTTCTCTGTCTGTCTAGTTTGAAATTAGTTTCCTAATGCACCAATAATGCTTAATTGGAAAGAAGTATAGAAAGAAATTAGAATTAGAAAGTATGCTTATGATTACGCTTATAGTAGATAAAGATCTCACACACTGCATACAACGAACATGTGTTCAAAGGAAAAGCAATTACTTCTTATGTATTGTATATGTATAATGTTGATATCGTTACCCAATGTTTAGTGTGTATTGTAATTCGCGGGCGTTACATGGCGTATGAGTGACCTGCTGTTAAATACATGCATCTACTTCTGTACGTATGTACTCATCCCATTTGCCAAGCCTTGATCGTTATTAAATTACAATTCTGTGTCGCACATGTTTATCGTAAACTTTAAGGTAAAGACATATTGAAAATGTGGCATAACTAGTTTTCCCATTCAGATCAAGTAAAATCACATAAGTATATTTACTTTAATATGGCAAAATTTTAAAGTGTAGAACGTCTCTTAAATACAGTTCAGTTTTCTTTTTTAGGAATAGCACCTTAATCACAATATCTCTCACGTCAACCACAACGCAAAACTCTGCCAAAGCAAATAAATCTATTGTTTAGTTACTAAGGAACGGCTTTGAAAAATTGTCAAAATAAACTCGTCACACCACCAGCCACGAAGAAAACTTACGAATTGTATGATAGTCCTGTCTGAGAAAATTGTTAACGAAGAATATTTATTTAAGACCAAATTGGAATATTAGTTTCTTTAAACCCTTTCACAAGTTCAGACAAATTCTAAGAACTTCCAAGAGTAAAAGTTAACTTTTTACATTTTCCAACACAGTAACTTATGCTTAAATAAACTCCGCAGACTGTAAATGAATTGTATTATTATTATTATTATTATTATTTATTAGACACATTATAAAATATTATATCTAACATAGTATGGCGTACTAGCTGCAGCGGCCTTTGACGCCTATCTTATAAATAAGTTTAATATTATTACAATTGGTTGATTAATCTAAGTTGTTCTATGAATAAGTAAATTTGATTGATATTTTTTAAGTTAATATGATTTAAACAGTCTGTAGGGTTGATTTGATTAAAGAAAATTGCTCTGATTCTCGCGAAGTTGGGACAGTGATCTAAGATATGTTCGGTTGTTAGAGTATTGCCGCAGTCGCATCTTTTCGGTGTTTTGTTGGTGATCAAATGTTCGTGTGTAAGTTTCGTGTGTCCAATTCGTAGGCGTATATAAATTGACCATTTTGATTTTGACGTGTTTGTAAGATATATGGCGCCGAGGCCATTAACATTGAATTTGGTATATCGGTGGTGGAAATTTTTCCAATCAGCTGTTTTTTTTGTTGTAGATATTGAGATATATAGTGTTGGAGGTCCTTTTCGGACGATGGTGTGAAATAGATGGACGGAGACTGGGCTATTAAATTGGCTGTTTTATCTGCAAGTTCGTTTCCCATAATTCCTTGATGACTTGGCACCCAGAAGAGAACAATTTTTTTTTGCAACAATTATACTTCGAATTTGAACAATTAAGTTGTTATGACAGTTTAGATTTTTTACGGCAGAAATTGTTGATAGACTGTCAGAACATATTACGTATTTTCCTGTGTTGTTCCGTGCAAACGAGCATGCCTTTAGTATGGCTAAAGCCTCTGCGCTAAATATGGAATAATAATCGGGAAGGAGGCCTCCTGAAATTATAGTGTTGTTAATGTCGACGATGGCGAAGGCTGTTGCGATATTCGATTTTGTTGCATCGGTAAATAACCAGTTGTATGAGTTTAGTTTATAGCTTTCTTCCAAAAATAGTTTGCGGAAAACATTATTTTGAGTGTGGCTTTTCTTATGCAGATGAAGATTCAAGTTTATCGACGTGTCTTGCAATGTCCATGGTGGAAAACTGGGTTTTCTTTTTGTTAATGTAGGGAGGTGTAGGTTGAGTTGTTTATGTAGTGATGCACAGCGACGAATGGTGGATAGCACTTTATAAGAGCGCTTCGATTTGATTGCATTTGCGAAACATTTATTTAATTGGTGGTTTGGTGTGGTGTTGAGTTTTGGAATTCGCAGTTGTTTCAAACAAGCTATCCTCTATTGAAGGTAAACCCGCTTCTGCGAGAATACATCTTGTCGGTGAAGTGGGGAAAGCGTTTAAGCTACGGCGGATAGCAGCGTGATATGGAGCTTGAATTTTTTTTATGTTAGCATTGGCACTCCATCCGTAAATTGGGAGACCGTACTCCAACTTGGAGAGAATCAAAGCTCTGGTTGTATTAATAAGAGTATTTACATGTATTTCTGAGAATTTTGAACTGAGAAATTTAATGATATTTAACCGAGATTCTAAGCTAGTCCTTAAGGTAATACAATGTTGATTAAAGTTAAACTTATTATCAAATATTACTCCAAGAATTCTTAAATTATCTACGAGTTCTATGTTAATATCATTAGATAGTGTATTATTAACCGTACAATGATGCTTACGGCAGATATGTAATACTTTGCATTTATTAATAGATAACAAGGCACCCGACGAGCTTCCCCAGGTTTGTATGTCCTGAAGGACGTTAGAAAAGGTATTTTTTATTTTGTTAGTATCTTTTATTTAGGTATAAATTATTGCTTCGTCTGCATAGACAGATATATGCAAGTTTTTATGATGCAGTACAACTGAGTTAAGTTTGTCGAATGCTATAATGAATAGGATCACTGATAGAGGGGAACCTTGTGGGATGCCGTTAAAAAGTGGGAATGGTTTTGACAGACTGTTGTTAACTCGTACTCTGAACGAACGGTGGGCCATAAAAGCCTTTATCGAGTTAAAGACCCTAGGTCCAACCTTCCAGAGTTTTAGTTGGTGAAGAATTGCATGTACTCCAACGCGATCGAAAGCTTTTTCGAAATCAGTCCCCAGAATAGTGACATGGTTTCGTGACGAAAGAGCATCCGACACGAAATGATGTATTTGCAAAAGAGCGTCCATCGTTCCGTTTTTCCGCTTAAATGCAGATTGATTGTGGGAGATAAGCTCGTTTTTGGTTACAAACCATATAATCCGTCGCGCTAGAATCTTTTCAAAAAATTTGCTCATGCATGGTAAAAGAGATATAGGTCTGAAGCTGTTTATGTCGTGGGTGGGTTTTTGTGGTTTAGGAATGGGTATGATCACTGCTGTGGTCCACGTATGGGGGTATTTACCGTGTTGCAGTATATCATTAAAAAGTTCAATGAGCTTGTGTTTTGTATCAGTTGTCATATTTTTTATCATTGGGTAGGAGATACGGTCGAAACCTGGTGTTTTACCTTTTGTCTGACTTAGTGCGGCTTCAAATTCTGAGTAAGTAATATCGACTTCGAGATGTTTGGCCGAAGGTGCAATATTCTCTGGAAGGTAGTTTAGTGATAATATGTTAGTTTTGTTTGAAATGTATTCCGAGGAGAAATTTTGGTCGTTTGAGTAATTAGACCATTTCTCGCCAAATGCTTCAGATATATCTTTAGATGATGTGAGGAGTGTTTGGTGGACTTTTAAAAATTTAAGTGGAGATTTGGGTGTGCCGGTTAGGCTTTTTATGTCAGCCCAGATTTTTTTGGAGAAGGTATTGGAGATATCTGGGACGTGAATTTTGTGAGGGCTGTTCGTTTTGCTACTTTTGCTTCTCTCTTAAACAATGCGTTTGCTTTTTTATAAGGTTGTTAAGTGTCATGTTGCGTTTGAAGTTTGTTTGTCCTCCCGTAGTTTATTGAGTGTGCTACTCCACCAAGCTACGTTTCTATTATGGGGTATGCCTTTTGTTTGTGGTATTGATGTATTTGCTGCTTTGTGGATTGCTTTGGTTAATATGGCAACGCCTTGGTGGATGTTGTAATAATTGAAATTAATCGAATTATTAGATAGTTCGTTTTTAAATTTAACCCAGTCAGCAGCATCTGTTTTACATTTCAGTGTAAGTGTGATTTTTTCGGATTTATATTGTGTACTATTGTTAACGACGATTGGATAGTGATCACTGCCGTGGAGAAATTTATCGATTGCCCAATGGCATCTATGGTAAATTAACGGTGAGACCATGGTTAGATCAACATTTGTAAATGTCATATGTGTTGAAAAGTGGGTTGCCGAACCATCGTTAAGAAGAGTGAGGTTGGCTTTCTCTAAAAGGTTTTCTATTTTTTTACCACGAGAGTTGGTTGAGGAAGATCCCCATAGTGTACTCCATGCGTTGAAATCGCCGTTGAGAATTAAAGGTGTTTTAAAATGAATTAAGGGATTCAATAGGTCATTTACTGAAAAGTTTTGACAGGGAGGAATGTATGTGTTTATTATTGTTATTTTTGTATGTAAGTCTAGTTGAAGAGCGTCAGATAAAATGTTTGAGTTTAGCGGTATGTGTTTGTGTGGAATTTGTCGCTTTACTAAGAAACCAATTCCTTGTTTATTTGTTGAATTAACATTTAGATTTTTAAAATAACCAATATATGGTTTTGGGATGATAATATTATTAGTGTTGCATATAAAGTGTGTTTCCTGAATACTAATAACATCTGGGTTTTTTTCTTTAATTAGTAAAATAAGTTCTTGATAGTTGTTAA
This sequence comes from Bactrocera dorsalis, assembly GCF_023373825.1. Classification (NCBI taxonomy): domain Eukaryota; kingdom Metazoa; phylum Arthropoda; class Insecta; order Diptera; family Tephritidae; genus Bactrocera; species Bactrocera dorsalis. The sequence goes on along the minus strand of NC_064304.1, from coordinate 44,912,018 downwards.
TGTATCCTTTCATATTCCATTGCAATATTTTAATAGTCATTGAATAGAGAGAAGAGAAATTGAAACAGATGTGGTACGTAATAGGGAATAGAAAATCGGAGAGACTTGACTAAGAGTTAAGTTCTCTCATTGATTTGTCCAATTCCTTTGTGTATATTTCGTGAGAATTTCCACGGCTGGTGGAAGGCAGGTAATTTGCCGAAAGAATGTTTGGAATGTAAGTTGTTTTTTTAATTTCGTTGTTTTCGTTTTCGTTTTTATTTTTATTTTCATTTGTTGGGTTATTGAGAGTGAACGAGGGGATTAAGGATAGAGTGGGAGCATTTGTTGGTTTTTTGTTTGGTTGATCTGTAATTTTTTTTGTGCTGTTTTTTTTTTGTGATGTCTTTGCTGGTTTGCATTTGGGTTTCGTTGACGGAGGTAAAAGAGGAGGCGGTTACTGAAGAGTAACTGAAGGAATTAGTAATGGGAGTTTGTTGCTTGTACAAAATTTTAGCTTCGCGCATGGTGCATTTGTTTCTTGTTTTTATTTTTAATACTTCTTTTTGCTCTTGATATTTTTTACACGTGGGTGATGAAGCCGAGTGTTCCTCCCCACAGTTTGCACATTGTGATCGCGAACAGTTATTTGGAGAATGAGGTGGAAAATTACAATTAACGCATATAGTTTGATTCTTACAGTGTTTCACCGTATGCCCTAACAATTGGCAATTTTTACAACGCATTGGATTTGGGATGTATTCTCGTACCTTCACAGTGTTCCAAGAAATAGAAAGTTTGCTGGGGAGTGTGTATAAGTCAAATGTTATAAGAACAACACCGGTGGGTTTTGGTGTGCCATCTATGATTCTGTTGAATTTGTAAACTGAGGTAACGTGTTGTGCTTTAAGTTCACTGACAATCTCTTCCTCTGGTATGTTATTGAGGAAAGGCGCGTAAACTGTGCCTTTGATGTTATTTAGGGATTCATGTAGTTTACACGTGATATCGCAGATTCCAGGTAACTGTTTGGTTTTCAAGAATTTATCAGCCACCTCTTTGCTTTTGACAAGCATGAGGAGACTTCCATCGCGTAGTGTAGCTATGGAGATTATTTCCTTACTAATGAGTTGAATTGCTCTATGGACGACAAAGCATGAGTACTCTGTTATGGGTTTTACTGTATTTTTGGCGGCAAGTGTTATGTATTTTGGGTTTTGTGTTTGCACGATAGGAAGATCTGGGAATTCAATGGGAGTTTTTTGATAATGTCTTTTTTCTTGTTTTTTGGGCTTTCACTTAACAGAGAAAACATGTTTTCTCTTCGGTCGGGTGGCCCCGGGGCCATGATTTTTTAATATTTCTGTTTTTGTTTATTTGAGAATAGCACACTTATAGCGAGCGAAAATTTAGTTAAGCAAGAACGTGAGAATCGATTGAGCAAGCGAATTTATCACCGATGACGTCTGTTCACGCGGAGTATTAGTCGAAGACTGTAAATGAATTGTAATAAAAGAACTCAGAATGAAAGAATACAGTAGGCTGTTAAGGTCATCGTCTATCTGTACACATAAACATATTCACGCAAAAGCATATATGATTTTTTACATACTTCATATTTATTTGGCTATGCTAAAGGTTTTTGTTCAGCAAAGAATTTGTCTTAAAATGTATATTTCTATTGAAAATCGTCGGACAAGTGTTAGAGAGATGGCAAGAGCGCCCGAGATCCCTCGTCTCGAATGATTTTGGTGAATATTTTGGGTATGAAACACGTTCTTGCTCAACTCATCCTGATAAAGCTAAATTTTTTCGATAAACGATTAATGCAGATCATTATACATAGCGGTGAGACATTGGTTTATGAGTCTTACATGCAAACAAGTCAACCATCATCGGAATTGAACCCTTTTTCAGTCGATCGAAGAAATAAAACAAAATTCGCTGAATTACCTGAAGGCTATATATTGATGAATTATAAAATATTTTTATACTCGCGCAACCACGTTGCTAAGGAGAGTATTTTATTTTTGTTCACATAACGGTTGTTTGTAAGTCCTAAAACTAAAAGAGTCAGATACATATAGGGTTATATATACCAAAGTGATCAGGGTGACGAGTAGAGATGAAATCCGTATGTCTGTCTGTCCGTCCGTCCGTCTGTCCATGCAAGATGTAACTTGAGTAAAATTTGAGATATGATGAAACTTGGTACACATATTTCTTGGCTCCATAAGAAGGTTAAGTTCGAAGATGGGCAAAATCGGCCCACTGCCACGCCCACAAAATGGCGAAAACCGAAAACCTATAAAGTGTCATAACTAAGCCATAAATAAAGATGTTAAAGTGAAATTTGGCACAAAGGATCGCATTAGGGAGGGGCATATTTGGACGTAATTTTTTTGGAAAAGTGGGCGTGGCCCCGCCCCCTACTAAGTTTTTTGTACATATCTCGGAAACTACTATAGCTATGTCAACCAAACTCTATAGAGTCGTTTTCTTCAGGCACTTCTATATACAGTTCAAAAGTGGAAGAAATCGGATAATGACCACGCCCACTTCCCATACAAAGGTTATGTTGAAAATCACGTGCATTAACCGACTAACAAAAAAACGTCAGAAACACTCAATTTTACGGAAGAAATGGCAGAAGGAAGCTGCACCCAGGCTTTTTTTAAAAATTCAAAATGGGCGTGGCGTCGCCCACTTATGGACCAAAAACCATATCTCAGGAACTACTAATCTAATTAATTTTACAGCAAATTAAAAAATATGTAAATGACGGATAAAGAAATCTCGATTATCACTTTATCATGCGAGAGTACAAAATGTTCGGTGACACCCGAACTTAGCCCTTCCTTACTTGTTCATTCTATTTACAATTTCCAGTGTACCGGTATGTGGAAGAGGAAAATAAAACAAACTAACTATACACAGTATTGGCCATTGACGATTTTTATATATTTCTATCACTTTTCTGGTAATTTATGGGTACCATGCCAATAGAAATGTTCATCTTTTGAAGCAAACCAACCAGAGACCTAACTTTTGACTTCTGCGTAGGGATCGAAGTGCTGCTTAGTCAATGTATCCCATCGCTGAAAACAAATGGTAAATGGAAGGGAACAAGTCTGGTAAATATTACGCGTGGGGTAGCAGTTCCCAGACAAGTACTTTCTATCCCGAACCGATTTTATTTTGTGTGCATGTGCATTATCGTGTAACAAAATTACTTTGTCGTGTCTTCTGGCCCATTCTGGTATATCTTCGATCAATCCATGGTTCATTGCCTTCTTAAGCAAATGATTTGTTTTTGCAGTCACACAATACGCTCGATAGAACCTTATATGCGATGTTGGTCGGGCAATGGAACGTCTGCCCCATCGTCATCGATTGGAGAATCGGGTTCGCCTTCTCCTGGCTTTATATTTTCACTGCCATTCAGCAGTCTATAGAAGTGTTCCCTCCATAATTTTAGTATGCTCTGGGCATCAGTCACTAGATACTCTTTGGGGGTTCTACAAGAGCATGCTCCAGTCTTAAAACCTTCTGTTAGCCGCCGCATTCTTTTGTAGAATTTTCAAACATTATCCCAGCTTATCAGCTCTTGCCTGCAAATGCGTCTCGCTTCCCTCTTCAGCTCTCGGTATCTATCCCATCCCGCACGTGTTCTGATCGATTGTAACGTAGCAAGGTAGGCAGTCTGCTTTCTCTCCGCTGCGACATGGCACTCCTCATCGTACCAGATGTTCGTTTGCATTTACCGAAAATCAATGGCTTCGGTTGCAGCTGTACGTAAGGGACTTGAAATGCCGTCCCACAATTCCCTTATACCTCCTCTTGGCTTCTTAGCTTGGCTCGATGTTAGGACCTCGGAGCGTACACACTTCTAAAACACAGGAGATGTGTCTTCCGTTTATCACAATATGATCGATCTGGCTGGAGGATTTTCGATGCGGAGACAGCCAGTTAGTTTGATGAAGGGAAATCAGCGATATGTTAAAGAACTTCGCTTTGATACGAATTGTGAATAGACGTTCATCCACCGGGGTGAATACCAGGACTCGGCAACGGAGTTTCGCTCCCACCAATATACTACTATGAGCAAAAAATAGTAAGGCATTGTTGATAATTTTAAAATTATTAATTTGCCCTTAATTTAATTTAATTTATTCTTACTCAAAGTAATCCGCTCTGGCCCCACTACACTTGAGCCAACGTTTTTCTTAATCCTCGAAACAGTATAAAAGTCAATTTTTGGAATAACCTTCAATGCCCGTAGCGATTCACGTTTAATGTCTTCAATTGGCTCAAAACGGTTTTCCCGGAGCGGTCTTTTGAATTTGCTGAATAGCAATGTCGAAAAACTCACGAAATAATTTAGTGATTTTGGAATCAATCGTGCTTTCCCTAAATAATCTTTCTAAATGGTGTCCACTAATCCTTCCCAAACACCAATTCTTTTATTTTATTCAGTTGATGTTGATTGCCGTCCTAGGCGAGGTTCGTCGTCAAGGCGTTCTCCACCCCCTTGCTCGTGAAAACAAGTGGTTATTGTGAACGTTTCGACACTAGAAATTTTATTTCAAATTTGTAACATTTTTTTACAGTGTGCCATGTTAGTAATATGTGGTATTGAGAAAAATAGATAAAATCGGGCAATACTACCCCAAACTCCCATATAATACAAATAACGATTTTTGTTATTCTAACAAGTTATATGCCGAATATGGCAGTCAATGAGTTTTATTTACATATATACAAAAGTGCTTCGAAGTACGTATGCCTGAGAAATGTAAAAATTAATGCAATCAGCTCATGTATTTTCCTTCGATTGACTCAAAAACGTTCCGTTTGGTCAAAATTTGAAATTTGAATGAAACTATGTGGACAAGTTTTCTTAAAAATTATGTAGTTTAGCGCTGAATTAGAATGAAATTGGTTTTATCTTAGTCTAAACTTCATATCCGTAAAAAAATAGATTCCGATCCTCTGGCAGATATTGCACACATCAGCTCAACATATTAAATTTAGTCTCTTCGGTCGCGGTAATATCACTTTTCAAAAATATCTCATTTGAATGCTTTCGCTGACGTGAACTAAAATATAGCAATAAAGTTCAAGATTATGGGCTACAATATATATCATGAAGATAACTTATTTGATCGTATTTTATTCACGATTTCACCGAATAATGGATGCTTAATTCTTTGACAACATTTTTCAAAATAAAGGTTTGCCAACACCCGAAGAAACTTCCCTGCTTCGATCCTTGCAAGTTGCAAGATTATGCAATGTTCGGTTAGACCCGAACTTATCCCTTCCTTACTTGTTTAAATATAACGTGGACACGCTTAAACAGTTTACATAACCATCTCATCATGGACGTACGAGGTGTGTTCAATATATAACGAGAATTTTTGTGCTTTGAAAAAAAAATTGTTTACGTTTTGTTGTCGCCTTCAAAGTTGTCCCTAAATCGATATATTGCACTCACGCGAGAGCTTCTTCCAATCGTTTTAATGGCATCTATGCTTGTATGGCCCTTTAAGGTTCGCTTTATTTTTGGAAATTGGAAAAAGTCACACGAGGCCATGTCTTTCGAATATGAAGTCAAAGTATTGTTTTTGAACAAGGATTTACGAACAAACTCTTTCATCCATTTTATTCAACAAAAATCGCCATAAACATAAAAACCCTTTTAACCGTAGCGGTTGTTACATACTCAGTAATACAATGAATATCAATATATGTATATAATAATATGGTACGATTGGACTCTCCAAATCCGCTCAATTTAAATATAAATAAACATTTTTTTAAGACACATACGTAACTTTATGCATTTAAATTTGTTTGTAAATTTTGTAATAGATAGGTTGTGAGTTTAAACTTGAAGGATCTTTAAATTAATTGCCATTACAACTTAAGTTACAAGTCATTTTAATTTCATTACTCATTAGATAGTATATAATGGATATTGCTTTTTAATGGTGCCTGCTCAAAGGAAAATAATAATATTCATGTACAAAAATCAAGTGGAGTGTTGACATAATGTCATTAACGCTGAAATTAATGGCTGTGTGTATACCACATACATACATATACGAGTATATATAGCAGATATTAAATTACATTTTGTGAGAAAGAAATTTTTAAAATTTTTGAAGAATGTAAATATATAGCGAAATAAAAACCATAAGTTTTTATGCTATGTTCCACGCGAAGTGAAGTATGGTGGAAGATCTATCATGGTATGAGTATGTTTTACGTGGTATGGTGTTCGTCCACGCTATGAGAAGGATGTAATTTTAAACAAGGAGAAATACATTAAAGCATTTTAGGTGACGTTGTTTGATCCCATTCCTCTAGCCTTTTGCAAAAGTGCTGAAATGCCCTTTCCTCAGAATCCTCTTTTCACAACGTCACCGTCCTCCTGGTCAAGATCTTCGGGCGGGCATAGCCGTCATGCATTTTTAGGAAATAATGCAGTATTACATTACAAAACGGAATAATTGGCGATTATAAAGAACATCTGATTTTGGTTTACTCTACTTGCGCAACGCATTGGTTGTGGCATACCTTTACGTTACGTTCGCCGCTTCATTCGCATACTTATCCGCTTTTGACGTACAAATAGCCATTCTGACGCGGCCTTTACATTTTTACCTAACTTTCGTTAATACTATTAATTTCTAATATTCCGATTAAAGCAGCCTGCAATAAGTGAGCAATACAGCAAGTACAGCTACATACATATGCTATACGATATATTGTATGGTGCACAATGGAAATATAAATGCGGAAATTACATACTCGTAAAAGCACCTGTTGCAGAATATTGTTTACGAAACTACAAACACAACATAGACAAAGCATATAGCGCTGACACAGCTCCTGAGAGCAAAGAGAGAATGAGATTGTTGTGTTAAGAGAATCGATAAAACAATGAGTTTACGAATGAGCTGAAATTGAGTGTTTTATTCTGAGTACAATATTGACCGGTGAATAGATGTCCATTCCACAATTGCTCCCAACTTTTCGAGCATTTCGGCCGGAATAGAGAATATGAGTAAATGTTGTCTTCCAAAGCTGGAATAGTTGCTGGCTTATTTCTGTAGAATTTAGACTTGACGTAGCCCCACAAAAATAGTCTAAAGGCGTTAAATCGCATGATCTTGGTGGCCAACTTACGGGTCCATTTCTTGAGATGAATTGTTGTCCGAAGTTTTCCCTCAAAATGGCCATAGAATCGCGAGCTGTGTGGCATGTAGCGCCATCTTGTTGAAACCACATGTCAACCAAGTTCAGTTCTTCCATTTTTGGCAACAAAAAGTTTGTTAGCATCGAACGATAGCGATCGCCATTCACCGTAACGTTGCGTCCAACAGCATCTTTGAAAAAAATACGGTCCAATGATTCCACCAGCGTACAAACCACACCAAACAGTGCATTTTTCGGGATGCATGGGCAGTTCTTGAACGGCTTCTGGTTGCTCTTCACCCCAAATGCGGCAATTTTGCTTATTTACGTAGCCATTCAACCAGAAATGAGCCTCATCGCTGAACAAAATTTGTCGATAAAACACATTTCGAACCGAACACTGATTTTGGTAATAAAATTCAATGATTTGCAAGCGTTGCTCGTTAGTAAGTCTATTCATGATGAAATGTCAAAGCATACTGAGCATCTTTCTCTTTGACACCATGTCTGAAATCCCACGTGATCTGTCAAATACTAATGCATGAAAATCCTAACCTCAAAAAAATCACCCGTTACAAACACAACATAGACAAAGCACATAGCGCTGACACAGCTCCTGAGAGCAAAGAGAGAATGAGATTGTTGTGTTAAGAGAATCGATAAAACAATGAGTTTACGAATGAGCTGAAATTGAGTGTTTTATTCTGAGTACAACATTTGGTGAATAGATGTACATTCCACAACTGCTCCCAACTGAAAATTGGTTTGGCTCAGAAAGAGAAATGAGTAAATTTGATTTAGTGAATATGTGTGTACTAATGATGTGTGTACAGTGTACACAATGAAAAGAAATTCTGATGTGACACTCACATACAGACGATGTAATAAGAGCAACTAAAGCGAACCTAGGAATCCATGAAACTAAAGTATTTTATTCTTAATTTTTTTCGACAAACATTTGTTAGAGATTTTAGAAAATGCAAACTGGATTATCAAATACACTTACAATATTTTACGGCGATTTTTGTTGCTTTGAGCCCGACACAACCGATTTGAAAAAATAAAAATAATTATATGAAAATTTACTTACTGCAAAGAAAAGGAAACACTTCCTCATAACATCAGCTTAAGGCCACCATGCCTTATGGCCTTCGTTGTATATTTAACGTTGACTTGCTGATTAGGTGATCATTTGAAATATTATTTTTTCTTACCGAATTTGAACTGAAGAATCTTTGTCTCATCAGTGCTTAGAATCTTATGTAAAACTGGCAGAGGTTCGTCTACAAACTTTCTAGTGGCCGGTTTAAGAGCACTTTTTACAGTGAAGGTACTTATCTTGGACTATGTGAATTTAGAGCCAATTCGCATAAGCAGAAATTATAATGGTTTGACAAATATTTCCCATAAAAAGTAATAAAATTGTCAATATGTTCTGAAAACTGCGTCAAATTCATTTCCGAAAGCGAAAATCAATGTTCATAAGAACCCCAACCCAAAAAGTGGTTGTCTTATTAAAAACTATCTTCATCAATATTTATTAAAAATAAAAGTAATCAACGAAAACTTTCTAAATTCAAAATTAAATTTGAATTTTCTTTTTATAATATTTTCATGATATTCAGAATCACTTAAACATCGACGACACCGTATGCATTAATTTAAAAATACTCAATTTGTATTTAACTGTGTGCATTGCGAGAAAGCTCAAGAGGATAAGGGTAAGTGTGTGCAAGTGCATGTGTTTATGCTGCCTATGGAAAAGAGTATTAGAAAGTACTGGCCACTCAGCAAACCACTTTCATTTTCCTACACCAATACCACCGCGTGTTCATAAATTTTGCTACATTTTTAAAGTACTTTTTCTACTACGCTTTGCATTTAGTAGCAGATTTAGTACGTTAACTCCAACGCCGGCAGAAGCAATATTTTCACATTCGCCACGGTGTGCCAAAGTCAGAAGCGATTCGATGGCGACGATTCAGTACGTCGGGATACCTTTAGCGCAGCGGTTGTGAAGAAGGTAGTCGGAGGAAAAGCAATCCGTTAGTTAAAGGAATTCTCAAATGCGGTAGACTAAAGCATTATTTTGAAGGGAGTGAAGAGCTTGTGCTTCTGTCAAGAGAAATAACATAATAATTATTTAAGCAATGTGTTGAAAATAAAAAAAATATATATTTTTTTCACACCTGTGAATGATAAAATTTGAAATTTAAAAATAAAAATTATCGTTAAACAACAATTATTTAAAAAAGCGAAAATTTATAGCAGTGTTAAATTTAAACAAAAATTTATTGGAAGAAAGTAAGTTTGTGTATTTTTGGTGAAGAATAAATTTGTTTATCGACGCCGGAAATTGAAACTGGCAATGTTGAAGAAGTGAATTGTTGCTTATAAGCTGATGGCTTTGCTACTTTTAGAGCAAAAGTGTTTATACTTCAGCAAATATTTGCAATTTGGAAGTATTAAAACACATATAAAAAATATATTTACATAATCAATATAATTCTTAAAAACTTAAGCAAATCAAGCAAAACAAAATAAAAAAACGTATGTGAAAATTTTTAAAATTAAGAAATACAATTTCAAAAAAAAAAAACAAAAGGTTAAAATAAATAAAGATGCAGTGTTTTGAGTGCAAATAAATCAAAATAATAACAAAAAATACTGAAAAATTGTTATGCAAAATTGAAAACAACTCACAGCCAATGTATTGAGCAATTCACTAGTGACCGCGAATTCGAAATGTAATTTTCAAAAACCTAAAAATAATTACATAATTTATAAAATAGCAATAATAAATACATATATGTAAATTTGCTTTTCATTTACTTAAATCGAAAAGCAAAACTAATAAAATACTCAACATACAACACTGAGAAAAGTGTAAAAATTTCCGTCTTCACGGCAGCGTACGATTGCCAAGGTTAAGTGCTGTGAAGTGGAGCTCTCAGAGGCTTAAGGAAAATATTCAGCAGTGTCGGTATGTTTCTTACTATACAAACATTATAAAGTGTTGTGTTATTTTCAGCAAAAAAAAATCGTTTTTGATTAAAAAAAGAAATAATATCTTCGAGGTGTTAATAAGGTTGCGTGTGAAAGCTGCTGTAATTTACTGTTAGTAAATTCATAATTTATGCACAGCAACAAGGAGTGCGAAAAGTTGAACTTTTTATTGACGGCAAGCAATCAGCCAGTGTAAAAAAGTGAAGAAATCTCATGCTTAACCCCTTTCATACATAATTTGCATAATAATGTCTGCGGAATGTTTTTTATCGCGACTTCAATTGCTGTTTGTGAAAGTTTTGCCTGCTGGAGTGTTGGTTGTTTTTCGCACATACTAGAATACAGAATACCAGTAAATTAAAAAACCAAAAAGTGAGTGCATTAAAGAAGCAAAAATATTTTATTATCTTAATACCTATACATTATAGCTGCGTTAAAAGCTGAGAAATTTTGAAAAATAAATTTAGAAAAATTAATTAAATTTAGGAAAACCATTAATTATCACAACAGTGCGAACTAGCCGAAGAGTTATTACTTTTGAAAACTGTGATGAAATTGACCTTCACCTTTGAAATATAAATAATTACTATTTAAAGCCAATGATTTAATCGAAAAAAAAGAATAAAAAAAATAGTTTTACAATTTTTTTAGTAATCTGCACACAAAGTGAAAATTCATAAGAAAATAATAATATTGTATATATTTTTTATTTTATGTGACAAATATAAAATTTTATATTTTTTTTTATTTTATGTGTCATTCCTGTATACAAGTATAATATGACTCAGTTAGTCAGAGGAAAGTTTTTCCAAAAATTGTGTTAACAAAAAAATAAAATTAGTTTATACTGAATTTTTCTGAGAATAGAAATTAAATAGTTCAAGATTTCCGGTTATTAAACTTTAATTTTCAGTAATAAGAATATTTTAACATCAGCCGCAGCAACAGATAGAAAAATATTTTTAACCAAACAACGACCAAACTTAATAAACTTTGTTCCAAGAAACTTAATTTGCCAAGGAAAGCATGGAAACTGCAAATGTGTTTGAATTTAAAGCAACACCTCGCGTTTCAGTGATTGAAGATCCGTGTCAATCAGAGACAGCAGTTATTAGGTAAAGTAATCAAAGTGCTTCTGTAGTAAGGTGTGAAAAGTCTAATGAGAATATTATTTCAAGGTTGATTCGCAACCACTGGCACTTTGTGTTTCAAACAGAACAAATGAACAAAGAAGGAAAATCATAGGTTTGAAATAATTATTCAAGGCTTCTTACTCTTCGCAAACTTTAAGAACAAAATGATTAGGGTTTACATGGCATACGTGATTTTTATAAAGGTGTCTCCCAAGTTATATAATAATTTACAGAACTGTGAATAAGTATCGAACTATAACCATCCAAACCCCCAGGTACCAGAAATATGGACACCACAGCCTATGGCTGACTTTAATGTATCGGTCAATGTATGAGATATATAATTGAAACCAGTGGAGAACTCTTTCCCGATAATAGTGTGCCTGAATGTTAAAAATGGCCAGTCGCTTCTCCATCTGATCTCCCGAACGGGTGCCTCTGCGTCCACCAACGGCCACTTGCTTCAAAGCTGGAGTGTTCTCTTCCATCCGCACCACATGCCCTAGCCCGCGCCACGGCTGTCTCTTACTTCGCTGAACTGTCTCATTATCCCCGAATATCTCGTACATCTCATCGTTAAATTGACTGCGGTACTTGCCGTTGCCTATGCGCAGATAATCATAAATCTTCCGCAAAACACACTAGGAACACTCCTAAGGCCAACTCATCAGATAATGTCGTTGTCCATGCCTCTGCACTATACAGCAGGACGGGAATGATGACTTGTAGAGTTTGATCTTTTAATCGAGTCAATATTACTTACATCTATATACATATTTTCAAACTTCCGGTTGGCTTTACACATTATATGTAGTCAATATCATTCCCATCTTCTGGCTGACAGTTTGCACATAAACTTAATATATTTAATTTAGCTTCTTCGGTTAAATTTAGTCCAGATATATCATATTTGGGCATGATTTTATTATAATTTTTCGTTACTTATTTACATATATGTATGTGGAGTTTCTTTTTTGTCACCAACAATCGCCTGAAAAGGTTTATGTCAATTTAAATTATCTAAAGCAAAGAGTATGAAGGATTTAATTTCAAGATATATAGTAGGTAAAAAACGCCGCCTTCCATAACATCACTTTTTTATAGAAATTGCATTTCCTTAGTCACTTAAATTTGTTTTTTTTTTTTTCAAAAATCTTTTTCCTACATTCATTACGAAAGAAATGTAGTGAATGTGTGCTCAAATTTTAAAGTGATCGACCCAGCAAAGAAAACACCGTTTCGAAAAAAATTGTGACGTGTTAACAAAGTGCTTGTTTGTGTATCCGAAAATATTGCCTAATTAACTTAAAATTATATGAATATATGAATATTCGAAGAAACAATCGATTGTTTGTAAATTCTAACTAAACACAGTAGAGAATCGTAATGACCACAAATGATTTAAAAATTAAATACGTACAATCAAAAATAAGTACCGACAACGTCGCCAGACGTTTGTGGCATTACAACAACATTCTTCCAGCATTTTATACAAATAAATAAAGAAAGATTTATGAGAAGAGAAGTGTTTATTTGCTAGAGTATAATTAAAAAACAATTAATAATAAACAGAGAAACTGAAATCTCAACGTTTTTGGGAAATATTTAAGCAAAAAATTTGTGAAATCGCGGCTGCACGAATTCAATATAAAGTAAATATTTGTTTTGCATATTTCCAAATCAATTGATCTAAGCGAAAGCATTACAAAATATTGTACTATATACCTGTATGGCTTTCTATAGCCTGTGATACCTGCCCATAATGCCAGCGCCACGCACTGAAGATAAGGAGATTACGTTTCAAAGGCATTTTTCGAAATTATGGAAAAGTTTTTAATCAAATACTCATACTTCCTAAAGTTATTTTAATATTTGCCTTTCAAAAAGTACCATTTGTAATAATATTCTACCAATGAGGAACGGTTTGATCATGTTTCGATTCCAACGCTTGGTGTATGCAAGTGTGCTCAGTCAATAAGCTCTGCGGCAGCTTTTCTGTTGACCGGATGCCGACAACTTAAGTATTCCAAGTATACTTGAAAGTCTGCTAATGTGTTTGCTACTCTGCCTCTGTTTATTTGTGTAATGAGCTTTTCTATTGCAATAAGGAAACTCATAAATCTACTTCATATCACTTTCATAACACAAGCAATGCCCGATATTTCTTTTACCTTTAGGGTGCTTTTATTGTCAGCTTTCTTTTCGCTTATCCGCATTAACACTGAAATTACATTCCTTTACTATTATATTATGGCGGTTAGGTTTGTATTTAGTACAGTTTATAAAGGAACTGTGAAAGTGTCACGTATTTGAAATGTTCTAAATTTAGTTCAAAAGGAGGAAGTATTTACTAAATTTCATTTAAATCCTCTAACTAAAACACAATATATCTTCTGCTTACACATAGATCAATATATTCGCATATATAAGTTTTTGCAATAGATACATATTGTAGTAAATAATAAAAATTTAGTTGTACTTGTTATACATTCGTCAGAGGTACGTATATGAAATTTTCGTTGATAATCTGCGCTAACGTGCCACATGTACCGTTAATAAGAGTTACTCTCTATATACTTTGTTTTCAGTTCAGTTTGACTGATGTTATGTACTATAAGTATATAAGTGTTTGATGATTTTTTTTTTCTGATAGTTAGATTTCATTAATGCGCTGTGATTTATTCATAAGTCTTCAGATTCTGAAAACAGATGTTCAGATAAGATATTTCCGAAGTGGCTTATCAATAACAGCGTAGTGCTTTTTTGGAACAGAAAAATGTATCCTGAAAAAATGAAGTTAAGTGCAAAATAGCAGATAAGATACGAAATAATATGAATGTACGAAATTTTTGAAGTAAGAAAAAATAATAATTTTATAAATAAATATAATAATAATATCCCTTCTCAAGACCATCAGACTGCTTCCGCACTTGACGTGAACATTAGTACTAAACATGCGTACGAACTTGAACCATCTATAACGACAAACAATATGAAAGGTGACAACCGACACTGTCACTTCGTGGTGACGCTGTCAAAAGTTCGCTTTGACATGTTTGTCAAATAGTAAGTCATTTCCTACCATCAATTGTCACATCAACAAATTGATTGAACAAATGTCGGCCTGAAGCTGAATTAAAAGAGCATATATGCTTCGCTTTTAAATATTATTCAACATACATACATACATAGTTCACAACTCTTTTCTTAATCCACTACATTTTTTATGTAACCGTGAACAATAAGGATGATGCAAACCAACACTATAATGTATACGTCTATTGACCAATTCAAATAAATCCTCTTGTGAATAATCACCACGATAATTATAACTTCAGTATCGCAAATTTTTAAATAAATTATTGTCATTTATTGCAGCAACTTGACTTCAATTAATTTCCTGTCGTAAATAACAATTCCATCTTACTGTCCACTTCCTAGAAAGTACACGACATGTAATTGCTACAAGTTTATTGCCACGGATTTATAATGGCAGATAGCTTTCTTGCCACCACAGACCACACCACGCTTGTTGCTCATTTTCAGAATGCCAATGTTTGGCGTCCTTTTTTCATTTTTTTTTTTTGCATTTTCTTTTTATCAAGCTTTTGCTGAATCTGCGGAATATCTTCATTTTCATTTTCTTCCACTTTAATCACCGTCATAATAACTTACATAAACATATGACAATGGAGGGTAGATTTCTTTTTCTATAGTTTTTGTTTTGAGGCAAAACTCTTTTTATGCTTTACGAATTCCATTTAATTTATTTGCGTACACGTTCGGCGAAATGTTTCCGCTCTATTGCTCAAACGGCTCGTGGCGAATATTTGTCAAATCCAAAGGATTATTTAAAACGCATTCAATACACTAGAATGTATGTATGTATGTAAATATGAACTGCGAAGTATTATACGTACTCCGGTTTGGTTTTCACTTCTTTGGCTATTTCGATTCGTTGATCTCTCTAATTCTCTGAAATATCGACACCAAAGCGAAACCTTAGTTGAAGTTACATAAAGTTATCTCCAAAAAAGTTCTCTCACTACCCGCTATGACAAACAACTCCATAAATCGTTCAGGAATGTTGAAAGACTCAGAATTACCTGAGGGTTGTTTGCCAAAGATTGTTCATATCGAAGTAAATATTCACTCCATTCACGAAATTTAGAACAGGCGGGTCGACATATAGTATTTGAAATGTCGAACAACATAGGAAACTCTAACGTCCGACTAACTCAGTTACAACAACGCATATTCGATTTTATTTTGTTACTTTTGAAATAAAAGATTTATATACATTAGTTGCGGCTTGGACCTCAGTCAGTCTTTTCCCAAGCCTTCAGTAATATTTTTATTACCCGTTGCTTTGTTCAGTGACCTACGAGTAGTTCACGATAGCTAGTATAGAAACAAAACCCTCTCAAATAAGAGGCTTTCACATAAATAAAATCACACAATGTCCGCCCTCAAATACGAAGTACCCACATTTATATACACCCGTTTATAAGCTCTTTTTTCGCTTATCAAATGTCCGCCCTACATGTTCTTCTGGGCTGTCACTGAATTTTCAAGTGCAATGTTGACAAGCCGTTGAATTGCCTTCTGCTACAGCAACGATTAACTTGAAAGCATAACAAAGTGATATGGAACTGAATACTGGGTAGGTGGCAATCTCATGCAACTTCTCACTATCTGCCCATGGATCTATTAAATCTTCATCACTCATATATTCCCATAGCCTCGTATTAAAAATATAGCTGGCAACTTCAACTTATTATAATTTGGAACCACCAAACCGATAATGTTTGTGTTAAGCTAAATTTTCTAGTGGGCGTGTTGTGCTTAAATATTTCAATAGACTAAAGTAAATAAAGTAGATTGTCAAACAATGGTCTACAATACTCAATTGAGCTTGATTCAATTTGTCTCGTATCCGCCAAAGACGTCAACTCAGCATATACTTTTGCTTTTGCTGGTCCAAATTATTGTCAGAGTTTTGTCGCTATTTCGGAAATCAATTTAGAAATTCCTATATTGTGGAACAATAGTACCAAATGTATATATAAACATATATATATTCCATTGTATGTAAAATATATGTATATAATACTCAGAAATGTATAAACTTGGTTTCATAACCTTAAAGAATCGTTTTGTGTGAATATCTTATTATAAAGTAGAGAAGATGAAATGTTTTGTAAATATTTCAAATCACGGAAGACTAAAATATTAAACTCAAATTAATGTGAACAAAAAGTAAAATACTAAACCAAAAGCAAGCAAGATATTTTAAGAAAGGGACCAAATAACAAGCTAAATAATCAAGTGAAATTACACAATTCTTCTTTCTTCTGTGACGTAGTTCAATAACGGATGTTGCTCAGACTCTATTATCATTAAGTGATGTCCAAGTGAGCTTGAAAATTGATGTAATTGCTGTATTAATAATAGGTTGGCTGTCATAATTGTTGCACTGACACATAATATATGTAATGTGACACATAATATGTAAAGGGTGATTTTTTAAGAGCTTGATAACTTTTAAAAAAAAAAAAACGCATAAAATTTGCAAAATCTCATCGGTTCTTTATTTGAAACGTTAGATTGGTTCATGACATTTACTTTTTGAAGATAATTTCATTTAAATGTTGACCGCGGCTGCGTCTTAGGTGGTCCATTCGGAAAGTCCAATTTTGGGCAACTTTTTCGAGCATTTCGGCCGGAATAGCCCGAATTTCTTCGGAAATGTTGTCTTCCAAAGCTGGAATAGTTGCTGGCTTATTTCTGTAGACTTTAGACTTGACGTAGCCCCACAAAAAATAGTCTAAAGGCGTTAAATCGCATGATCTTGGTGGCCAACTTACGGGTCCATTTCTTGAGATGAATTGTTGTCCGAAGTTTTCCCTCAAAATGGCCATAGAATCGCGAGCTGTGTGGCATGTAGCGCCATCTTGTTGAAACCACATGTCAACCAAGTTCAGTTCTTCCATTTTTGGCAACAAAAAGTTTGTTAGCATCGAACGATAGCGATCGCCATTCACCGTAACGTTGCGTCCAACAGCATCTTTGAAAAAATACGGTCCAATGATTCCACCAGCGTACAAACCACACCAAACAGTGCATTTTTCGGGATGCATGGGCAGTTCTTGAACGGCTTCTGGTTGCTCTTCACCCCAAATGCGGCAATTTTGCTTATTTACGTAGCCATTCAACCAGA
Source organism: Bactrocera dorsalis (assembly GCF_023373825.1). Lineage (NCBI taxonomy): Eukaryota > Metazoa > Arthropoda > Insecta > Diptera > Tephritidae > Bactrocera > Bactrocera dorsalis. The sequence continues at coordinate 44,894,477 of NC_064304.1, read as the reverse complement.
AATGAGCCTCATCGCTGAACAAAACACGCGCGCGAAACACATTTCGAACCGAACACTGATTTTGGTAATAAAATTCAATGATTTGCAAGCGTTGCTCGTTAGTAAGTCTATTCATGATGAAATGTCAAAGCATACTGAGCATCTTTCTCTTTGACACCATGTCTGAAATCCCACGTGATCTGTCAAATACTAATGCATGAAAATCCTAACCTCAAAAAAATCACCCGTTATAATATTCGAGTTTCTTAGGTCATTTAAGCTGTTTTTACAGAAATATATTTTTATACTCCCACAATACATCGCAAAGAGAGTATAATAGTTTTGTTCCCCCAAGGGTTGTTTGTAACACCTAACACTAATTTAGATAAATATAGAGTTAAATAGTTGAATTCAAAATGACCGACTTTTCGTCCGCCCGACCTTGCAAGTGATAACTTGAGTAAACATTGAGACCCTAAGGAAGTTGGTATTTCCGAATGGTACATACAATCGGAAATTTGTCACGCTCACAAAATGTTACTAAACGAAAGCTTTTAAAGGATCTCATTCCATAACAGTCCCGTAACCTGGATTTAGTTTCGAATGTTTACGTACGGAGAGCTAATGAAGACATAACTTCCCTGAATTATACGATGAAAATTTACGCCAAAAAATCATCTGCAGTTTTTCGAATTCGCTAAAGTGAGAATATTATCTATTTTGTGCGAGTAATAAATTTTCGGCAAAACTTAATAATTTCTAATTGTCTTGTGCTAAATTTTCTAGTGGGTGTGCTATTCCTAAATATTTCACTGGAAAAAAGTGGGTAAAGTGAATTATCGAACAATGGTCTACAATAGTCAATTGAGCTTAATTAAATTTGTCTCGTCTCCGTTAAAGCACTGTCAGCTCGACATTTACCTTTGCTGGTTTCAAATTTTTAACAGAATTATGTCCCTAATGAGTGCTCAATTTAGTAATACTTACATTGTGAGATGTATGTAATATATATTTTACATTTCACTGTAGCCCATATCTCAGGATCTTTTCGAACAATTTCAATTTATCCTAAAATTTCTAGTTATCATATAATAATCTTCGTTACTTTAGCAGACTTTATGTTACATATGTCGGCCAGAGTGAGTGTTGCCTCGATAGGGGGCCTCCTTGTCTGAAACCTCGCCTGGTATCGAACGGCCCTTTCCGAACCTGACGCAATCCTGACGTCAGCTTACACAGCCGTATTTGCTTTGCGGTAATACCATGTTCAGACAAAGCGGCAGTTCCTTTTCGTGCTGTCGAAAGCGGCTCTGAAATCCGTAGAACCTTGTATCCGATGTTAAAAACGAAACGTTAGTTTCCGCAGATTGTGGAGTCGCCATTTTTGTGGATTAGGTAGAAGATACTTAAATTTCAAACGATTTGAATAGCTCGTACGGCAATCCATCGGTCCCCGCCGCTGTGTTGTTTTTCAGACGGGTAATTGCTGTTCAAACCTCGTCATAGTAGGACAATGGAACATCTAATCCATCGTCATCGATTGGGGAGTCGTGTTCGCCATCTTCAGATGTTACACCTTCACTTTCCCCCATAATATCAATATGCTTTGATCATTAACCACTAGATCACCACTTTGTGACCTACAAGTATATGCCCCGGTCTTGAAACCGTCTTTTAGTCGCCGCATCTTTTCGTTGAATTTTCGATCATTACCTCTGTCAGCCAGTTTCTCAATGTCTTCAAACTTCAATTCGCATCTTCCTTGTTTTTTCTGCATATATGTCTCACTTGCCTCTTCAACTCGCGGTATCTATCCCACCACTCGTGCTGTGGTCGATCGCAACATTGCGAGATAAATGTTCGCTTTCTCTCCACTGCGACACGACAATCCTCATGGTACCAGCTTTTCTTTCGACCTTTACGATGCGCTTACAGTTTGAATTGCCGTTCAACAGTTCCCTTATACCGAGTTGCTGATTAATGCTCTCAGAAAGCAGGAGAACAAGTTGAGTAGAAAACCATTTCGCTTTCGATTGTGATATTAGCTTCTCGACGTCGTACCTTTCCTGTGTTTGTTGATGGACATATATAGAAGCGGGCGCGTATCTTCGCTACAACAAGAGTTTGCCAACACCTGAAGAATTTTCCTGGCTTTGGAAGGATCCAAGTTGCAAGAGTATGAAATATTCGGTTACACCCGAAGACTTCTTTACTTGTTATATTTTTATTAACTTGAAACTATTAACCATTAACTTGAAACCTTTTCAGGCTGCCAATGCCTCGTTTTTCCGTTGTTATTGCGTCCAGTGCCACAAGAATTATGAGGTTTTAAACTAAAGCGATACTTTTCATTACCTTATGGTACATATGCTTTTTTAAGGGACCGACCATTTTTGGAGTAACTGATGATCTTGATAATAACCTGAGAACCACCTCCAGACATTTTCTTAATAAATGTCATAATTTTATGCGTCACAATTTTAACCGGAAAATGCGAAAGTCTATAAAGTTAATTTTCCATGCTAATAGCTGAAGTATTTTCATGTTAAGAATACTTACATTTATATGCGGAGAAACCGGGATAAACCTGAGTTGTGTTAGTGCACACTTCCAACCATTCTTACATACAGTGGTGGCTGAAATACAAGTATATCCGTTATTACCAATTGTTGTGTAAAGTCATATGACACTTTACACTTATCCAAACTAACTGCTCCTAAGCCACTAATCCACTTAGAGTTGTCACCACTTGAAAGGATAAGCTAGGAGATAGTAATTGACAGCGGTTGTTGTCACATTTAATGATATTTGCTCATCTTTATGTATTCTCTACACATATTGTATAAACATACACCCGCACGTAAAACGCTGCTATATCATGTCCTTATTAAACAGTGAGTCATCAGTAATACAAAGTCGTTCAATACAATTAATTTACATCTCACTGTATTTAATTAAAACATAATAAACCCTTAATTATGTATTGGCTTTCGCGAGTGAATCGAAGGCATCAGCTCCAAACGCAAATACTTAGACAGTGAATATATCTTAGCGGGCAAGTTTTAATGTTGTTTCAGAACCATAATGGACGTCTTTCTCTGATTAAGTCTCATGGTAAATTCTGCATTTTGTTTTTTTTTTTGTACAACTATAAACTCCTACTTTAATTACAACAAACTGAATTATCAGTTTAAATTTTATAAATTTTACAAATTAGGAAAAAGCAGTAAATAAATGTTTACTTGAGTTTTCAGGCCTCATATTTTTTATTATCTTACCATTTACAAGCTTGTAATACGTATGTATAGTGCGATCCTCAACGACATGAAATACAATATTAGTTTTCCAATGATGTACGTTACAAATTAAAAATGGGTAACTTATGTCGACTTAAACTCAACTGACTCGCGTTTAAGAATATTAAAGAAATTTAGAAAACATCTCACCTTATAACAGTTTTTTCTTGGGTTTACAATTAATAAATACAGGCCAGTAAAAACCCTAGCCTCCATATATGATTGCTTATATACGAATTTCAAACTTCGGTCTGAATTTATGCTATATATGTATATCTGTCAATAAGCAATATAAAGTGAACGTATAATAAGGGATATACTACAGCTTGTTTCTCAAAATATGGGAAATTGGCCTCCGAATTAACTCAAATTCTATATACTTTATTTAATAATGCTAGATTACACTATATGCCGCATGTGTAAGAGTTATCTTCAGAAAATAGCTCGGCAATCAGTCTAGATCCGCTAGCCCCAATATATGCAACATGATAGTGTCTATGCATTTTGATTTTACATCAATAACATTTCGGACACGCAATATTTAGTTAAAAAACTCAGTAAGTCTACGACCACAGAAGTTCATAAGATGCCAAATGCGATTGTAAACCATTTGATTCCTTTGGATAAGATCTCTCTCTTTCTCTCCTCTCGAACTCTCACACAACTTTTTCTATTATGCAATAAAGTTTGCAACATCTGTGGGTTACACCCGTACTTAGTCCTTCCTTACTTTTTATAATTATTGTGTTATCAATCGATAAATTAAATCAGACTAACTGTGCCTTTTTTATATTGCATACACAGCCAATGGAAAATGTCTATCAGCAATTTTGTTTTGTTTCTTGTTTAATCAACGTCGGAGAGCAAAACGACACCACAAAAGTAAAGATGTTTCAAGCACAATTGAAAATGAATCGTAAATATGCGTCAAGTTGGAACTCTTGACTTCAACACAAAAAATCCTAGATTGTAAACTTTTACTATCGTTTTCGGTTTCAGCAAACCACAGCGTCTAACATTACCGCCAATTGACTGCAAACTAATGTTATCAAAAAGGTAAATAGACACAAAAACGCATCGTACTCAAGGAAAGTAAAAGAAGATCATTAGTTAAACCAGAGACACCTGAGTCTTTACGTTCGTTCATTCTCCACTTTTTAATTTTGCTTCATTTACACAAAGTTCAACTGGAATTGAAGGTTAATCGCAAATCTCAATCTCAATGCAGATGTTTTGCTCTAGGACTGACATATCACAGGATGAGCCGATCTTAGCGAAATAAAAGTTGATCTAAATGCATCTAAGATCCGCCAATTAAGGGTAACATGAAATAGACATTTAAAATTTTGAATCCACCGTTTTTTGCACAAAGTTTAAACATCCAATTCTGCAAGCGTGCTCTGGTAATAATCATAAAACAATTGAACATGAGAAAGCAAATATTATTCCATAAGCACACATTTACATATACATCTTTACTGGTTAATGAGAATATGTTTGAAGTGTGCAGACTCATGAACGCTCGAATCGCACACTCTCGGTGGAATTGAACAGGCCGCCAACACAAAGCATAATGCGTAAACAATGCAGTCGCGATAGACTTGCAAATGCAATCAGAAAGTTGTGAGCAAAACAAGTTTTTGCCAATATCAATCGATGAAAGAATTTTGCAAAAGTTGGGAAGAGTTGGAGTTGCATTGGTGGGATGTAGTCGGCATAACTAAACAATGATGCGACAAAGGCAATCGTAGACAATCGTACATGATAAGTATTTATCTAGTAGAACAAACTGGCCCTCATGGAATATTTATATCAACGGAAATTGGTTAGACAAGCTCTACATATCGGCAAATACACTGCATACACCAAAACGGTAGACTCATACGAGTATATCTCACAGAAGTGTCACAGTAGCGGTTGTGATGGGACTAGTAAGAAAATGATGAGACTGTTATGTAGGAGATGTAAATAAAAAAGTGAGTGGGTATTTTTTGTAAAGACACCCATATAAACCTTTCTAAACTTAATGGTGTCGGCTGGTTCACATATGTATTACCTTCATATATCTTGTGATGTTCAGGAGATTTATTTGAACTTGAAGGCATTACTAGACACACCTGTATAAATAGACATTACCATATTTGTCATTGTTCATTGCGTAGTCTTACTTCGTGGTATTACTTGAAATATTGCGCACACTTCACTTGGTAATTGGAGTACTTTTCTTTTGTGATACTTTTGTTTGTAATACCCCTGTACATTGAAAGCTTTTATTAGGTGTAAGTCGTGAATCTGCAAATAGAAGCCTGGCCAATATTTTTGTCAAACTGGAATTTTGAGCCGATATTCTCCACACTAAAATTAGCGTTGTAATTTACCTCGAATACTAACACATCGTTCTTCTAATTACACGTACATCATCTTTTATGTGAGTATAGCTGCCTTCGATTCACCAAGCGTTGTAGAGTAATAAATCGAACAAACTATACTTGATATTCAAACAAACGGGCAGAAACATGTCTTCTGGTGCATGCGCATAGATTTATAGGTTTTTGGTGTTGGGGAAATATTCATAGGTCCATTTGTCATAGCATAAAAAAGTATAAAACAAATCTTTATCTCGATTTTGATCAGTCAGTTTGAATGGCAACTATATGCCCTAATAGCCCGATTTGAACATTATCTTCGGAAATTCCAGTGTTGTCTTGGAAAATGTTATGAAATAAAAAAGTTTTCCACACAAGAACTAATTTTTTATCATTCAGTTTGTCTAATCACTTCACTAATATGGTTGTTATACCCATTTACCAACAGAATATCAGAACTTAGTATAACCAACAAAATGTATCTATTCAGGTTAATTTATTTTCCAGGCTGCGGTTTTTTATGGGGCACCAGTATGGGCCGATATCGCGAACTCCCACATCCACTAACTTCAAGTGGCCCAAAATAAAATATTAAAAATAATTTTTAACCTACAGTGGCATTTTTCTACCCCGGAATTACATGACAAAGCTAATGTTGTATTAGTCGCAGATAGATTGTCCCGACTAAATAGAAGGTTTAACGATCGCTGTGAGCATTCCACGTACTCTCATATTAATGAAATAATTAATTAACTGATGTAAAATATATTCTTAGTTATAAAGAAGAAATATTGGTTATAAAGTAGAAAATAAGGTTAAGAAAATATTCCTCAAGGGTTTTTTGTAATTTTTTTCCTTTTTTCTAAAACTTAATAGTAATAGTAACATATCACAGCTCATTCTTAAATAATTTTTAAGTAGAAAAGACAAAATCGCCTGTACTCTTTACTTATATGTATTAGCACTGTAAATACATATATTATGAGAAGAAGTGAAATAAATATGAATTTGAATATGCTGTGCTTGACATAATTCAGCACTCTTCGTAGAGTTCTGGTATTGGACAAATATGCAACAAAACTGAACGGATGTTTTCAAAATAACTGACTAGTTCAATTCTTTGCTAGAGTTGTTCTAAATTGAGCTTTCTGAGGAATACATATGAAACAATTTGTTAATTGTTGGTAAATAATTGATTAAATTTAAGTATCGTTAAGTAATTTACTAATTGATTTGTGCACTGAGGCGTTTCTACAACGAAAACAATATTTTATAAATGCAAAAATAAATAGCTGACTGTAATGCGGCTTGATTGCATAGACGACGACTGAATAATTTCTTCCAGTGTCTGTAATTAGTTTGTCAACCACTTAGCAGGTGCTAAAGCTATTTGAGCCTTTTGACTTTGAGAGTCTACTGAAAATTAATTTAATAAAGCTTACACCTTCCCTGCTTTCGCCCGGACAATTATTGCACTGTAAAGCTATAAATATGAAAACTAATTTTAGATAAATTTTCTTTCCACAACCGCTGATAAATTCTCATAGCCAAATTGAAAGAAAATATATTCAAGGAGTTAGCGGATAGATTTATAAAAAAAAACCCTAACAAAAATATGAAAATCTATGAGTCGAGATCGAGATTCAACAACTGTTAAAACATTTTAAATCTTGGGTGATCCAAGTAGAGGTCCAATAGCCTTTTCTAGACAGATCACGCGTAAGTCATATCAAGCTGTTATTTTTGTTCAGTATTGTTTGCCATTTAATCACGGAAAGACTTACGTCTGAACAACGTTTACAAATCGTTCAACTTTATTACGAAAATTTATTATCTGGATAATATTCGACCAAATAGACCCCTAAAAGTGTACAAAATACCGCTTGCGTAACAACTGAAGCTACTGGATTCTCAAGCGACTTGAAAGTTCCAAGAGGATACATTTTGGAGCTAAATTGTGTTCAGCGATGACCCTCATTTCTGGTTCAATGGATATGTAAAGAAACAAATTGCCCCGTTTGGGACTAAGAGCAACCTGAACAGATTCAAGATCGTTATAGCGTCATGATAACCGATTATTTGTTGGCTGAAATGGCGGCATTTGGTTTCAACAAGACGTCGCCACTTCTCACATATCGTTTTGGGTCGGTCGATTGGCAAAAAGATCATGTGGTACACACCTTTAGAGGAACACACCTTAAGACCTTTTCCTTTGGGGATATGTACAGTCTAAAGTTGTGCGGATAATCACTCTTCGATTCAAGCTTTGGAGCAAACATTTCCCAATAAATTTTAAGTGACTAATAAAAAGCCATTGTTGTCATCGCTTCAGAATTTCTTTCAAACAATCAATAATAAATTGCTATAATACGGAACTTTAATATGGCGCAATAAGTGAACTACATACTTTACACGTAAATGCTTCCAAAATATGAATATGATTTTCCATAAAGAGACTATGATAATAAGTTTCATGCTATTGACATTACATTAACACAGTCTGATCTAAATCTAAATTCATTCGTCATTTAATTTTGTTTTATTTACGTTTCTATTTGAAAATGCTTTGTATGGAAGCGTACATACCAAAAGTTCATGATTTCATACTAATTATATTATAATAATTATCCTCCTACCAAGGTTAATGTGATATCACGTATACGCCGTGGCCTACCCTCGAAACGCGACAGAACGACTTGTTGTAGCAGCAATGAAAGTACAACGTAAAATTTGAGGCACCAATGGTTGAGTTCGCCAAGAAAAGTGAAGTACAGTAATTAAAATGAAAAATTAATAATTTTTTAATAGAAATTCCAAACTACTTACTTGTTATCTAAAAAAATCGAATTAAAATCGTTTATTTGTAGGTTTTTTTTACAAAATTGAGAATATCTTATCTTAACAGCGGCTTTCCATCTTATTTAATTCACTAATTATTTTCATTAATTTCGACAGAGTGAGAGATGAAATATATAGTATAATCGGATTAAATTAGAAATTACTCAATTCCACGAATTCTTAGTCTCGCTTATGTAGAATCACAAAATTTATGACAAATGACGCTATACTATTTATAGTGTGTTTATTTAAGTTGTGTATTAGTAGATTTGCACGCAAGTTTGAGGCAAAACAGCTTAGCTTTTTTTGTTTACACATTCATATTTTTATTGCCTTTACATTGCACGCACAATAATGTATGTATGTGTTTACAAATATACAAATATAGCGGTTCAAACGTCTCTATAATTACTTTTATTTACAATTGTACTTTATTCCGACACCTGGAAGTTGCCTCCAATTTCGTTTCGTACAATGTTTACAATGTAATTATTGTAACAAATATGTATGTATGTGTATGGTGGGCATAGTAGTACTGAGGAGCTTTTAGAAATATGCATATAACTATATAGGAAGACTCGGTGAAAAGTAGAATGATTGACAATATTTATTAAAAAAAAAACAAAGGAATTGTGGTTAAATGACGTCATATGTCTGGTTATAAAAAACATTGGAACAAAAAAGCGCCCTGAAATTTTAGTAAAATTCCGCGGATAAGTGATATTTTAAAAATGTATTTTGCTAAGTTGGTAGTACTATTCTTAAAATTTGTCAGGTAAGAGTTATAGTGGTACAAAGAGGGCTCGACATCTTTCGCTAGTCTGTTGAATTAAGTTAGTGGAATGTTTGAGTTATGAAACACGTTTTTGTTCGGCTCATCGCGATAAAGCTGAACAAGTCTCTTTGAACAAGCATTATCGTGCAAATTCCGATCTTATATTCATGGAGACCATCATGTTCAGTAAAAAAAAAACAGCCATTTGCACTCGAGGCCACATATTTGATGTCAGGGCCCTTGAAAAGTCCGATTTCGACAATTTTCGGACGAATGAATTGAATTACCTTCAGGGCACTATTTTTGAAATTTTTATTCTGATAACTTTATATATGTTAAATTTGGTTGAAATCGGTCAAGCAGTTACTAAGATGTATGATTTATGCTAAAAGTGGGCAGTGGCGAAATTTAATAATTCTGGTGCATTTATTCAACGAGTTAACGGGCTTTTAGCTGTATTCAACATAATCTTTATATGGGGTTATGGGCGTGATTATTATTTGATTTTCCCATTTTTCCAGTGTATGAAGAAGTGCTAAACAGACTTGTCAGCAAAATTAGTTGATGTAACTTCAGCGGTTTGGAAGATATGTACATCACATATATGGGTTTCCAAAAATGGCCCCACAGGTTTCTCCCACTACTGTGATAGTAGTTTTCTATTTTATTTTAGTGCTTAGTTATGGCACTTTATATGCTTTCTATTTGCAATGACAACTTCCCTTGGATGCCAGAAAACCCTATACGAAGTTTGACCAAGACATCTCAACTTTTACTCAATCTATAGCTTGCACAGACCGACAGACGAACGCACGTCTCTTCATCCGGATCATTTTTATATACCACATATGAACAAAACTATTGTACTCTACATGTTGCAAGAGTATAAAAATTAATGTTTGTCTGTATGTTCTTTATACAATCGTAACCTATGCATTTCTTCATGTAATTTATGGTTCTCCGAAACATAAATCCACTTTATTTGCAACGGGACCAGACTTTCAATCAAGAAAATTATGAACAATTTTGTCAAGGCAACAATTTTAACTGAAAAATTCAAAGGTGACACGTATCCCAATGATCACGACAGATATGCCATTCGCATTCAAATGTTTGCAGCTCCCGATATCTCTCGCTTTCGCAATGTCTATCAAGAAAGCTTAAGGACAATCGTTGCATGTGCGGAGATATCCTTATCTCAAAGGTACGAAACGTTTCAATTTCACTACTTTTCGAGATGAAAAAAAATCAATAAAATTATTCCAAATGAATTCAATATTTCTATAATGTCAAATTGTAGCTATTCGACACAGTCGGACTGAAACGTGAATTCAAATTGCAACTGAGAAATGTAAACTGACAAGCAATATTTTTCTCAATTAATAAGGTAAAACAATAAAGGGGGCGTTTTTTAACTAAATACTATAATATTTGTATTTTTTCATAAAAGGTCACAAAACGTTGTTTGTTTTAGTCTGCGCCCGCTACTTCTAAATAGTCTCTTAGTTGTAGGGCGTTTACATGATTTTGTAACCATGTGGCATGTTTCGATGCCGTTTACCGAATGACTTCCCGAACCACTTTTATGTGAAGATCACGACGTAGATCTGAATAGCGTATGCACCCCGAGGCAAGACTTTATTTTAGAATCTTTGCACCGCTTCAATTTATAACGGTGTCCATAGATGAATTCCTTATGTCCAAATGAGTTTCAATGTTTGATTGTTAGCTAGGATTTTATTTCATGCTTTTAAGGGCGATTTCTTTCTTTCTGCAACTTTTTCTTATATGTATGCTCCTTCCACTTCAACTTTGCATCCAGCATCATACCAAGATATTTCGCCCAATATGTAACGGGGATATACAGTAGCCCTTTTGTTAGCGTAATTTATATGAATAGACGTCAACTCGTTTAAAGTAATATATAATTTCTGTGTACATTCTACATTTTGATTGATTGAAGATAGCATTCTGTTCGACGACTCAGCTTTATTTTACCGGTCGTAATGATGCAGGTATCATCTGCAAATGTGGCGATTGTGCAGTTTGGAGACGTAGGCAAGTCGCTAGTAAACAAAATATATAAGAGTGTTCTCTCTTCCTTGGGGTACACCTGTTTTTAATATCTGTCACGTAATACATGAATGCCCCTACTTTATTCTGAAATAGCGGCTGCTCAGGAGGCAATTAGGTCAGTTAAACACTATGGAAAGAGAAGTCTTAATTCATGAAGTGAGCCATGATTCCATACTCTATCGATACCTTGGGATATGTTCAGGAAAACAGCAATGCAAATGTGCTTTTTTTTCATCACATCTTCTATTATGCTTGTTATTAGGTGAACTCGATCGATTGTGGAATATTGAGATCAAAATCCAAGTTGAACTGGTATAAGGCTCTTTTCACCAATTATATTCTGAAATCGTCTTATCATTACAGTTTCAAGTAGATTGGACAAATTAGGCAATAGTGAGATTGGACGTATGACGAGGCTTAACTTGCGCTTTTACTAGGTTTTTATACCACAATGATCTCAGATACCTTCCAAGACAATGGCATGTATCTCAGGTTTAAGCAAGCGTTTATTATCGATGTAATCTTTGCTAATGCTTTTCGCGTTAAATTTCTTAGTACATTAGCAGTCACCAAGTTGAAAATTATATTTGAAAATGGAGCTTTATTAAGAAGAGCGCTAAGAAGGCGGTGACCCAAAAGACTTGGTAACATTTTGTAAAAGGACACGTGTAAATTCAAAGAAACTAAAGTTAATTAATCAGTTAAGAAATTAACAAATTATTGCTAGGAAAGTATGTGAATTACAAATTTGATACCTGTAAAACTATATAGCCACAAAATATGTATAATAGATTTCTATATGTATAAATACATTATTCATGTCATATGCTAAACTTTGCAATCTTTTCATTTTATGCTTTCAGCGCAAAACTTTAAAGTCAACAGACGCCCAAAGAGCATAAAGGGTTTTACATAATTCCATAAGACGCGTACAAATTTTAAAAGTGTGAGTGAGTGCGGTGCGGCAAAACGTGAAGCAAACAAAAATAGCTAATAACAAGATATAAATTCACCAGAAACCAGAAAGGTACAAGGCAACAACAACAACTATAAAGCAAAGCAAAGTGTGCTTATGTAAATCATGTCCAACGAAAAGGCGACAAAACGCAATCTAGAGGGAAAATTCATCATAATACACACGCCCACCTAAAAATCAGAAAGCCAAATGTTAAACAAATAAACAGGGATTCACGTATACTTACAAATGCGGCAATTTCTACGGCATTGAAATGATCGACCCACACATGTCACCAACGACGGCAGTGAGTAATTTTGGGAGTATAGAGCCCTACAAGGTCGACACTTTTAATGAATTTGAGAGCAGTGGCGGTGGGGGCGGTAGGGGCGAGCTGGATGTCATCATCGCTAGTGAAACTAGTAGCGCTGCTTTCGGCGGCTTGGCGGAAAACCTACAAGATAATTATTCCCAACTTATCAGTACGACATCGGCCATTGATTGGTGCAATCAATCACTGCTACTGTATGGCATAAATAACTGTAGTATAAATATTTACAGAGGAATTAACGATACAATGGAGTAAGTACAAATTATAACAAAATCAAATTATAATTATTTCAGTTTCGAAAATCATAGACGAAATTATAATTAACAACATTTGAATTATTAATGATCAGAAAACCAAAAGTTTCATTATTATAACTCGTATGTTAATACAATATATTATATTTGAAGTTTTTATCACACAGAGTGTGAAAATATAAGTACCGTAAAGGGCTTCCAAATACAAAAAAAATACATATTATTGTACGTAAAACGATTATTCCGTTGTTTCTTCCTCAACTTTAAAATCGTTTTAATAACCATTTAATTATTTTCCATACAAATTTTCTTCAGTCTTTCAAGACGGCATCGATTATACGTCTCCAAGAAGTTTTCGGCCGTCCGCAATTTCGATAGATATTTCGTTGTTTTTTCAGTAGTAGAGTATAGTAAGATCCACCAACAGATAAAATTAATCGTAAACACGACTTTGAAAAAGACCGTATAAGAAAATCGCACCGGATAAGAGAACTCTTTTTACGCCGAGTATTAAAAATACGAAGTTTGGTGTTCAAAAGCGCTTTGTTTGTACGGTTGACAATTTCTTCAGTGGAATATCGTTTTCCTTTCATTATTGACGTAGACAACGATCGGTTATAGCCGAGTTTCGCTATTTGGCGCCAATTGAAAGTACCGAGTGCATCCCGGACCTTCTCTACCTGACCGCTCCAACGCAGAACCATTCTCTCGACCGACTCCTCATATGGCAAGATTATTTTTCTCCCAAGATAGCAGAATTCTGACTTCTTTTTACTGCCAAAAGAACCATGTCATCTGCGTAAGTCAGCTCTACGGCTGTGAAAACTGACGTTAAACAATACTAAGAGCTCCCTACAATCTTCTATAAGAGTGTACAGCTTCTGGCGTACGTCGATGATATTGATGTCGTTGTCCTCAACATCCGCGCCGTTAGTTCTGCTTTTTCCAGACTGGATAAGGAAGCAAATGGATCTGGTAGTGAACGAGAGCAAGACGAAATACCTCCTGTCATCAAACAAACAGATTTCGCGCTCATGACTTGGCTCTCACGTCACTGTTGAAAGTCATAACTTCGAAGTTGTAAATAATTGCGTCTATCTTAAAAACAGTGTAAACACCAACAACAATGTCAGAACCGCAATCCAACGCAGAATAACTCTTGGCAGCAAGTGCTACTTCGGACTGAGTAGGCAAATGAGAAGTAAAGTCCTCTCCCGACGGTACAAAGACCAAATTCTACGAGTAACTCATCATCCCCGTTCTGCTATATGTTGCAGAGAATGGACGATGAAAACATCTGATGAGTCTACGTTCCGAGTTTATAAGAGGCAGCGGCTACGTTTGCTAGGTCATGTCACCCGTATTAGTGCAAAAACTCCAGCTCTGAAAGTATTCGACGCAGTACCCGTCGGGAGAGGTAGATGAAGAGGAAGACCTCCACTCCGTTGAATAGACTAGGTGGAGAAACACCTAGCTACACTTGAAATATGCAATTGGCGACAAACAGTGAAAAGGAAGAACGACTGACGCGTTGTTTATCCATTGTAAAAATTGCAACGCACTACTGAAGTGGACCGACCAATTTAGCGAAATACATTCTTTGTAAATATCACTTGCCCGGAGAATTAAATTACAATTTACGCATAATTTTTTGTCACAACGTACATAAATAAGTAAAGCTTAGATATACATATAACATAAAAAAATAAAACTGTACTACTTAAAATTCCATTACGAAATCGGTTAATAAGTGCGTCGAGCCGAAGGGTCTTCGCTTTCTTCGGACGAGCTTACACACACACTGTTTCCACTGTTTCTTTGTTCTCGTGGTCAAAACAAAATTTGTTTAATTCGACCGACAGTAGTCGTCTATGATTATGTACTACACGATAGCAGATTTTTCTTCCCACATAAGGCATAATATGGCCAAGTAAGTGGGATTGATGCTAATATTCTGCGTCAAATCATTCCTCAAAACAATTCCGACGACGAAACGACACATCTAGACAAAATATTAGACGTCTAAAGCTCCACCTGTCCGTAAAAGGATTATACGATTTTTTCAGTGACTGCTTTGTTAACTTTTGTAATCACGATTACATCAACCAACTTGATAAATACAGTTTCCATGTTACAGTATCGGATATTTCAGATGCTACACCGCGTATTACACTGGGCTAATCTGTTTGGTCTCCGCAATACTAATGCTAAAGAAATACGTTTTTCTCGTTTATTGATGATGACGCATTAACTGCTCAATACCTCTTTAAATTTGTGGCAAAAAAATTGCATATGTAAATTAGTTGGCGGCCAAAGGTACATAAGAAGGAAACCGAAATGACGATAATTCTAAATTATTCAGAAATAATTTATTATTGCCTATTTTGCCTTTCATGCAACTTCTGTCACCAATTCAATTTTCAATGCTAGTCAAGAATTGTCAATGATGGAACAATGCAAATTTAGAACACAATTCTGCCTGAAGAAAATTAGAAATCGCTAGTCTTAAAGTGGGGAGCTAAATTTAAGGTGAAACCGCGTTTAAAGTTTTGCGTAGATCAAGGGGTGCTGAAGTGAAGTTAAATGTAAACATATTTCTTTTTGAAACACCACTCGCATGCTGCATTAAGGTGCCTATATTTACATATGTTACTATGTACTTCTGCACGTTGAAATTAGCTCACGTGCACTATACTCACACTCTCAGACTTGTTTGTGACGTGTGGTGACGAGGTGGCTGGTCTTGGTTCCCGTAGCGGCACATTAAACACGCCTTGCTACTCTTAATTGCAACATTTGCTTAACGCTATGGGGCATATAAGCCTATGAGCTCTTATGACAACATTTATAACACTCTAATCGCCAAAAAGTCTGAACTTTAAATTACCTTTATAACCTGATATGCAGATGAACTTAATTTGAATAAATAATAACAGCCAACAAATTTACATAAACGCAGCTACGTGTATTTGAGTATAATAAGAAGTTTAATTAAACCTGAGTTGCGTAAATTTTAAGAGAGTCTGCAATAAGTTCGCTTGCTGATTAATTTTAAGTTATGACCTTATAGATGTTAACCGTCATTATCTGCAGATCAAGCTGTTACAATGGCGCTGCAAAGAGTAATGGTAAAGCAACGCGTGAAAGCAACATTCGGTAGTACAGTCATATTTGTACCCGGTTGTGTATATTTGCAACATCTAGGCGTAATTACCCAAAGCGAGAAGTCTGTTTGAAAAATGAAAATTTACACATTACTTTTCTGCGTTTAAATGGTATATGCAAAAACACCAAATTACTAGCTCATTTCGACAAGTACTCAGTCACAACGTCTGATGTCGCCACTATAAGAAGAAAGCTGTATTACCGTGTAATACATTTTCGTAGATGATTTCTGTCAGTCGAATCAACCATTTTTGCTTGCAAGGATTAAAGCCAGAGTAATACAGTAAGGCTGTCGGTGGGGTTCTTATAGAACTCGAATTTGGTTGTGTTATCTTGAATGATTTGGAAGATATGTACATTAAGCCTGTTAGGGGCGGGCCACACCCACTTTTTCCAAAAATTTACTCCATAGGTGCCCCATGCTACTGCAATCCTCTGTGCCAAATTACAGTTTTATATCATAATTTAGTGCTTAGTTATGGTACTTTATAGGATTTCGTTTAATGGCGTTTTGTGGGCGTGGCACAAAAACCATAGCTGACTCGAATTAGGTGACACAAACAACCGTTATGTGAACAAAACTATAAAATTATACTTTTTAGCAAAATATTGCAAGAGTATAAAAAGCCACTCGCTGGTCAGAAACTACAGACAAATAGGAGGCTCATCACTATCACGGCGGTTTCGCTGAAAGCCCTGTGGACAACGTATTTTTCAGACGGGTAAAAGAGGTTGGAGAACATCTAGGTCAACTGTATATTTTTTTCCAAAACTTTCGCTTTGGTTTTGTAGAGTAAACACATCTAAATTTTATATTTATTGCAATTTGTATTTTCCAATAATAAAAAAATATTCATCTATGTATGTACTTAAGCTACTTTCTAGCAACATGTTGCAAGAGTATAATAAATACTTTGAAATTTCAAAATACCATGCTTAGGCAAACATTTTGAAATATGAAAGTTTACGAAGGGTAAACAAAATAATTGACATTCGGTATTTACTGTAAACGACAGAGTACCGTAATGCAAAACACTTTGCAGCAGGAGTGAGGGTGAGGAAGATACACACAAATATCAATAGATATTATTAAAATACATTGTTGAAAAACCGTGAAAATAAATTTGTGTGTGTTTATTTACTAAAGCTTTGTGTTGCCGCATCAAAACCGAATAGCAAACCATTTTCCTGCAAATATAGTTATTTTGGTTTCACGTCACATTTATCAAAACAATTATTTTACATTTAGAAAGTATTCGAATATGATTGCTAGTCGTTTTTGTACCTGTTTTGCGCATTATTATGGCAACACATACTTTTAATTCAGTTATGGTAATACCAATGAGTCAGATGTTGATTTTAGAAACCGAAAAGATTTAATTCTCCACCTTTTACACCGAAAAGTATCCACTTTTCCTAAAATTAACGAAAACAAGTAAGGAGGAGCTAAGTTCGAATGTAGCGAAACATTTTACGCCTTTGCAAGTTGCAAGGATTAAAGCCAGGGAAGTACCTACAGAGACATAAGACTTGTTTGTTGCGTGGGCTCTAGGGTGGGTTTTCGTCCTATTTTGTTCATTTAAGCTCACATGTGTACCGTTATAGAAAAATACACTCTCTGAGTTTTATTAAGATAAGTCACATATTGACCGATATAAGTGGTACGCAGGCAGCAGAAAGCTCACAGACATATTACTATCAATAGTTTATAACTGAATTTCAATTAGTCCTACTTCGCTCATTTTCATACTGAAACATAATAATGTAAGAGGAATGCCACGTACTAAATTTTGAGCTTTCCTACTTTTATAAAGAAAAGCACAGAAACTTCAAATTTATTGGGAATAGTTATAATCATTCGAAAGAACATTATTTGGCATTTATCTTTTGAATATTATCTCTTTCAAATGTTGTACGCGGTTACGTCTCAGATGGTCATTCGAGCATTTCGATTACTAACTGGCGAATGACACAAGTGATAGTTTGCTCCAAGACCTGAATCGAAGCGAGATAATCCGTATAGACCTTAGGCTTTACATATCCCCACAAGAAAAAGTCTGATATCACACGATCTTGGAACCAATCCATCGGCCCAAAATGTGAAATTATCTGTTCACTGAAGTGCTCTCTCAATAAATCCATTCATTGATGCGTGGTAAGTGGCGCCGACTTGTTGAAACAAATGTGGTCGAGAACACGAGCTTCAATTTCAACCATCAAATAGTCAGTTATCGTGGGACGATAACGGTCACCATGAACGGTTACGTTCTCACCGACATCATTTTTAAAAAAATATGCATCGATGTTTTCACCGGACCACAAACCACATCAAACCTTTTTTTTTTTGACTGAATGAACTTCTTTTAGGAGCAGAATGAAACAACAATAAATAACTTAAATTTTGCATAATTGAGGGTGCCGTAAATGACGTATCTTCCGCTTTCACACGCAAAAAATCATTTAATCGATTTCGTACAGAAATATTAATTGCCATTAAATCACAACGGTGCAATTATTTTTACACGTTGCGTGTCTGCCAGACTGTCTGGCTTACATTGCGCCATATGTTTTCCTAGACATTTTCACCAATATTTTTGCATTTTTGTGTTTTCATTTTTGTGATTGCTTTATTTTTCTTATACTCAAAGAACAAAACAATTGTGTGGAAATTACAAACGCAATAGCTTTTGAGTTGCTTAAGACCATTTTTCGTTTCGAATATTATATTGGGTGGTCGAAAAAGTCTTTTCGTATTTTGTCAATAGAAAAGTAGAGAAAATGTACTGATTGATTGTGCTTTAAAAAATTTTGATTGTTTTGATGGTTGAATCGGTTCTCAAATGTGGAAAGATGAAAAAAACAGCTGGCAAGGTTACGACATCATTCTTTTGGGATGCACGTGGTATAATAATCATTTCTGATTACTGAGCCAGTTATGATCCATTGCACTACGTATTGGTTACAGTTCTATTCTACCATTCACAATATTTAGCAATTGTATTATTTTTGAGGAATCTTTCCGTTTAAATATTGCTATGAAAATATGCTGTATATTGGTTTGTTATGAATGCAGTTGCGTTCTTCGCCCAAAATCTAGTAAAGTAGCCGCAATGCCTTGACGACGAAAACGCCCCGTTACTTTTTCGTTATATCGCTTGTTTTGAGAATAACTTACAATCTTGTTCTCTTTAAAGGCTTGCAGGTATGAAACTTTCTAGAGATTTGTTGAATCAGCGGATTTATTTCTTAAAACCAAACAACCCTTTCCACATTATGAAAACTGCACAGATGTCTTTTTTTGCTTTGGCATCGATTTATTTATTGCACGTTTACATCAATCTAAGGTTTGAATATTTGATAAAAAAATATTTTCAATTGGACCAATTTGTGAATCTAAACTATTCTCGAATCTCCTTAAAATCACATAAAAAATTTCATCAAAATCAGTCCAGCCATTTAGGAGGAGTTCAGTGACATACACACACAAGAAATATATATATATATATAAAGATTCCTAGTGAATAACCACGGCGTATACGTAACAATATCAATTAAAGGGGGAGCCTTGTTTAGAAGCTTTAAAAAATCGTTTTTTCTGTTTTGCTTAAATCTCTTGAAAATAATCTGAGAATATGTCCCCAAAGTTTTAGATGGGGATTCGAAATATTTTAGAAGCTAGAAGGGAAATAGTGACCGAGCGTCTAGCAGATATATACATAAGCGATTGGACAGAAAGCGAAAACTTTAACGCGCGATTTCTCGGTTTTTCATTTTTACGATTTTTCTTAATTGGCCGGCCGAAAAGAAAAAATTAAACGTCGCATGAAATTGGCGAAAGGTTTATTATCTTTGGCATTAAATTATCTTCTAGTTAAACTAAAAAAAAATAAGAAATGTCAAGGTTGAACATATTTTTAAACAACATAAAAAACAAGTAAATTTTTTTTTGTTCAAAACCACTTCTTTTTCAATTTTAAATTTTTTTTTTTTAATTTTACACTTTTTTGGATTTTTTTTAGTTTAACTAGAAGATAAATTATTAAAAAATATGAATCTCTTTGAATTTTTTGTTTTCGATAGAAATTGCGACCTGCATCCTGCCCGCCATTCGTCAAATACACATGCGAGATGCATCGGGCAATTGTTTCCCAAAGACAGAATATCAAAAATTTCGTATCCAAAATATTTGTACACGATGTTTAAATATATAACTAAAGGGTGATTTTTTAAGAGCTTGATAACTTTTTTTTAAAAAAAAACGCATAAAATTTGCAAAATCTCATCGGTTCTTTATTTGAAACGTTAGATTGGTTCATGACATTTACTTTTTGAAGATAATTTCATTTAAATGTTGACCGCGGCTGCGTCTTAGGTGGTCCATTCGGAAAGTCCAATTTTGGGCAACTTTTTCGAGCATTTCGGCCGGAATAGCCCGAATTTCTTCGGAAATGTTGTCTTCCAAAGCTGGAATAGTTGCTGGCTTATTTCTGTAGACTTTAGACTTGACGTAGCCCCACAAAAAATAGTCTAAAGGCGTTAAATCGCATGATCTTGGTGGCCAACTTACGGGTCCATTTCTTGAGATGAATTGTTGTCCGAAGTTTTCCCTCAAAATGGCCATAGAATCGCGAGCTGTGTGGCATGTAGCGCCATCTTGTTGAAACCACATGTCAACCAAGTTCAGTTCTTCCATTTTTGGCAACAAAAAGTTTGTTAGCATCGAACGATAGCGATCGCCATTCACCGTAACGTTGCGTCCAACAGCATCTTTGAAAAAATACGGTCCAATGATTCCACCAGCGTACAAACCACACCAAACAGTGCATTTTTCGGGATGCATGGGCAGTTCTTGAACGGCTTCTGGTTGCTCTTCACCCCAAATGCGGCAATTTTGCTTATTTACGTAGCCATTCAACCAGAAATGAGCCTCATCGCTGAACAAAATTTAAAGCGCGATAAAAAAGCGGATTTTCTGAACCGAACACTGATTTCTAGGGCCCATAATAAAATTCAATGATTGTGGCAGATCGTTGCTCGTTAGTAAGTCTATTGCATGATGAATGTCATTTTATACTGAGCATCTTTCTTTGACACCAAGATCTGAAATCCCATGATCTGTCGAATAACACAAAATCCCATTGCTGCAAAAAAACGGCGACGTTATAATCGACATTCGCAGCAACAGACGCACACTTTAACGCGCGATTTCTCGGTTTTTCATTTTTAAATTTTTCTTATTGGCGGGCAATAGAAAAAATCTCTAAATGTCGTACGGAATTGGGACAAAGTTTACGCTATCGTGTGGCATTAAATTATCTTATATTTACATAAAAAAAGTAAGACTCAAGTTTGCGAACATTGGTCACAATCGCATAAAGTAAACATTGGTCGATTATTTTTTCAAAACCATAAATTTTTCAATTTTTAAAAAATTTTACACTTTTTTCGAACCGAACACTGTTTTTTGGTAACTAAAATTCAATGATTTAAAAGCGTCTGAATCTCGTTTGAATTTTGTTATTCATGATAGAAATGCGCATACCTGCGTCCTGCCCGCCATTCGACAAATGCCATGCGAAATGCACGGGCAATTGCTTCAGAATACTAATTTCGTATGAAAATACTTGTACACCTCAAAAAAATCACCCGTTATAAGCCCTAGAAATTTCGCTTTAATCATCTTTCCCAAAAAAATCCTAAAAAAAATTGATATTTTGAAGCCTCTAAAGCAGGCTCCCCCCTTAAACCAACACAGTGTGTTCTTAATGTTTAGGTACAGAATAAATATTTTTTTTTTTTTTTTGGTTATCAAATTTAATATTTTATATTTAATAGCGATGGTATGATCCCTGACCATGGAGATTTAAGGTCAGGTATCTTCGTTTACGTAACAATCAAAAATATACGAAAACACAGGGTGTTCCCTACAGGTAAAAAAAAATAAATAACATTATTTTTAATATTTAGTGTTTGTAAAAAAAAATACTCTGTCAGTTTTTTGATAACCGGATTCTGATTAAGCATGTGTGAAAGATGGACACCAGGAAAATGAAAATCCGGCAAGTTTTACAATTTTTTTTCGATAAAGGCGAAAGCGCAGTATACAGTGCTTAAGGTATTGACTGGTATTAACCGCCAACGTCTAATTGTTAATATTTTATTCGCCTATTTTCAATTTTTCTCATAACCAGCTCGCTTTTGCCTTCTCTCTATTGCAGCGACGAGGACATATCATTCATCCTACCATGGTGGCGCCAAGTGCTGTGGTCGATTTTATTCGGTGGCATGGTTTTGGTGGCAACAGGCGGAAATTTAATTGTCGTTTGGGTTGTTATGACGACGAAAAGAATGCGAACCGTTACTAATTATTTCATAGGTGAGTTCAGGTAGATACATAACAGTTGACGAACAAGAAATTTTATTAGATATTGAGTTCATATATGTATATATAAATAGCAAGTGATTACTTATATATCCAAACAGACGTATGTATGTATGAATGTCGTAAAGGCTTGTAGCATAAACGATAAATTCATTCTCAAACTGATTTGAAATCGACCGCCAATGTATCTCATTACGCAGGTACTTGGTACCATTTCAACTGCATGAAATGCAGTAACCCATTTTTTAAACGAGTGTACAACTTTAACGGCCTTCGTAAATTTATCTTTCATTCTATGGTATTCTTGTATAACAAAACTTAAGTACCATATGGTTTGCACTTCATTATTACGCTATCCGTCAAACCGAAGAAGCTAAAGTTAAATCCCGCAAACAATTCTCATTTATTTGATTTCGTGTTAAACGAAAGATGGTATAATTCTGCCGACAAAATATGTTTTAGTAGAGACTGTGTTTGAAAGTGCGTTAAAAGTTTCATTTCCTTAAGATAAGTCGACAAATGATTCTACTCATTGGTCTATACACATATTCTTTAGTCTTTGCCTAAGGCGAAGTACAGCACTCTTATATGTAGTGTTAATGATTTTTAAATAAAGAAATTTCATCGTAAATTATCACATTTTTCCTTCACACAAGCCTCTATTTTGACGACGTGCTCGAACGAAGGATTTTTGAAGCTTTCGAAATCCAAATTTCTGTGGGGTATTCGACAAATCCCTTTTTTCAACTCTGACTACAAACTGTAGTTCAATAGATAAAAATCTGGACGTCCAGTCGGTCAATCATCTGGAGCTATGAAACTAATGCTCTCCATCCAAAGAGTATTGCTGCTTTACAACCACTCCTACTATTGCCTAAAATTGTGATCTTTTTCAGAGAAATTAAAAGGTGTAACGCTTTTATAGGAGATTACAAACTAGTACAGCAGTTGGGTTGTGACCACGTTTTGCCCTTTAAATAACATTTGTTTGGTCTTTGTTTGTTTAGATGACAAGTTTCTGTTTTCTAAAACAGAACTTAGTTCGAAACCATGCAAGACACTTCCCGGTTATCTGCTTTTGACGTTTAGGAAAATTATCAATTCTCAAAATATGTTTTAGTAGAGACTGTGTTCTCAAATGCTTATGAATTTCACTTGCCTTTCTTTCACAATGTAATGCAATCGCCTCAATACAATTGTCTTTAGCTCCCTCTCCATCGTTAATAAACAAGAGCAAACATTAAACTGATTATTTATTTGAGTAAGCATTAAATACAGATTATAAAACAAAATAACGGCACTTTTTTCTACGAAATTATCCTCGCTCTATGCACACTAAACTTTGTAACAGAATTTCTGGCAAGGCGAAGTACAGCACGTAGTTCTTATTCATAGATGTAGTGTCGACCGGAAGGAACATAGATCTACGTATTTATTGGGGAAATGTATAATGAGGGAGATTCCGGCTATTTAGTGATTTCTGAGATATGAAATTTCATCTAAATATGGTCAATGCCACAACGTTTCTATCATTTTTGCTTAGAGAATTATCGGACTTACGCTACAAGTACTCTCGAATACAAATCTACGTGTATATTGCAGCTTGGTGTGGTTAGGATTCAATTTCACTAGTTTCCATTGAAATAAATCAGACTTTAGCATAAAAATTAAAAACATTAAAAAATTTCGAGGCATTTAAATTTCAGCACTTAACCTTTAAAAACCATTTGTCTGCAATTGCATGTCTTTTGCCCTTTTACCGCGCTTTTAGTGTAAAAATTGCGAGCATTTTTCTCTACCACGTACATTTTGTGTGCAGAAATCACCGTCATTTGAGTTTGAAGGTGTGTAGTCATGTAAATTTATTCATCGCAAAAATTGATAATCCCTACTCGCGTGTATGCAATAGAATGCCAGCAGTTATAGCAGCGGTGTAAAAATGCCAACGGAAACACCGTCAAACACGCAAGCGTCAGACAAATGCAAATAGATATAAAAACTTACGTGTAATCGAAAATGTACTTATGTATATGCTATACGTGGTTTCTCATCTCCATAATATTATTTACAAAAATTACGCCGCAAAGTAGTACCTCGAAATATTGATTGACGCTCTCTAAAGAATTACTCAAAAATTCCTTAATGACAATCCCCTTTTAAGGCACTCCAATTAACTCAATAATGTGTTCCTCTTTCGCACTCTCTCCACAGTGAATCTTTCCATAGCGGATGCCATGGTATCCAGTCTCAATGTGACGTTCAATTATATTTACATGCTGGACAACGATTGGCCTTTCGGTGAACTATATTGCAAAATATCGCAATTTATAGCGACGCTGAGCATAAGCGCTTCGGTGTTTACACTAATGGCGATATCCATCGACAGGTGAGTTGATAAACCTCAGCGAAGGACTGCAGCAGTAACGCCAAAGTCTGACGTAAATAAAATTAAATATTTCACCTCTCCATTGAACACATATATATATAAACATGCTAGGTGTACCTACTGTGCGCAAACAGTTTGCCACTAAAAGCCCTCACTTTAACTAGCTGTGACTCCCTTTTTCGTGTCCTCTAACGTTCACCTCCTTTCAGGTACGTTGCCATTATGAAGCCGTTGAAGCCACGCATGAGTAAGCGGTGCAATCTGGGCATTGCGGCCTTCATTTGGATAGCCTCAATTGCGATTTCATGCCCCATGTTGTTCTTCTTTACAACCGGCGAAGTCGAACTGAAGGATGGTACCCGAATTGTATGCTACGCCGAGTGGCCTGATGGTCCCACGAATCACTCGCAACAGGAAAATGTGTAAGTATGATTTACGCTATTAAAACAAGGGAAATATGTAGTATATGCAAAGGTATTGACGTAAGTGTTTGAACACGTGTTCATGATGCTCAATTTGCTACTAAAAATGAAATGAACTTCACCTACTTAAATACTTGTGGTTTGATATACTACTTAAATTTGTAACCACGTACTTAAGTTAGATAACGGGTGATTTTTTGAGGTTAGGATTTTCATGCATTAGTATTTGACAGATCACGTGGGATTTCAGACATGGTGTCAAAGAGAAAGATGCTCAGTATGCTTTGACATTTCATCATGAATAGACTTACTAACGAGCAACGCTTGCAAATCATTGAATTTTATTACCAAAATCAGTGTTCGGTTCGAAATGTGTTTCGCGCTTTAATTTTGTTCAGCGATGAGGCTCATTTCTGGTTGAATGGCTACGTAAATAAGCAAAATTGCCGCATTTGGGGTGAAGAGCAACCAGAAGCCGTTCAAGAACTGCCCATGCATCCCGAAAAATGCACTGTTTGGTGTGGTTTGTACGCTGGTGGAATCATTGGACCGTATTTTTTCAAAGATGCTGTTGGACGCAACGTTACGGTGAATGGCGATCGCTATCGTTCGATGCTAACAAACTTTTTGTTGCCAAAAATGGAAGAACTGAACTTGGTTGACATGTGGTTTCAACAAGATGGCGCTACATGCCACACAGCTCGCGATTCTATGGCCATTTTGAGGGAAAACTTCGGACAACAATTCATCTCAAGAAATGGACCCGTAAGTTGGCCACCAAGATCATGCGATTTAACGCCTTTAGACTATTTTTTGTGGGGCTACGTCAAGTCTAAAGTCTACAGAAATAAGCCAGCAACTATCCCAGCTTTGGAAGACAACATTTCCGAAGAAATTCGGGCTATTCCGGCCGAAATGCTCGAAAAAGTTGCCCAAAATTGGACTTTCCGAATGGACCACCTAAGACGCAGCCGCGGTCAACATTTAAATGAAATTATCTTCAAAAAGTAAATGTCATGAACCAATCTAACGTTTCAAATAAAGAACCGATGAGATTTTGCAAATTTTATGCGTTTTTTTTTTTTTTAAAGTTATCAAGCTCTTAAAAAATCACCCTTTATATGTACTGCAAAGGGTGATTCATTTCGAATACTCCTACTTTTTTAAAGAAAAAAAACACAAACTTCAAATTTTATGGGGAATGTTTAATATTACACGAAAGCATATTATTTGGCATTTGTTTTTTGAAGACCATCCTTTGAGTCCAATTTTGGATAACTCGTTCGAACTTTTCGACTGGTAACTGGCAAATGACAAGCCGATGATTCCGTCGGCCTATAAACCACACTGCGTTTCTGGATGAAATGGTAGCTCTTGAATCACTTCAGGTTACTCTTCGTTCCAAAAGACGAAAACGTTGGATATTTTTGGAACTTTTGAAGAGCCCATAGAGCGAAGCAATGTCACTTGGGAAGGTCGAGCAGCATCAGTTCTAGCACAAACTATATTTGTACGCTTTTAGACGAATTCTATTATTGGAAATAAGTAAATCTTTAATTGTTTTATTTGACACAGAATTAAATCAGTCCAGTGCAGACTGGAAGAGATGTTACCAATTCTTAGCCATACTTAAATTTAAACCCTTAGCGTGACTTTTCCAAAAATTATACGCTGAACCAAAATATTAATTTTAAATAGTTCGTTAACTCTGGAATTCAAATAGAAATCTAATATCGAATTGATTTTCTATCCACTTATATTTCAAATTTCAAAAGCATGAAAATCCAGCCATAGACATTTTCTCTCCAAAAGAGATATAAACTTAATCACAAACTTGGAGATTTTAATATGAGTTATGCATATCTCCTCTATAAGAAATGAATTTTTTAAATACTTGCTTTAATCGATCAGAATACATACTTACATATTAATGTTCTCTAATTCTTTCAATTCCTTTTTTGTCACAAAAACAAATGCTACTCTTTTGCCCACCAGTAGCATTTCAACTTGTTTAAAAAATATCTTTTGTACAGCAATATTTGAGTTCAATTTCTCTCTTCCGAGTGCAAATATAAATAACCAAGCAATTTTTCAAATGCCCAACCAATTATATTTTTCATTAGCTCTGTACTTAACTTTACATCTCGGCAAAATCACAAATCCCAAAGCAATAAGTCGGACGCTTATGATAAATACGAAATTTATTTGTAAACAAAATTTCCCAAACACAAACGTAAAGGTCACCATAAATTTTGGAAATAATGTACTTAATCCTCGCTCAATTTCTTTTGTCCTTTTACTTTTCTTTACAGTTATAATATCGTTTTTATGATTCTCACGTATATACTGCCCATCATTTCGATGACGGTCACTTATTCACGAGTCGGCATTGAGCTTTGGGGCTCAAAGACGATCGGAGAGTATACACCCAGACAGGTGGAGAATGTTCGGAGTAAGCGGAGGGTGAGTACAATTCACTTACTATGATAAATGTTACTATCACTGCGTATCATTTCAAATAAAATCAAAATTTTTGGCAACCTTGTCCACAGTCTTGGAGTTTTTCTTTTCCTTCCGAATTGTTGCTTTAACCACTTTTTTATGCTCTTGCAACACGTTACTGCAGAATATAATGGTTTGTTCAATTAACGGTGGTTTGTATTACTTAAAACCAATCGCGATAGATATTTATGTAAGTATATCTACTAAAAAATGAGTACACGGAGCAGCAATTTTAATTTGGGGAGGAAGAAAAAGTCACACGGGGCCAAGTCTGGTGGATATGGTGGTTGATCGATGGTATTCATTGCGTTTCTGGCCTTAATTTTGGTCACAATCATGAATTGATGCGATGGTGCATTATCATCGAGTAAATTCCTTGAATTGTTCTTTTACAATTCTGGCCGTTTTCGACGGACGTTCACACGCAAACGCCTCAATACGGCTAAATATAACTCTTTGTTGACCGTCTGTCCTCCCGGAACAAATTGATGTTGCACCAAATCACGAGTATCGAAAAAATCAATGACGTATAATGAGCACCTTGATTTGA
Organism: Bactrocera dorsalis; assembly: GCF_023373825.1. Classification (NCBI taxonomy): domain Eukaryota; kingdom Metazoa; phylum Arthropoda; class Insecta; order Diptera; family Tephritidae; genus Bactrocera; species Bactrocera dorsalis. The sequence goes on along the minus strand of NC_064304.1, from coordinate 44,866,200 downwards.
GCGGCTTTGACCTGTTTTTTTTTTTTTGACTTCGTCTCGCCCTTTCCCTCCACTCCGATGATAGTTGACTTGTTTGGATATCAAACCCATAAACCCATGTCTTTTCAGAAAGTTATACTGCTCTCCATGAATGTGTGGCAGGAATTCGCACGATCAAGAATGACCAAAGAGACCAGTTTACGGTTCTCTTTTTGAAAAAAGTGGGCTTTGTCGGGACGAGTCGAGCAAGAACGCATTTCATACCCAAGATATCCACGAAAATCATTCGAAAGGACACGCTAGAGATCTCTTGTCATCTCTCTAACTCTTGCGTGACGATTTTCAAGCTTCATATCCTTCACTCTTTTCATGTTTTCTTCAATTGAAAAAGTCAAAAGTTACACTTCTTCTTCTTTTCTGGCGCAGACACCGCTTATATTATAGCCGAGTTAACAACAGCGCACCAGTCATTTCTTCTTTTCGCTACGTGGCGACAATTGGATACTCTAAGAGAAGCCAGGTCCTTCTCCACCTGGTCCTTCCGACGGAGTGGAGGTCTTCCTCTGCTTCCCACGGCGGATACTGTGTCGAATACTTTCAGAGCTGGAGTGTTTTCGTTCATTTGAATGATATGACCTAGCCAGCGTAGCCGCTGTGTTTTAACTCGCTGAACTATGTCAATCTCGTCGTATATCTCATACAGTTCATCGTTCCATGGACCATAAATCTTTCGCAGAACCTTTCTCTCGAAAACTCGACTCATCAGTTGTTGTCACCGCCCAAGCCTCTGCACCATCAAGCAACACGGGAATAATGATTGATTTATAGAGATTGGTTTTTGTTCGTCGAGGCAGAATCCTACGTTGGATTTCCAGGCTGACATTGTTGGTGGTGTTAATGCTGGTTCCTAAGTATACTAAAACTATCTACGACTTCAAAGTTATGACTGTCAACAGTGACGTGAGAGCCAAGTCGCGAGTGCGACGACTGTTTGTTTGATGACAGGAGATATTTCGTCTTGCCCTCGTTCACTGCCAGACCCATTTGCCTTGCTTCCTTGTCCAGTCTGGAGAAACCAGAACTAACGGCGCGGGTGTTGAGGCCGATGATATCAATATCATCGGCATACGCCAGCAGCTGTACACTCTTATAAAAGATTGTACCTGCTCTATTCAGTTCTGCAGCTCTAATAATTTTCTCCAGCAGCAGATTGAAGAAGTCGCACGAGAGGAAGTCGCCTTGTCTGAAACCTCGTTTGGTATCGAACGGCTCGGAGAGGTCCTTCTCGATCCTGACGAAGCTTTTGGTATTGCTCAACGTCAGTTTACACAGCCGTATTAGTTTTGCGGGGATACCAAATTCAGGCATCGCGGCATAAAGTCAGCATGGGTGTGTGTCGATCCTTCTTTCACGGGTCTGTTCCAAGATTTGGCGCATGGTGAATATCTGGTCGGTTGTTGATTTTCCAGGTCTGAAGCCACACTGATAAGGTCCAATCAGTTTGTTGACGGTGGGATTTAATCTTCGGCACAATACGCTTGATAGAACCTTATACGCAATGTTTAGAAGACTTATCCCATAGTAGTTGGCGCATATTGTGGGGTCTCCCGTTTCGTGGGTTGGGCAGAGCACACTTAAATTCCAATCATTGTACATGCTTTCGTACGACCATAATTTGCAAAGAAGCCGATGCATGCGCCTTATCAGTCTTCGCCGCCGTGTTTGAATAGTTCGGCCGGCAATCCATCGGCCCCCGCCGCTTTGTTGTTCCTCAGGCGGGTAATTGCTATTCGAACTTCTTCATGGTCGGGTAGTGGAACGTCTGCTCCATCGTCATCGATCGCGGAATCGCGTTCGCCTTCTTCTGGCGTTGAACTTTTGGTGCCATTCAGCAAGCTGAAGAAGTGTTCCCTCCATAATTTTAGTATGATTTGGACATCGGTCACCTTTGGGGCTTCTACAAGAGTATGTCTGTCCGATCTTGAAACCTTCTGTTAGTCGCCGCATTTTTTCGTAGAATTTTCGAGCATTACACCTGTCGGCCAGCTTGCCAAGCTCTTCATACTCACGCATTTCGGCCTCTTTGTTTTTCTACCTGCAAATGCGTCTCGCTGCCCTCTGCAACTCTCGGTATCTATCCCATCCCGCACATGTAGGCTACCCAGAGGATACTTGGTCAAAGACCGGAAGTCATGAGCTGCTTGAGCCATATGTAAAAGAATCGTTTCTGGCCACATCCAAGAGAATGGCGATCAGAGAACTTTCCTCACTTGCGTGAACTTCTACACATGACTCCACTTTACACTTTACGGTATAAAAATCAAACTTCTATGAATTTGTCAGAATAAAAATTTGCGGAAATAATATCCTCAATATCTTCTTCACAAAAATTGTCAAAGTCGGACCATAACTTTTCAAGACCCAGACACCAAATATGTTGATCTGAGTGCAATGGCTGTGAGTGGCTTAGTATTGAATATTGACTTGCTCTTGTGTGCAAAAATTAGTAAAATTGAGTCAAAATGTTTCCAAGCCCAAATATACCTTATTTGATGTAGTGATGAGAACAAATTTGTTCTTTGTTCTTTGAAAAGAGAGCACTAAAATTTCATTTTGGTGAAAAACTGTATTTGGCCAAAGAAGGAATTAAATATTCAGTCTGTACTTCATCGACTTCAACTGCTTTAAATCCGGTAATGCAATGCATCAAAAGTGGCCACTTCATTCGAATACACATTATATTTGCCAGTATTCATATCGTCACCTGAAATGCAAATTAACGTAACAACATTTTCAGAAATTTACAGTGGCATGAATGAAACACGGAATAAAATGGAACATGAGTGAAACAAAATATTAATATTGGTTAAAACTGGTTTATATATGACCGCAGAACCAGAAAACGATGAACATATTTAATATTATGTATATAATTTGAAGTAGTGAAGCGTAATCAATAAGACACTCAATTTCGAATTTTTTGATGATACGTTATTTTGCATTTCAGGTGACGATATGTATATCCAACTAACTAATTATCTACAAAAGCCTTCATATATGATATTCGTTCAAAATTTACAATGAATTCATAATAATATCTGCTTTCACGGAAATTGATTATCTTTCTAGCAATTATCATTTCTTTTTAATTCTTGTCCCTGCAGGTAGTGAAAATGATGATGGTTGTGGTGCTGATATTCGCCGTTTGTTGGTTGCCCTTTCATATCTATTTCATAGTCACATCATGTTATCCAGCACTGACACAGACTCCTTTCATTCAGGAGGTCTATTTAGGCATCTATTGGCTGGCCATGAGTAACTCCATGTATAATCCGATTATCTACTGCTGGATGAACTCAAGGTATGTATATTCAAGTTAAAGTTTACAAATGCCAGTCATGCAGTCGACAGGTTTTCAATATAAAGGAGTATGTGACAATAGACATAAAAACATTTTCTTTCACTTGGCAGGGCAGGATAGATGTGAAACCATTTTTTTTTTATAAGCGCCGAGCAAAGTGAAATTTATGCAGTTTTGTGCAATTTTCACAAACATTTATAGGAAGAAGGGATGCGTAAGGCAAACCCCTGTATATAAACTTGGGAAAATTTACTAGACCCTTTTAATTGATTTAGAAATAACATCACAAAAAATTTTGCTCATTTGGTAGAGATTTTTTAAACTGAGCCAACCATAGTTTACGCTGAAGAAAAGAGTTAGACTTGTTTCGACAATAGAAGAAAGAGAGATATAAGGAAGTTCTTACGATTTTATATTTTTATTTGCTGGTCGAGCAGCTGCAGGTCGCACTCTAATCCACCACCTAACACACATAAGATAAAATAACTTAATTTTTAACAGTACTCAGAGCTCAATTCGAAGAATTTGCAACACAATAGAACACATATTATCTTACTTACAAACCACTATTGTTTAACCACTATAGTTTTATACATACGCTTTGAGCTAATAATCTATGCGGTCATTTCAGTCTATGCAATTATTCTTTTGTGTATAGCATCCGCACAGGGGATTTTTTTTTTTTTTTTGACAGATCAAAGTGATTGACGCATTATTTCACACAGTGTCATACAATTACTTTCTTCCTTCACCAAATAGTGCGTATATACAATACAATATATACTTTAGGACGACCGTTATTTCTCCAGTTAATTTGTTCAAAAACGTCACCTGAAGTTTCCCGTTTAGCCATAAAAAACAAAAATTCAACGTAATCAAGCTCATTGCTTTTTAATTAACCCGTGCCTAAATCATTTTACTTTTTCATATACTAATTTATATAGAATTTTTCATCTTTGGCAAAAACGTTTCTCTCTCCAGAGCAAAGAGCTTTACAACTTTAAAAAATTGAAATACTAATACAAACTTTTCGCTCTACACAAAAGTTCTGAATGATTTTTTTCATTAAAAAGTTCCTCTAAAGGTAATACGAGTATGCTGTTCAAATTAAGCATCAAAAATATAATACATTCATATGGTGCACCATGTCGTATGAGCAACACACTATGAATAAATCACTTCAATGGGTTCACTCGGGTGATTTGATGTATAAATCGGACTGTAAATATGTATGTTTTTTTCATAAAAATTCTCCCTTAAAGGTAATGCGCAGTTAAAGTTAGGCATCAAATGTTGATTCAGATAGTGCACCATGTCGTATGAGCTACACACTATGAATGCTCAAGAGATTTGATGCAAAAATCGTACGATGTATAACTCTTGAAGGAATTGTTTTATGAAAGAAATCATTAAGACCTGTTTTGTAGGGCAGAAATTTGTATATGTATTAGAATATCACTTTTCAAAGTAATAGATTTATTGCAAAATATCAAAACATTCATTGTTACATACGAGGTGTGTTCAAAAAGTATCGCGAATCGTAACTGACAGTTTTCTTCGATTGCAGGGGCGTGGTGCATCATGAGTTCTTGCCACAGGGAAGAACGGTCAATAAGGAATATTACCTGCAAGTTATGCGCAATTTGCGCGAAGCAATCGGCCAAAAATGCCCGGATTTGTGGAAGAAGAAAAATTGGCTGTTGCGCCACGATAACGCCCCTGCTCACACATCGTTGCTTGTGCGCGACTTTTTGGCCAAAAACAACACACTAATGATGCCGCAGCCACCGTATTCCCCAGATCTGGCCCCCTGTGACTCTTTCTTGTTCCCTAAACTGAAGAGGCCCATGAAAGGAGGACGTTACGCTTCTGTTGACGAAATAAAGACGGCATCGAAGGAGGAGCTGAAGAAGATAAACAAAAATGATTTTTTGAAGTACTTCGAAGATTGAAAAAACCGTTGGCACAAGTGTATAATATCTCTTGGGGATTACTTTGAAGGGGACAAAATAGATATTCATGAATAAATAAATAATTTTTGAAAAAACACAAAATTCGCGATACTTTTTGAACACACCTCGTACATGTTAAATAAATATGACTTCGGCACGGTTTGTATTGGAAATAAAAGGCTATTTTACATTGGATCCTTATTTGAACAAAGGGCATAAACTAAAATTTCAAGGGCCGTTTACAAAAAGAAAAGTTAAACTCTTGAAACAACGGACACCCTAATATACATGTAATGTAAACATGTAATGCTGTGGTCAATACTTTGTTCTCATTCGTTATTAACACCACAGAGCTTCTAATACTTGTTACAGGATGTTGAATGTATTAAGACTGTAAAAAAAATCGTATTTATTGTACACATAGAACTTTGGAAGTTGATTTACTTCTTTAATTCTCTACAAGAATTATGTTTAGAACTTCTGTCTGTCTATCACTGTCTTGTTAAATTTTTTATCTTTGCCTCAACGCTTAACAAAACTTGAACTTAACATTTTATTACATCCACTAGGATTTGTGGAACCCGCTCCGATCCATAAACGCTCTTTAGTTTTAGTTAATTAACTACTTAATGGTAGTGATGAGCGATATTTCACTACCGGTGATTTTTTCACTGTGATTGAAAAATCGCAAATCGCAACTGCGATCACTTTTTATAAATAGCAGTTCGCTTTTATGAACTGCGATTGCGATCGCAGTTCGAAACTGTGATCGCAGTTCGAACCAGTGATTGCGATCGCAGTTCGAAACTGTAACAACTTTCTTCAGGGTATTGTATATATCGTATATGCTATTTTTCGTCATAGCGGTTTGAAGTTTTGAGTGTAACGTTCTTATATAAAGCATTTTGTGATGAAAACAAGAATTGTAACTAATTAATTTCAGAAAAAATGATGGAATAAAAAAATTACGGGTTTTTAATATTTTCCCAAAGATTAGGAAACTCGCGTTAATTATTTGGTCTTGAAAATATTAAAAGCGGGTATTCTAAACAAACAAATTATCAACCACACTAATGGTAATTCCTTCTAAGAAATGTGTGAAACCATCATACTAACATACAAATGAACTATGCAATACGCTCTAAGTGTCAGGTAGCCGAACCGCTCCAATATTTGCGAAAATGTAGTGAAAAGAAAGGCGGAAAACCTACGTAAGTGGTAAGTGGAACAGACCCGGACTTTTATTCGGCCAAACAGTGTCAAATTGGCAGAATCTGCCGCTACAACAACAACAACGACGTTTGAACGTCGACTTAGTTGCGATCGCAATAACAATATAAAATCACAGTGATTTAAAAATAGCAATCACTGAAATCACAGTGATTTATAAATCGCAATATCGCTCATCTCTACTTAATGGAATAGTTAGAGAAAACATGTAGATCTAAACTTTTGCATAAAATCGCTTAAGCCTTAGCTAAGCGCAAATAAGTGAATTCAGGACACAGGTATTCACATTTTGCCAAAGTTTTGATCAGCTTAGTTGCAAATACCGCAGTGCTTTCAGTAAAATTCTCGATGCTGAAGATAAGCTGTTTGGAATGCCTGACTTTGTGAGGAGTAAACATCGAAGGCTGTGTATATAACAAAATTGTACAAGTAAAGTTCTTTTAAATTTTATTCCGTTTTTTGCTTTTTCCAAAAGATGTCTCTAGGGTCAAGCACAGGCCAATTAAATCGATTAAATCGTTTTATATCGATCTTGGACATTTGTGTCGACATTAGCCCAACAAAACATTGTTGAGATCTGTTTGCATCTCAAACTTATTCTCAACTGAAAATGTCTCTTTTTGAGCCGAACGGGAAATTTTGCTTTTCTTTTTTAATTCCAAGAAAACTGTGGTTGAGGACTCGTCCACGCTTTACTGAGGCTGACACATACATAGATAATATTATTACTCTATTACTACCATTTATATGATTTCTATTAGGTATTAAAAAAATATAGAATTTTTGTAAAGCAACTAGTGTTAGTTTACAAAAAAATGGATCATAAAGCATTTCGTGCGTTAATTAAGCATTGTTTTTTGAGGGAATAAGAGAAAAAACTTTTGGACCGTTTTTAAACAAAAAAAAACCTTAAATTTACAAAAAACGGCGTTTTTTTGTTTTTAGGCGTTTTGAGTTAGGACTTTGGTGTTTTTTTTTAAACACTATAATTTTTTTGATTATATAGGCATTCAAAGTAGTTAGAGCTTTGAGTAAAATATAACGGAGAAAGACTCGTGTGAACTAAATTCGATAAGCATTATATCCTCGAAGAGAGGAATATTAGTGCATTAGTATTGCATTTTTAGTGATAGACGAAACCATTACCATTAGTGTAATTGGGCACAGCATCGTGTTTCAATCCATCACCAGTATTCTGGGTATGGTAATGACATTTATGCGCAACCACAAATTTTGCCAAACTTATTTAAATGCATTACGTGTCGAGCTGATGGAACGAATCACAGATGGCGTAAAAGACACTTGCAGGGATGTAGGCAATTGCTTACTTATTGCAGTTTGACGAAATCTGCTTTTGCGCACACGCAGCATCTGGAATTAATGGCGGAGCTGTCACCTACAGAAGCAAAATGTTCCAACGACATTCTACTATGAACAAAAAAATAGTAAGACACGGCGCGAATATAGTTAAAAATTTGGCGAAAAACTCACGAAAAATCAATGCAGTATGCGACGGTGCATTATCGTGGTGCAAGTACCAAGAGTTGTCGGTCAATAACTCCGGCCTTTTTTTACAAATAGCTTCGCCCCTACGACGCATAGCACTCAAATTCTCCTATTATTCCTTGTTAACAGTTTAGCCGGTCCGAAGGAATTTTGAGTGCACCACACATCGATAATCGAAGGCGATATTCGGCCGATTGATCGTCGGTTTCCATATCGTAATTATAGATCCAAGATTCCACGCCAGTAATCATTACATCTTGGTAGTCGGAAAGCATTGTTTCACAGCCGTTAATGCGACGCTGTTTTTCGCAAAAATTTAGTAATTTTGGTGCTTTCACTTTTCTTAGGCCTAAATGATCTTTCGAACTGGTTTTCACTATTCCTTCCTTTATTCCAACAACGCCAGTAATAGCTTTAACTGTTAATTGTCGATTTTCAAACGCAAATTCCTTCGGTTTTCGCGCGAAATTTAAATTAAATCGTCTTACTATTTTTTGCCCACTGTCAGGGATTTGTACACCAAACATTCGTCACTTGACAGAATGCATGGGCTTGACTTCACATATCAATCAATTTCGATTTTTCTTCAACAGATTCCGTTACGGCTTCAAGCGATTCTTCCGTTGGTGCCCATTCGTTAAGGTCGACGAATCTCTTAATCGACGCGACAATATGACTTCCCGGTATTCCTGCTCGGGTTCACCGGATCATAATCGCATCAAAAGGAATGGTAAGTGTTATACTATATATTTAAGAGTAATTGTAACAGTACTTAATTATATTTGCAAGCTTGTATGCTTAGAAGTTAATCGAAATTTCACAATCACTTTTTCATTCGAATCTTCTTTCACAAAATAACCTCACATATTCATGTCACGTCAAAATTGTCTAATATTTTTCCGCCTGTCCACCATGTGACGTCATCTAAACTCATCTCCCAGTTGGACATTTCCCAGTCAATTCATCCTTTTGTGTGTCTCTTGCAGATACTCAGCGCTCATTTTTGTACACCTGTCCGAGCTCGCCAAAAAACCGTCGCGTAGCTTCACATTATGGTAAGTAAATAAATTATGGTAATTTCATAAATTTTAGGTGACTTATGGGCAGAAAAAGTGTACGCATGGCAACAGTCTCTATTTTACTTACTTTACCGACTTGGCCACCGCTTACCCACGCCCGTTGTTTCTTCTTTTTGACATTTGGCGCCGATTGAAGGTACCAAGGGTATTCAAGTCCTTCTCCACCTAATCTCTTCAACGGAAAAGAAGTCTTACTTTTCTTCGCTTCCTCCGGCGGGTACTAAATCGAATACTTTCAAAGCTGGAATGGTCTCATCTATCCGGACATCATGACCTAGCCAGCATAGCCACTGTCTCTTGATTCGCTGAACAAAGCATGTCAATGTAACCGTATATCTCATAGAGCTCATCCTTCTATCGACTGCGGTATTCGCCGCTATCAATGCGAAAATAACCATAAATCACATAACAGTCTTTAGCTGATTAAAAGTGTAGAACCGTCCTCAATTATTTTGTGGGCGTTACGTTTGCGTTTGCAGTATTTTCGCTCTCCCCTTATTATTATTTTAACGAGAGCAAATCAAAAAAAGTTCAGTAATTAAATTGTTGGCTGTCATTAACATCAGTTGTAGTAAACTTTTATACCCGCGCCAATTAGTCTAGAGAGCATTACCTCAAAATGGTCATTGTTGTTGTAGTCATTAGCGAAATGCTCTCCTCATTTGTTATTTGACGGAGAACCGTTACCAAAACCAGTTAGTACTAGGAAATGGACATTTTATGTTAATTTAATGAAGCACTTATCAAAAACAAGAGCAATAAATTGTAGTGATCACACAAGTGCCTCAAATTAAACTTATTTCGCATTAATTTAAAAACCTAGCATCATCTGTCATTTATGTTAATTGTCCTTCAACTTTTCCATGCCCACATAAAGTAACTTTTTCGCTCTTATCTCCTGCCAAAAATGCACCAATCAGCTTCAGGATCCAATAAAATACAAACAAAGTTTTATCGCTTGAACTCCTGGTAATACCGTAATTCCTCCGCAATCCACGAGCTGCTGCTGACAGCCAACAACATGTCACCATTGGATTTATAACACCAACTGAGGCTGTCTAATGTTGAGCCACTGCCCATTCTTGTCATGTGCATGCAGCTTCGAGTGACTGCCAACACAGGGCGGTTGTTAATCTTTTTTGTTTTACGATGAAAGCCGCTGGCTAGCCAGTTGAATAACAAATGACTACACAGTTGGCAGCAGTGTTCCACACTTAACTAACCCTGCAGGAAAAACTTTGAAATTTGATTTTATCTTCCCGCAACATACATATACAGAGTTTTCGTTTAAGAGTGATATGCTTTCTATTCAAAAAGCAACACACTAATGCGGCAACTCTTCCCACTAAATCAAGTCGTATGCAATGAATAGCACGTGCAATATTGACTTCTAAATCTTGAAGAGAGTCTAGTTTACTGCTAAGGACCAATAATTTCAAATTACTCCACAAGAAGTAGTCTAATGGTGTTAAATCACAACTTCTTCGAGACCATTCAATGTTACAATTTCTTAAAATAATCGAGTCTCCAAAATTTTCTCACAATAATTCGATGGTGTGTGTGGCATATATCCCCGTATTGTTGGATACAGATTCGAAAACCCAGTACAGAAAGCATAATAGATTTCTTACTGTAACATTAAAGCTAGAAGAGATTAAAGATATATACGCGGTCCGATAGCTAAACACCGTTTTATTTCTAATCAATGCAATTGACTCAGTAGCGTTCTATCTTCAAAAACGCTTCTGATATATATGATTTCTGGGAGAGTCCAAAGGAAGGAAGGATGACTTTACTTCTCAATTGCCTACTCAGTCCGAAGTAGCACCTTGGCCAGAGTTATTCTGCGTTGGATTTCGAGGCTGACAAGTGTTTTATGATAATACTGGTTCCAAGATAAACCTAATTATCTACGATTTATTAGTGTGGGTTATTCACGCAGGTCATAATCCACCCCGATTTTGGAGATGTCTACTATCTCAGCCAAGCAGTGCACCTTCAATCGTGGTAGCCGTTTTCGAGGCACTTAGCTGGGGCTCATCACAAACTGACGTGCGACAACGTCGAAAGCTCGGAATCGGATCATTACCAAGCCTACAAAAAAAATCATTCATCAAACAGTACTACATATACGTGAATCCTCCATTTTTAAGAAAAAAATCTTACAAAGTACTTAACCGATTTTACTCAAATTTAGTTCATGTCCCACCTTGACGCTGTTTAAAAATAGTCAATCAATTCAAAACTATGGTATTGAATAAATAGAATTAAATAGTTCTGCTTGTGGTCGGAACGTTTTAAACTCCTGTTTTTTTTTTTGTAAGAGAACGAAGCTTAAACAGAGCGAACAGAGGAATGGCGAGTCAAAAACGGCATGAAGTTCTTATAGTTACTTAGGAATTTGGTGAAATGCCAAAATATGGTTTCGTTCTTTCACGTTAGATGCAGCTATTCCCAAAACTCTTTAATATTAAAGTTTACCAAAAAATTGTAAAAGCCGCTTCTATATTGTGAATAACTCTGCATTAGCGCAGGGATCTATATACATATTTTTACGCCCCATTCCTCATTTTTATTGAAGTCTTGAGGAGTTTCACGAATACGGTGGCACCCTGATGACGTGCTTTTGGTTTAAAGTGGGCACCTTTTCTTTGAATAGCTCTAAATGTTAGCCAATTTCAAAATTCAAATTAGCTTAAGCCTCTTCCACAGTCGCTCCACGTTCAAAGACCTTTTTATGTACATACGAGTTTATATATTTACATAGTGCTTATTTGGTTTTTACTACATTTCCTTGCGTCAATTACTGTATACCATTTGCTACTTGCTATTTTCAGGTATGTTACGTAATTCCACAATAGTATCCCATCGAGATCCGATGCGACACTCTGCGCCAATTGGCACCAACAACACCGGCGCATATCACCAACGCTTCACCATTAGTCACTGCGGCAATAGTCACGAGCTTACATCGCTGACGTCGTTAAGCGGCGCACCGGGTGCGGGACAATATGGCATCGTAATGAAAGCTGAGCCCATCAAAATGGCGCTGCGAAATGGCAGCGCACAACAAGTGTCATTGCCATTGTGGCCAGCGACAGTTGAAACAACCGACACCGAATCATCAACAACAACACCGCCACTGCTGCCGCCGCCATCCACACTTGGCGTTGGGGAAGTCGTAGGTGTTGAAGGTTGTCGTGTTGGTGATGCTGATGGCAGTGTGTGCCGTGTGGATGAGACAAACGTGCGTGTCGCATCTTGACAGTGTGAAGGCGCACGCAACAACAACAACAGTGGTAGCGTCAAAGTAGTTGCGGAGCGTGACAAGTACAGCAATGGTTTAGCAGACGGTTTGGAATATAAAAATGTCAACGGTAGTACAAAAGCTTATGCTATTAGCAACAGCAGCAGTAACAACAATAACAACAAGCATCGGGCGATAGATGCCACAGAAAGTGGCAACACAATAGGTGCCCCAATAACAAGCACAACAAAAGCCACAACAACTACACTGCTGTCGACCAACACGCCACGCGGCATTTTCGTCTCGTCTACGACAGATGATAAAACATGGCTGTAAATTAGCCGTATAAGAGATGGTTTAGGGAAACACATGCTTGGCAGACACAGCCCAGTGGGTGACCAGAATAAAAACAACAACGCTGGGTTGTCCCATGTCTCGTATGTGAATGGTCGTGATAAAAGTTGACACTGGAAAGTGTGTTACGTCCAACACCTGGTGGACGATATGAAGAAGATGTGCTGCGCAGTTCTGGTGATATCGTTGCTGATAACCATTGACATATCTAATTTTAGAAAATTTAGTTTGAAATTTAAAATAGTAAGAGAGATAGTGGAAAAGAGCGGTCTGCGCTGCTACAAATTTAAACAGCTATTCCATTCGTAGGTGATATTTCTTGAAACCAAATTGGCCACTCTTGACCTAAATGCGGACAATGTGATTCTTTAGAGGCATTATAACCTCAAATAGTTACAATGAAATATTAAACACAAACTCACGTACGACCCTAAGAAAACTAAGCAAACTAATGGAATTGTAATATATTAATGAATTATGGTTTAAATGCGAATTATTCATAGTTAGACCACTTAAGACATAAGCTGCTGAATGTAACATACAGAAAATATTAAAGTTATTTAAAATATATGTATATTTACATAAAAGCTCGAACTCGTATAAATGTATAAATGTCAGCACAAGGACTAAGTCATAACAGCCTTAAAGTGCTTATGTATATATGTATGTAGATAAGAAAATATTAGAATACAATTGACTAAAAAAGTTTATATTTTAAGCTTAGTGTTTCACTATTAAGCTTTGCACTCACATATGTAAAAAAAAACTCACTATACCTTATATTCGAAGTAAAGGGATTCACGAAAGTTTATTGAGTAAACAATATAAATAAGAACAGACGTGTTCGAAAAACTAAGAGAAACCAAAGTTAACACAGAAATCCATGAATAAAATTTTTCGAAAGTGTTTTATTTTTAATTTTTTTCGGCAAACATTTGTGCATGGCTAGAGTTTTTAGAAAACCCAAAACTTGGTTATAAAATGCACATTATAAGCCCGAAACAGTCTGTTCGAAAAATAATATAATAGGTGTACAAAAATGTATTTACTGTAGATTAAAGTACACGACTGTCTTTATATTTGGTCAACTAAGTACCATAATTTGTTATTACTTTTGTACGTCTGCAGTACAAGGAATCTAAACGAGCGCGCCATCTAGAGAGTAGTATTTTTCGCAAGCATTTTTTGTTAATTTTCCATAATTTTTACAAATATTTTGGTTTGCCGTGTCCCACGTTTAAGGAAACCATACCGTCTTCTTTCAATTAATGACCTTTGTCAGTTTATTTTGCAATGGTTCCTACAAGGTGTGTTCCAAAGTAAATAGGACGGGCGCAACGTCTTGGGGGCGGCAAAACGCTCTTCGATGGTATTTAAAATCTCCGATTCGGGCAAAAATTCCTGCAAATTGTGTTAAAAGTGTACAAAATATAGGGCGAAAATGGATTTTTTCTATGGCTTTTAATAAGATGTCTTGTAAATTTACTATCAAACCTCATGAAACTTGTAGGTAGGTAGATAAAAGGGGCGGCAGAACATCCTTGGCCCCGGACGCCCGAAGTTGTAGCTACGCCACTGTTGTGCTGTCTTCATAGTCAAGCAGAATATGTATTTAGATATTTTAATAATATGAAAAAAGTTATGAAATACTCAAACAGTTATGCACTATTGAAAAAGGTATAACCATTTTAACCGTTGCCTGCTCGATGGATGTCTAATAAATTTTAGGAGAGATTTTTTGATATGAACAAGTAAATAAGAGTTAAGTTCAGGTTTAACTGAACATATCTTACTCTTGCAACTTGCAAGGATTAAAGCCAGTGAAATTTCTTGAGCTGCAAAATATCTACCAGAGGATATGTACCATATATAGGTACAAAATGTCTGTTAGTTATACGGGGTCTAGGGCGACTTTTCACCTAACACAAATATGCACCGTTATAAGAAAAACACGATCTCTCAATTTCATTAACATAACTCACATATTGTCCGATATATGGGGTATAAAGTCGGAATTTCGAAAGTCTTTATTCAGGTATATGGCGGCTACGGAAAGAATTGACTCCATTTAAAGCACACCGACGTACCGTTATCAGGAAAGTATTCTCACTGCATTTCAACTATATATCGCACACATTGACCGATATTTTCGGTCAAAAGTCAAGTATAAGTAGTGGGGTAAACATATTCTGTACCAAGGTGCTTTAACAGTTTTTCCGATTTGCCCAATTTTTCACTATATTTGGCATACTCTAAAGGCATTATTCGTGCAAAGTCTTATCCCCCTCATATTAATTGTACACTTGAAAGAAAAGAATCAGATGGAATTTGAAATTGTGTTTTACGGGTAGTGGGCGTGGCTGTAGTTCGATTTCGCCCATTTTCCGACTTAAACATTAAAATATCAGAAGAATGCCACATAACACATTTGGTTCAAACGACCACGACCATCCTCCAATTTTGACTCCGTCTTCATTAAAGTCCTGTCATATCATAGCAGCGGGTAAAATTTAATGTCCCTAGCGTATTTAGTTATTGATTTAAAGAGTTTTTTTTAACACTACCGTTATGTAGGGAGGGAGCGGGGTTATCATCCGATTCTATTCATTTTCACACTGTCGGTAAAAGTTCTTATAATATTTGCTAGCCTAGGCGAATTTTGTTGTTGTTGGCTTTGGAGATATAAACATTAAACATATTAGAGAGAGGGTCACGCCCACTTTTTCAAAATATTTACCCACTGGTGAATAATCTATATTCATTTAACTTTTGAGACAGTATATTTTTTACGAAGAAAGTTATCAGTTTTCGACCAAGCAAAACAATAAACAGACGCTAATTCTCCTTAAAAATATTCCATCGGCTATATTCCTCAACCCAACATTGCATTGATTATTTATTTTATATAAATATACTTTTAACCACAATTTAGAACCGGAAAGAGTTTTTCGTTCATAACAAAACTAAAACTGAATCTATTAAAAATTGCGTCAATCGAAGAGGCTTATGCTCTTATTGTTTTATTAGTATTATAACCGTTGGAAAATAGTTTTCTAGTACAACACATTAAACCTATAAATTGTATTTTTTTTTAATTTTTATATTGCAAAATATTTAATCTAAGCTGGTTATCATAATTAATGCCATCCTGCCACTTTATTGAACTTTTGTTAATACCCACGTAACTGAGAGAAATACAATAAAATACTCGCGAAAAAATAAGAACATAACTATTTTATTTTTAGCTAATATATTTAATTATTTTTTCATATATTTAAGTACAATAAATAAAACAAGTATGCAATAAATTCAATTTTATGTAAGGTTGTATCAAATCACTAAACGTTACAAGCTGTTCCAACAGATGGAATTTTGTGCACATCAAAGTAGTATATACCATACAAATAAAATTTTTATTTAAAACTGTTAAAAAAGGATGAAAAATATAAGTTAAGGCTAGTGTATAAATTTCATAAAAAATATTTGTTACCATTAATTGTTGAACACACTGTATTTACGCGCTTCTGCACGCTACTTTGTACATACAAATTTACGACTATGTGACTAGCTACCTACAACTAAAAGGAAAATTGTGATTGTGGTTATTGGTAAGGAGAAAGATTCGATTTTAAACAGGGAAAAATTAAATATGTTTACAGATGTATATAAATATATATGTATGTATTTGACTGTTGATTATGTGAGAGTGTATATTTGTATAGTTATACAGATGCATTTGAAGCAAACTATAAGAATAAGGTATTAAATTGAAATATTTGTAGGTATGTATGTGTATGTACATGTATGTTTACATATTTCTATATAAAACCACAAAGTTTATTGTTAAAATTGTACGATAATTATTGTTGTTGCACTGAACACACTGAAGAGTTTAATAACTATTTAATTATTAAGTTGTAACTTTTAATATAATCTTGGTACTCTTGTAAAAGAATTCCTACAAAAGAATTCCTGTAAAATATTTTGCTATCAAAGCTATCGAATTTACATTTATAAATAAATTATTTTAATAAAACTAACTCAAGTTGATTTAAAATATAAATTAAATATGCTAAGCTCCACTATTTTATAAATTGTCTGTAATTAAATTTATTTGAGAAAAGAAATACACGAACGCTTAACTGTAAATTTGCCTGTGATTTCATTTATTTTTTTACTAAATATGATATTTTATAATACAATTTCTCTCTTTAAGAATGGTTAAGAGATCAAATTAGCAACAAACAAAAATTCGAAAATTCAAATCATCTTCAAGCTAAGTAAATTAATTCAACTTCTGGATGAATTAATTGATAAAGGGTGTTATTTGTAGACTCTGGTAAGATAAGGATTTGCCGTTATGTTTAAAAATAATTTCGAAGAAGTGAGCGCCCCCACTGACTCGACTAATTTTATCTGAGTAGACAAGCAATTTCACAAGACACTATAAAACATAATCAAGCGGTACTAAATCACCGAGTTTGGAGGCACTCCACCGTCCCACGACGGGAGATAATGCGTTCATCAAAAGATTCCTTCAATAAATGGATTGTTACATTGGCTGTATAGCATGTGGATGTATACCATGATAGTAAGGCCTATTGTGTCACTCTTCTTGAGCATCGAAGGCAAGACAGTCTTCGGTAGGCCTTCAACTATCGGAGCTGCAAAGACTCGCCTATTATCTCAGCTTATAAGGTCAAATCGCTTTTAGTGGAAGAGTGTATAGGAAGGCTGAACCGTTTGCAACCGTGTACACCTGATCCGGGTGCCGGGGCATAAAGGTAGCCGACAATGGGCTTGCGGATGAACTAGTCTGCTCTGCGGCGGCTTCCAGGACGACGGGGTCAGAACCATGAATTGCGGTCCCACACCATAAAGGAGTTTCTCCGGACAGAGGAGAGAGTACGGCAGTAGCAGCAGACAACAGGAAAGTGTCACGCCAAGCTACAACCTGGGAAGGTTAAGAGACATGATTAGCTTCCCCCGAGACAAATACAGGCGCAGGAAGCACTTGGCCAACATAGGTCCTGGAATTATTCAGAGTGCTGGATATGAGATATAGGAGAGGGCATTATAGACCATAGGTCGCAGTGCAAAATCTCAATTATTTTCCATCTATGGCATGTAGCACCTTCTTGTTGAAAGCAAAGAACGTCCACATCAATATCCTCCAATTCAGACACGAAAAGTCATTAAGCATGGCTCGATATTGTTCCCCTGTGACTGTAACATTATGGCCGGCTTCATATTTGATAAATGATTCCCTCTACCCATAGAATACACCAAACAATGACTTTTTGACTATGGAACGACGTCTCAACAATGGTGATTTTATTTGTTAACGTACCCATTCAATTCAAGCAATAGTGTTCATCGCTGAACAAAATGTTCTTGAGAAAATCATGATCGGTGGCCATCTCGTTTTGGTCCCATTCACCGAACCTTTAAAGGTTGCAAATTTTGCACGAGTTAGATTTTGTAAGGCAACAAAACAAAAATCTTCCGAAAAATTGATGATCAGAATTCTAATTTTTGCGCGAGATTGCGGATGGACACATTCAGGTATTGTTTGATACTATACCCATAACAACAATACCGTCTTCGGTTTGCACTGTGCGGCATCTCTGAGGATGTGTATTATCCAATAGAATAAATAACAAAAACTATCGTGTCGTTGGAACATTTTTATGGCATGTTTACCATGTAAAAAACGTATAAAAATGTAAGTTAGTCGAATGCGATAGTTATACAGTCTTATAAATGAAGTTATTTACAAAAAGACTCGTATAAGATAAACCAGATCGCTGGCAGTCAAATTAGAGTTTGCATTGTCTGCCTAGCATCCGACTAGACAATGCTGAACACAGTAACCTAATCCCAATAGCAGAAACTGTAGGATTCGCTGACTCAACATCATTTACGGCAGGTAGCCACAGCGAGATCAGCGAAGGTAGGTTAAGCTGTAGTTGCAAGTGAAATGTTTGTTTAGTTCCGAGGGAGAATCAATAAAGTAAAGGCATAAAACAAGATTATATTTTTAATAAGGGCACACCAACATAGATTGGGACAAAAAAATCGGAAATTGTAATTAAATTCTCCGGCAAAATATTATTTAAAAAAAAAGTACATATTTTGCTAAATTCATGGAATTGTCCTTTATTATTATACCAAATATAAGCGCGATCTGTTGAGCGGTTTTTTACAGCAGCTCCTTAAGTCGGTATACCTCAGTAGTGCGATTTTTAAAATGGATAAAAATATCGAACAAAGAATTTGTGTTAGAAAAGCCTTACGGTGATTCAATTTTATCAAAACACAAGCCTTCCAATGTAGAAAGCCTTCAAAGGCAATCTAAAGGTCGTTGAAGACATTCCTCGTGCTGGACGATCTACGACCTTTTCAACTAATGAAAATATTAAAAAAGTAAGGAATATAGTGCTTGAAAATCATCAGGCATATGTTAGGGAGATGGTAAGAGGGCTCAACATCTCTGGCGAGTCCATTCGAATAGTTTTAGTGGATATTTTGGGTATGAAACGCATTCTTCTTTGACTCGTTCCGATAAAGCTAAGTTTCTTAATACGGGTACGATTGTAGCCGAATTTATTGCCAAAAACGCAATGAATACCACTGAACAACCACCGTGTTCACCAATCATATTTGGCTCGGTGTGTTTTTTTTTTGTTCTCAAAACTGAAATTGTCGCTCCGTGGAATCCGTTTTCAGTCGATCAAAGAGATAAAGCAAAACTCGCTGAAGGATTTCAAGAACATCCCAAAACGTGCTTATGAAAACTGTTTCGAGGACTGGAAAAATCGTTGCAAGTGTATTACATCTGATGGGAACTACTTTGACAAAATAAGTATTGATGAGTAATTAAATAATTTCCGTTTTATTTACAATTTCCGGATACTTTTTTGGTCACAATCATCAGAAAGAGTGTTTACCAGTATTATAATCGTTTTACTAACAGATTTTATGGCAAATATTATCGGTTAATTTGTGAGTTATTTTCATAAAGTTACGTTATTCACTTTTCCCTCATGTATCCAATATAAAAATATTCATTTGAATATATGTATTATATATTTTTAATATCAATGTGTAATCACTTAGAAATATTTAAAATCTGCTATAAAAACCAATTTCGTGGTATTTCCTGATGTTAATAGCAGTATGCTTGAACAACTCAAGGCAGGATTCACTGAAATCACAGAACAAAAAATTTATCTGAATCAGAAATTGACAATTTAAAACGATTTAATGTGTATACGTTTTATTTTTCAAATGTCACTTTCACTGCCGTTTGTTGGCAGCGACATGTTTCCTCTTGACGCCATCCAAATGGTTATGTATATCTGTGTGCTTATTGTATGTATATGTTATGGGGAATACGCAACTATTTAGGTGTAAATTCATATACCTATTTGTAAATAAATCTGTACAATTTCCCACACTTCTGTTGCGCTTTCAGTTTCCTTGACGTACCACACATGCATACATACGCAGACGTACTATAGACATGTCCACCTACACAAATTCGGTTACTATTACGAACTCACAGCTGTCGCATGGAAATTCTTCTAAGAGTTGGCTCTTTGGTTGCAATCTACAAATATGCCTTTTCACTCTGCGGTATTTTTTAACGAGATTTATAGGAGAATTCTATTACAGGCATTTCCTTTTCAAACT
Source organism: Bactrocera dorsalis (assembly GCF_023373825.1). NCBI lineage: Eukaryota > Metazoa > Arthropoda > Insecta > Diptera > Tephritidae > Bactrocera > Bactrocera dorsalis. Next base: position 44,845,797 of record NC_064304.1, on the reverse strand, counting down.
CATTTACTTTTCATGCTCTTTGCTTGTGCTTTTCATTTAACATTTTGAAAGAAACTTTCAGCTCACTTCGCTGCCATTCACGAACGAACACTTACACTGCTATTCAATATGTTTTCTTTCAATTCACTTTCGCTAGCTTTGTATGAAATGATTTCCTCTACGCAGTAAACATCCAAGCTTTAATTGCATCTTCAGTAATGCTATGGGAATGCCGATGTAAACACATGTAAGTATGGGTGAGTGTGATACTACCCTAAAGCAGCGACGGGAGTAAAGCACTCAGCTATTTCTTTAGTAGTTTAAAAACAGCTTTGAGCAGAAAGAAATGAGCCATTCGGAAATTTATGCAAAATTGTAGACGAAGTGCATTACATAGATTATAGAAGCATATAAAGAATTTCGATCATTTTCACTTATCTGATAAAAATTTGCCAAGCGATCGGTTCAATATACATACATATATGCAGAGGTAAAAAAAGTCAATTTCGGAAACTTTCTCAGCGAAGCTCAAACTTCCTAAACCCGTATGAATATTTTCTGGAAGTCTGCCGAGTCGCACTTGTAAGCGAAGTTTGGAAAGAACTCGGACGAAGTCAAATCTGGACGGATGGGGGATAGGAGGTAGAGTTCGTAGCTGGTTTGGCCGTGGTAACGCCGGAGATGGGAGTCGGTACTTTGTTATGACATAAGGACCATGTTAACACTTTCAAAAGTGTCAAATCTTCTGCAGCTTGGCATCTAATCGGTAATAATTCGACAAAGTAGAGCCCTGTGACCGTTTTCGTAGTCAATGTAAATCTCACCATGTGAATCCCAGAAAAACGTGCTAGCACAGTCACTTTCAAGCATACCACCACTTTTTCGGAGCAGATGCACTATTTCGATTATCCTTTGGTATTTGGTGTGTACCAGTGGTCAAATGTTATGTCGACTTCGCTTAAACAACGTCAACCAATGCCATGAAATGATCTTGTGGTTGAACTTGCTGTCCGCAGTGAGCATCAGTAAGTGTATCCAAACCATATATAACACTTTCCTTAAGAAAACATCTGTTTATTAAGAGTATATACCTTTCCTTACTATCAAACCAGCGCTGACTTAAAAATTTATATACCAATGCTTAATGACTTCCATCAATCCAATAATGTACATGGATGTAAGGAAAAATAAAGTTATTCAGTTGAGTTGGTTATAATGTAGGCATTTGTAATCCAATTTAGCCAGTCCAATGCATTTTTCTTCTTTACTGGCGTAGACACCGTTTACGCAGTTATAGCCGAGTTAACAACAGCGCACCAATCGTTTCTTCTCTTCGCAATGTGGCGCCAATTGGAGATTCCAAGCGAAGCCAGATCTTTCTCCACCTGGACTTTCCAACGGAGTGGATGTCTTTCTCTTCCTCTGCTTCCCCAGGTTTTCATCCATTCCGACAACATGACTTAACCAGCGTAGCCGCTGTCTCCTAATTCGCTGAACTATGCCAATATCGTCGTACATTTCGTACACGGCCATTATTCCATCGAATGCGATATTCGCCGTGGCAATGTGCTGAACCTTTCTCTCGAAAACTCGTAACGGCGACTCATCAGATGTTGTTATCGTTCATACCTCTGCACCTATAGCAAATGGCAATGTTAACTAAAGTTTAGTCTTTGTTCGTCGAGAGAGGACTTTACTTCTCAATTTCCTACTCAGTCCGAAATAGCACCTGTGCGATAATTATTCTGCGTTGAATTTTGAGGCTGACATTGTTGTTGCTGTTAATACTGGTTCTAAGATAGACGAAATTATCTATCCATTGTATTATCATAAGCTATTTTTTCGATTTACTTCACATTAAGTTGGCTCGAAATGAAAAAGGATAATTTGTATGCTCTGAAATCTTGTGGAAAACTCCAAAATCTTATTGTAAAAGTAGTTTTTAAAATTTGCTGTGGGCGATATTTAAACTCTCGAGTTTGCGAGAAAGAGATTCGAAATCAAAGCATAAATTGGTTTCTTATTTAAAACAAAAACCAGCAAACGTGATAAAATTGAAAGCCAAAGAAAATATTGTGCATTTGCTTGTACTCGTATGAACCGCTTTTCCGACTGAGTCATACAGCACCATTCGAAAAGTAGCAACTGCTAACGGATGCCATGTTGTATACTTAACTTTCACTTGTTCTTGTTTTCGCCATCTACAAACCTTTTAGCTGTCGCTCATAACAGGTACGCCGCAGGCAGGAGATAATCTGCTTTTTAACTGGCGGATTTCCTCCTTACTTTGACATATTTTTTTTAGTTATAAGTTCTATAAAAGTATTAAATATGAAAAATTGTCACACGCAGTGAAATGCGTTCTAAATATTTAAAAGAATATTTGTAGAAGCAACAACAAATGCGACATGCATGCAGGAAGTACGCAAATTGAAGTCAAGCACTCTGATATACTTATGTATATATGTAGTGTTTTACTTTTTCAACCTTATTTCCCTCAAGAGCTAAGTAAATAAATAGTTCGAAGAACTTTATGTAAGAAAAACAGCGGCTGTTTAATTTGTGAAGTTCTCAAGGCATTAAAAGGTGCTATTGGCATTTAGAGACTTCTCAGTGAGGGTGTATGGAAAATCAACAATGGCACTTAGATATTATGAAATTTCAAAAGAAAATAAGAAATAAACAAGGTGGAGAATTTTATTATTTACTAATTTATTTCCGCATCTGTCTGTCTGTGTAAACCATAACTTGAGTGAAAATGTATACAACTTGATGTTACTGGTACACATATATATTCCTATAAATTCAGTGTGACGAGAAAAAAGCCAGTTGACTGTCTGTCTGTACGTTCGTCCGTCCGTCCGTCCGTCCGTAACTTGAGTAAACATTGAGATATCTTGATGAAACTCTAATTTTGCTCAGGAGATCGCAGTAGCCAGGGGTACCTGTGGCTCCAATTATTGAAAGAATTCCTACCGAAAATGGATGAAATCGGATGAATGCCCCTTTCACTTCCCATGTAACGGTAGTGTTCAAACTTCCGATATAGCACAATTTTAAATTCCACTTGATTCTTTTACTTTCCGATACACACAAATTTAGAACCAATTAGTAATTAAACGGGATTAAACTTTGCACATATAATGCCTTCAAATACAAAAAAAGTCGTTCAAGCCCCTAGGTACCGAATATTTGGACCCCAGTACCCATAGTTTACTAATATCAGGATTTTCGAACACCCGGCTGACTTTGTTCTATATGATAGGTTTTTTAGCATGTGATATATTAATGGTATGTGATATTGGCAAAAATAGGTAAAATCTGGTCGATACTACCACAACAAAACCTTATGTATCTGTCAGTATAAGAGTTGTATGTAGTACATGTTTATACAGTACAGTACAGTAGGCCATTTAAAGTTGACCCATCTGGCAACGCTGTAACTTTTAACAGCGCTGACAAATCGGCTAATGTCATACCGCGTTAGAAGCGTCATTCGAAGACAATTTATACCATGGAACAGTACACTCCAAAAGAACGCGCTGAAATTGTTCAGCTTTATATTCAAAATAACTTTTCAATTGTGTTAACTCAACGTGCGTTTCGCAAAAAAAATAAAGTGAAAAGTGCTCCAGTTAAGAACACAATTAAGTCTTTATACGCAAAATTTGTGAACACCGGTAATCTCAGTAATGCCAGTCATGCATCCAGACAACGCACAAGACGTTCTGATGAAAATATCGAAGCTGTACGAGCCAGTATTGAGGAGACTCCATCGACATCGAGTTATCGCCGCTCTCAGGAATTAGACATCTCTCGCACCACTCTCCATATAAAATTCAAATGGCACAAAAACTAAACCCAGCTGATTATCCGCGACGCCTTAATTTTGGCAAATGGGCCCCCCGGGCGATTGATATCGAAAAATGGTGATGTTGACTGGCCACCGAGATCACCAGATTTGACGCCACCAGACTTTTATTTGTGGGGTTATTTGAAATCCAAGGTATACGCTAATAAGCCAAAGACCTTAGCTCAACTGAAAGCCAACATTCGACGTGAAACAGCCGCCATATCATCCGAAACATTGGCCAAAGTCATGGAAAATGTCGAAAAAAGAGTGCATTTAGCTGTCAAAGCTAAAGGTGCCCATTTACGCGATCTAATTTTTAAATATTAGCTGAAACAAATCCCCTTGGACCAAAATAAATTATTTTTGAAATGAACAAAAAACATTGTTTTCTTTTGTTCTTTTTTTTTAGAAACAAATGGGTCAACTTTAAATGGCCTACCCTGTATAAAATTGCTTGGATTTCGATCCCTATGTTGACTTTTTACACCATAAAATATTTCCCTGGCTTTGATTCTTGTAAGTTGCAAGAGTATAAAATATTCGGTTGCACCCTAACTTGTCGTACCATTTGTCCTTTGCTTCAAAATAGACCTCAGTTTCGGCGATCACCTCTTCATTCGAGGAAAATTTCCCAGGGAACATTTTTTAAGATAATAGAACAGGAAATAGCCGCTGGGGGACAGATCTGAAGAATACGTTAGATACGGAAGTAATTCGAAGCCCAATTCATGGATTATTGAATTAGTTTTCCCTAAATTATTACATGGTGCATTGTCTCGGTGAAATAGCACTCCCTTTTTCTTTAAATGCGGCCGTTTTTCGGCAATATGGTCCTTTAAACGGTCCAATAACGGTATGTGATAGGCTTTGTTCGTGGTATTTCCTTTGTAGTCAATAAAAACTATTCCATGCGCATCGCAAAATACAAACGCCATAACTCTTGTTCAGTCCACTCGTATGACTGTCGATTCATGATTAATCAAACAAAACGCGCACAGACCTTTCCTTTCACGTTTCACGGACATTTTCAGCTCTATTACTAATTTCCAGACGATCTAGCCTTTCATCGTCATATCCGCTCTCAGTTCCATTTTTAAGTCATATAAACCAACTCATACTCGTACAATCATCAGCATAAACATTTTTCATCAATTCGTATATCTCAGCAATTTTTTTTTTCAAAGTTTAACATAAAATCTTGTATTAAAATAAAGATAAATATGTAGGAGAAAAATATACAAATTTAAATAAATCACACTATTATTAAAAAGGCGAAAGTTTGTGAATTTGTATGTTTGTTGCTTCTTCACGAGTAAACGTTCACATTATTTACAGGCACCATCATAGAAATAGTAGTAGGTTTGTCTCACTAAATTGAAGACCATGTTATCTTGCGATGATTAAACACGAACTTTTCTGGATAACATTTTAGCTTAACGAATCGATAAGATTTGACGGTATATTAACAGAGGGTTTATAAAATTTTACTCTCGCTTAATTCAGCCGATGTATCTTGTAAGAGACTTGCTCAAGTCAGAAATATTCTGGAAGTTTTGGCACGAACTATTTCACAAAAAAATTCTCTATATTTGTATATTTTTCATTGGTCGGAATTTGAACCACAAATAATATGCCATTCACCACGAAGTTACAATCAACGTATTAAATTTAATACACCGAAATTTTATAAGTAACTATGTAGTTATCTGCACAAGCTACTTCTTCTTAGGTATATATATGTATGTATGTACATTGTACATTGTACATACATATATACATTCATTACCTTGCTTCGTATGCGTTGCAACTTCATAAAGCCCACTGCGATACCTTGATTCAATAATCTGATCTACTTAACATAATATGATAATGAGCGCAGCCAGCTGGTGGCCAGCTTTTAAAGGCATTTCGCCATGCTTCAACATTATGAAACATTACGTACGCTGCCATTGGTGATTAAGGTAAGGCATGTATAAGTAAATAGGTATGTATATACATACATACATATATAGTAATGCCTGCCTATAACATTGAATATCAATTTAATTCGCAATTTGTGCAATGAATTGGCAACTGAACGGCAGGAAGTTTGCAACGTTTTCCTGTTACCTGCACACGAACACACCTACGCACTTGCAGTAACTTTGAACGCATTCTGCAATTCCAATTAAGGCATACGGCACTTGCACCGCAAACTAAGAGCATCCGAGTGCAGCGAACGCTTTGCTCTCTGGTGACTGCGAATGTTTCTGATTGCAAAGTGTACGAGGCGCGTGTAAAGTTGCAACGTGGAAAAAACTCAAAGACGTTGTTTGTGGTTGAGCGGTTGTGCGTTAGTGAGCCTGCAGTTTGCAAGCAAGGCAAGGCAATAGTAAAGGCAACAGTAATCAGCAACAACTACGTGCTTTATTATACTTTATTTCTTGCATAACAATGCCCATACCAGACACTCACACATGCATATGTATGTACACTTACCGTTAGAACGCCTGCCTTTGTGCTCATTCACCTGACGACTGCTTGGCCGCATGCAAATGTCAGATGCTGCGCCGTTACAATGGGTGGGTATGTGGTTGATTAAGACTTCCGTATTTGCTTCCGCTCCACTTCATCGGATGTGTAGGAACGTAGGTGATATGGAAGAATGTACATATTTTGTACGTGTTGCGCCTTAACGGTAGGCGGTGAGCCGAAAGAAAATGAGTGTGGGAGTGAGCAAAAACAAAGTTCATGCGATTCAATTGCTCGAATGCGGATGTACATATGTATGTACTATGTGTATATATAGTAGTAACATACACATAGAGAAATATACGTATGTGTGTATATTAGTGCAAATTAGTTAAGTGCTCTTTAAATAGTCCATATATTCCTGTTAAGTTTATTAAGAGCCCAGTGGTGGAGGAGTCGTAATGTACTTTACGCATACCTACATATGTACAAGTATATTTTTGGATATACATATAAGTATATTTCAACGCCCTCACATTAGCAACATAGCGTATAAAAGATCTGGATCTTCTCAATCTAATTAAAATAAAATAAATTAACGTTGAATTAGTAAAAGGAATAGCTATTACAACAACATTGTAGGTACAGATGCACTTCACTACTGGTCATGGTTTCGATTCCCAATTTATGGAAGAAGAAAATGTCACAAAGAGAAAAAATCTTGGGTATAACACTTTGAAACCTCTACTTTATGTTTTTTCCTAGTCTTGTTCAGTCTTAAAGTTCAATAATACAAAATTGAGTAGAAACCTACAAATGAATGCGTTTAACTGTATGTAATTGGTCAGTTAAAATGTCATTGCCGGACCATGAAGACTTTCGAGAAGCAATTACCCGTCTGAAGAACAACAAAGAAGCGGCATGATAGGGAGCAAGTATCAGCTTCTTTGTTGAATATTGTCGGACGAAAATATGCCCGACGATTGGAAATTAACTTTGCTCTGTCTAATCCACAAAAAGAGAGACCCCACAATCTACACCAACTACCTTGTCTTTTCAGGCAAGAAAACAAAAAAAAGTCCCAGGAGGGTCACATCTGCGCTGTAGGGCAGCTGCGGAAGCGTTGGGCTGCCGGCCTTGGTTAAGTTAGCTTTTGGCAAGTCGGTGTGAGCCGGGGTGTTGTGATGGTGCAACTTCCAATCTACTATGATGTCTTGTCGGACTCGATTGAATCTTAATCTGAGTCTCTTGAGGACTTCCACGTAAAACTTAGCGTTGACGGTTTGTCCAGGAGTAAATTCATGGTGGACGATGCCTGTTATATCAAAAAAGATAATGAGCATCGTTTTCACTTTGGATTTGCTAATTTTTCTCTTTTTGGGGCGAAGCCCTTCAAAAAGAGCTGGTGTCATCGAAACACACCACTTCTTGCTAAAGAAACATCGGGGTAAGCCTGCTTGATCCTATCAAACGTCTTTGTTGCAGATTTACCGAGTTTCACTCAGAATTTAATCGACAAAATCTGACAAAAATAACGCGCAAAGGTGTTTGTCCTCACTCTCCAGATGCTCGGAAACAACTGACCAGTCGCTCGTTCGTTAGCTAGGACGTTTCAACGTTACAAGTTTTCGAGAGGAAGGTTCTGCGGAAGATTTATGGTCCTTTGTGTACGACGACATTGACATAGTTCAGCGAATTAAAAGACAGCGGCTACGTTGGCTAGGCCATGTCGTCCGAATGGACGAAAATACTCCAGCTCTGAAAGTATTCGACGGGGTGATTAAGGTAAGGCGGAGGAAGCAAAGGAAGAGGAAGACCTCCACTTCGTTGGATAGATCTGGTGGAGATGGATTGGCGCCAAGCAGCGGGGAGGAAGAACGACTGGCGCGCTGTTGTAAACTCGGCTATAACTGCGTAGCGGTATCTACGCCAATAAAGAAGAAGAGGAATTATTAGTTTCGCGAATTATATTATTTTAAGTGAAGTTATGTTTCCGGACACTACTCCAGGAAAATCAACCATCAAGAATTAGTATGCTAAGTTTAGATTTGCTGAAATGAGCGCCGAAGACGATGAACGCTGCGGACGCCTAAAAGAGGTTGTTAATGACGAAAACATCAAAAAAATCCACAAAATTATTTTAAATGGCCGTAAACTGAAGTTGTTCAAGATTGCAAACACTTTAAAGATATCGAAAGAACGTGTACATCATGTCATTAACGAATAATAAATCCGAGCTTTTACATCGATATGTGGAAGTCCAATAGACGGTCATGCGAGTGGACTTCACACGTTGAACCCGCTCCAAAGCGTGGAAGAATGAAATTGTCGGCTGGCAACGTTATGGATTCATGGAATAATTTTTATTGCCTAAAATGGAAGGACCATAAACAGCTACTATTATTTAACGTTATTGGACAGTTTGAAGGACAAAATCGCCGAAAAACGGCCGCATTTCAAGAAAAAGAGAGTGCTGTTTCAGCAAGACAATTCACCGTGTCCCAAGTTAGTGAAATTAAGGCTAAATTGCGCTTTGAATTACTTCCGCATCCACCGTATTCTCCAGATCCGGCCCCCTTCTCTAGAGGTAACAGATTGCACGGTTACACTTTTTGCAAATTCCATAAGAAATCGTAAAAGAGAGAAAAACTATCGACACTCTAAACAAATTGCAATATTAACATGCTAAAATAGGAAAGACGAATATACAATATTTCAAGAAGATGAAAAAAGCGAAAAAGCGCAATTTCAAATACTTCCTCGATAATTTAAATAATATTTTATAATTAAATAATTTTATTTTATATATAGAAAACGGCAAAGCAATCACAACCAATAAGGTAAGCATTGCGGTTTGTATATTGTTTGTATAACTAAAACTTTTACGAGTATTATTACAGAAAAGCATTAGGAGCATTTCTACATCATATTGAACCAATTCAGGTCAGTATGTTATAAATTAATAACTTTACAAAATAAAGAAATTTAGTTAGATAATGTATATTTAATTCAAATAGTTTTGCTTTAGGTTGTGTACATATTTGTGTGTAATATTAAATTTGTGCCTTATACACCTATGTACATACATATACTTATATTGGGTTGTCAAAAAAGTCTATTTTCGCTAGTTGGCGCTGAAAGCGCGTAGTTCTAGTTTTATTCGTCTCATCGGGTCATGCTATACCTTTTTGGAAAGCTCATTTCACGCGTGTTTGATTGATTGTCGTTTCTTTTAAGTCGTTCGTGAGTTATAGCGTCGCAAACATGGAGCAAAATAAAGAGAAAATACGGCATATTTTACAGTACTACTACGATAAAGGCAAAAATGCATCTCAAGTCGCCAATAAAATTTGTGCAGTTTATGGACCCGATACAGTTTCCATTTCCACCGCACAACAATGGTTTCAACGTTTTCGTTCTGGTGTAGAGGTGGTCGAAGATGCGCCACGCTCCGGAAGGCCTGTCGTCTAAAATTGCGATAAAATCGCTGAATTGGTCGAAAGAGACCGGCATAGTAGCAGCCGTAGCATCGGACAAGAGCTGGGCATGAGTCATCAAAAAAAAATCCAAAAAAAATTTTAAAATTCAATAAAAATACCGCAAGACTTTTTTGACAACCCAATATGTACACATGTCTCAAAGTAAATAATTCTCTATCAAGATTTATACAATTTTGCATGCGCTCAAACCAATTTTCGAAGCACTTTTTCCACTCCGATTGAGACACCTCCAAAACATGGTTTTTGAACACATCTTCTGGCGACAAAAATCGTTGACCACGCATTATTTTCTTGATGTGTGGGAATAAAGAGAAGTCATTGGGTGCCAAGTCAGGGCTGTACGGCGGATGACTCATCAATTCGACGTTTTGGTCGGGCAAAAAGGCGCTGGTTTGAGCCGATGCGTGAGAGCTCGTATTGTCATGATACACAATGATTCGTCTTCTCTTGTTCGTTTTTCGAATTTCTCCGAAGACTTCAGGGAAACAAATGGTGACGTACCACTCAGAATTGACCGTCCTACGTTGCTCAAGCGGAACAGTCGCCACATGACCAGTTTTGCCAAAGAAACAGGCGACCATTTGCTTCGAAGTGCTTCTTCCACGAACAACTTTCGTTGGATTTGGCTCGTCTTGGATTGCTGTTTTGTCGATTGCTGTTTTGTTTCGGGCTCATATGCATAGATCCATGATTCGTCACCTGTGATGATCTTATAAACGTCGTTTAAAGCACCGCGATCGTATTTTTTCAGCATTTCTTTACACCAATCCACACGACCCTTTTTTTGAGCGATTGTCAAATTGTGCGGGATCCAACGAGAACAAAGCTTTTTACGGCCGGGTGTTCATGCAATATCGAATGTATGCTGGTGGGAGAAATGCATAGGCATGCCTCTATCTGAAGGTATGTTACATGACGGTCTTGCATTATCAGTTCACGTACGGCATCGATGTTACCTGGCACAACGGCTGTTTTTGGACGACCTTCACGGAATTCGTCTTTGAACGAGCGTCGGCCACGATTGAATTCGTTGTAACAATTTTTCACAGTGCTATAGGATGGTGCTTCATAGCCATACAAAGATTTTAGTTTATCGATGCACTCTTGTCGTCATAATCCACGTCGAAAGTTGTGAAAAATGATCGCACGAAAATGTTCACGAGTTAATTCCATTTTTTGGCCGAGATGAATTTTTTAATTCCCTGTAAATAAAACAATTCACAATTAAATGACAAAACGTTCTGAGTGATGTTATGTTAAAAAATGTCAAACTTTCCAATGGAAATGTCGGATTGCACCTGGCTTGCACCTAGGCCAGAAATATATATAGTAACCCTCGTATTTCCATAAATTTGTTATTAGCAGATCAATATTGCTTCTGTCGCCTCTTTAAATGCGTGTGAAATAACCGTTATCATTTATCAAAAGTTAATTTTATTACAAATTTTAATAAAATGGCAAAAGGAAAATACTATTAATTTGAAAAAAAAACAAGAATTATTTGGGACCTTTAAAAAAACGGTACAAACCAAGTAAAAATTGTTAATATAATGAAACATTCCGTAAAAATGGTGTACAATGCCATCAAAAATGTTAAGAGGGACCCCAATCTATTATCTCAAAGCATAGTTCGTAATAGCGGCCATACACAGGCACACTTGTGCGTTCGATCTGTGTGAATTCGTTTGCCCATACACGACACACAAATCCATTTTGCGTTCGTTCTTCACACAGTTAACATGTGCGACAGGCAAGCGGAACATTTCTTCGATTTTATTTCTAATGTAGCACTTTTATCTATTTCTTTGTATTTCGTTAATAAGTTATTCCAACTTTTATTTTTCTCAATTTTATTTTTATATTTATCACTTTTCGTTTGCCAAATTGCCAATTAATTTTTTATAAGATCAATAAATTCAGATACGAAATCTTTATTAAGGGGAGAGCCTGCTTTAGAAGATTCAAACAATCGCTTAAATCTCTTTAAAAATTATCTAACAACAAACAAAGTTATAGATTGGAACTCGAAATATTGTCGAAGCTAGAAGGGAAATAGTGTCCGAGCGTCAGACAGATTCATACAAGTATATGAGCGCTTGGGCAAAAAGCGAAAAGCGCGATTTCTCGGTTTTTTATTTTTACGATTATTTTAATTGGCGGGCAAAGTTGGAATTGGGCAAAGTTTATTATCTTTGGCATAAAATTGTCTTCTATTTAAACTAAAAAAAAAACTAGGAAAAGTCAAGTTTGAACATATTTTTAAAAAAATAAAGTAAATTTTTTTTGGAATTCTCTTAGTTTAAGTAGAAGATAAGTTATTAAAAAACATGAATCTCTTTGAATTTTTTTTTCCTGATAAATGCATATGCGAGATGCATCGGGTGATTGCTTCCTAAAGGCAGAATATCAAGGATTTCGTATTCAAAAAATTTGTGAAAGATGTTCAAATATATGACTATAAAGCCTAGAAATTTCGCTTGAATCAATTATTTCTTTCCCTCCCAAAAAAATCCTCAAAAAAATCGATTTTTTGAAGCCTCTAAAGCAGTCTCTCCCCTTAACACTTGCAATTGTCCGCGATCTTCACTGCTCGGCGACACGAGAGAAATGAGATTTTGTGCGCTCACAACGCCATACACGATAAACATGCTCGCGCACCGATCGTAAAAAATCAAACATTTTCGCGAACATGGATCGGTACGCGAACAAGCCCATACACGAGTAAACCGCATGTTTACACATACCGATCGAACGCACATGTGCGCCTGTGTATGGCCGCTATAAGGCAAAACAAAGCACCGCGAGGAAAAATTAATTGATAGAAAACGTAAAGATGATCAGCCTGGAAATCCAGCGCAGAATAACTCTTGCGAACAGGTGCTACTTTGGACTGAGTAGGCAATTGAGAAGCAAAGTTTTCTCTCGACAAACAAAATCCAAACTCTATAAGTCGCTCATAATTCCCGTTCTGCTATATGGTGCAGAGGCATGGACGATGACAACAACTGATGAGTCCACGTTATGAGTTTTTGAGAAAAAGGTTCGGCGAAACATTTCTGGTCCTTTGCGCGTTGGCCACGACGAATATCGCATTCGATGGAACGATAAGCCGTATGAGATATACGACGACATTGACATAGTTCAGTGAATTAAAAGACAACGGCTACGCTATGAAAACACTCCAGCTCTGAAAGTATTCGACACAGTACCCGCCGGGGAAAGCAGAAGAAGATGAAGACCACCACTCCGTTGGAAAGAACAGGTGGAAAAGGGCCTGGCTTCGCTTGGAATATCCAATTGGCGCCACGTAGCGAAAAGAAGAAACGACTGGCGTCCTGTTATTAACTCGGCTATAATCGCGGTGTCTACGCCAGTAAAGAAAAAGAAGATCATTTCAAATCCTTACGTTCAATAATGGTCAAACTCATTGCAGAATTGGGATTAAACGAGTCACGAAGACTAGTGCGGGACGTTTGAAGGAAAGTAATTTGTTTGAGGAGTGAGCATAAAAAAGTCACTACTGTCGAAAAAGAATAGTACGTTTGGCATTCGCTCATCGTCACATATCTAAAAATTAACATTTTCTTAAAAGATAGTTTTTACGGATGAAACTGAAGTAAACCAGATTGGTCTTGATGGAAAAACATTTGTACATCAAGAAAAAAACCAAAAAGTCAATCCAAGATATACCAAAAAGACCGTAAAGAATACCAAAATGAGACTCCTGACTAACAGAATCACTAGATTAAGATTCTGACAATTAGAGACATGAGACAATCGTCTCAAGCAGAATACTACTAAAAGCGCGGTAAATCAATAACCAAATGAGCCAGAGATGAAAAAATTTGCCATAGGGGTGGTTCTAACAAGGCTTTATAGGGACCGGAGTAAAAATTGGACGATAAGCGTGGCACCGCCACAATAACTACGTCTACTTCCCATATAGCACAATTTTAAATTCCACTAGATTCTTTTACTTTCCAGTACACAAACCAAGAAGCAATTGGTATAACGGGATTAAACTTTGTACGAGTTCTTTTTTGATCGAAAATATCGGTGAGTGTGAGAGATATACTTGTAGAATTGAAATTCAGGGATTAGTTCATAAGTATATAATAGATAAATAACATTTCTAAATATCTAAGATATCAAAAACTCAGTATATTATTATATTATAAAAATGTTTATCTGGAATAAGCAATTTATTATTTTTTTGTTGTAAATTTGTTGTATTTTAATTTCCAAACTTTATTGTAAACTTAATTTTTAAATGTAGTTTTAAGTTTATTATTAATTTTAATGTTTATATTAAATATGAATATTGAAATAATAAAATAAAATAATTTTTGAAAATGATTTAAAATTGATTTTTAGAAACTAGTTAAAGGTAAACCTTTACTTTGTTAGAAGTAACAAATGAGTAACAAATAAAATAACAGATATGCTTGTTACTGCTAACAAGTAGGAAATAACATGTTCATAAGTTAAAGGTAACAAAGTGCTAACCAAAATAATAGCACAGAACATAACAAAAGTTTGCGTAGCAAATACTTTTATTACGTATAACACAGAGGTAAGCTATTCGCTAATAAATGTATATGTTTCCTTTAACACACTGTAAACTAGAACTTCTGTTAACTAGAACTTAACAAACGAAGTACGCATATAAGAGCTAACTTAGAATAAGACAGAATGTTATATTTACAATTGGTTACAGCAAGAAAACCATTGAACATCAAATGAGGGTGTGTTATTTTTTTCCACTCTCTGAACAAAAGTAACAAATAATTTAACACATGCCAAAGTGAACAATAACAAGTCGCTAACAGATACCTGTCTTGCAGGGATGTTGTTTCATGTCCAATATGTGTAGTAGTTTTCAACATTACCGTTTTATGGAATGTGAGTTTATATTTATAATAACTCTGTATCTGTTTGGATTAATTTTACCACCAAGCTTTACACTCTATGGCAACATGTTGTAAGGATATAAAAACATTCAAATGCGTACATATCTATATATAAACTTCGATCACTATTTAGTCCATGCTTATTTAATATAAGATAAAATGGTTAAATATTTTATTTTCAGTTGTTTTATAAAATATCTTTAAGCTTTTTAATATCACAAATTTCACACCTGACACTCTTCTGTAAAGTCCATATGTGTTCAGCTAAGGGTTAATATCAACAACTATACATCAAGACTTCTTTTTGTTTACATTACTTCTTTATCGTGTTTCGTTTTTACTTTACTTTTCTAAATAAACAACCGGCTTTTAGACGACCAATCAAAAAGTGGATGTTTGACATCTTGTCAGCTGATATCTAATGTCAAAATAAAAATTCTACTGCACGTAATTTATTTGCAATTTGCTTGAAATTGGTAACTGTCGTGCAATTTATGGGTGTGTGCACCACAAAAATGCATATTTATATGCAATAAAAATTTGAAAAGTTTGAAAAAAGCCAAACTAAGGCAAGAATTTTTTAAAGTAATTCGGTGCATAAGTTACAAACGTTGGTCAAAATGTTTCGGATTGAATCCTACGTTACACCCGTAATAATGGAATACGTGGCAAAGTATGTGAAGAACATACGTCCTGAGGATATGCAACTCTCTCTATGGGAAGGTGAAGCCACGTTACAAAATCTAGATTTGCGCTTGGACGTGCTGGAAGAGGAGTTGCAATTACCATGCGAGTTTTTATCAGGACACGTACACGAATTGACCATACGTGTGCCCTGGACAAAGATCACATCTGAACCGATCCGTATTATAATCAATACAATTGAATTTGTACTCAAGTTAAGGCGTGATAAACCAGATGATGTATCCTCAGCAAGTTCGTCACCGCAACGCAAAGCTGGTGAGACTACCAAAAGACGTAGACGTTCAGAAGATCAACAGTCGGCGCAACAAACACCTGGCTCTGGTATAGTTAACAAAATAATTAACAACATTAGCTTGGAGTGCCAAAATATAATTTTAAAGTATGTGGAAGATGATATTGTCGTATCCATGAACGTGCAGCTTTTGCAATTTGGCGCAGCTGATGAGCGTTGGAAAATGACCATGACCGATGTCCATCCTGTTAAAGTTCTAATGCGCAAATTAGTTAAAGTATCTGATCTCACAATATGCATAGATAAAAGAAATTCTGCGGGACACATTGAGGTGTGTCAGGAGCCCATTTTATACAGGTAATGTACAACAGCATATGCTTATTTTTTTTATACCCTGAACAGTGTACTACTACACAACGGATTTTCCAGTGATCGTAGCACTTGGAAAAATCCTCGTTGTAATAGTCATTAGAGCCTCTTTCGATTTAGCTTTTATATCCTCAATTCAGTCAAAACGGTGTCCTCGAAGTGGCCATGTGAATTTGCTAAGTAGCCAGAAGTTACACGAAAGTAAATCAGGCGAATGCGGTGGTTGCGGCACGATATCAGTTGAAAGTGTGGCGAAATGATAACGAATAACTAATGCAGCAAGAGATGGTGCATTATCGCTCTTCTTTGTTCAATAAATTCAAATATAGTAAAAATCCAAGAAGTCATTTTTCAATCCTCACAAAACGACGATTATCTCAAATACTAAGGAACATTATTAGGAACATAAATTAAAAATTCACCTTTCAATTTGATCACAGTAGTATACTAAGTTGTCCACGAATTGTAACACATATACGGAAACGCCGGAGACCCTATAAAATATATACATATATATATGCCGATCATCGAGCTGTGTCGATTTAGCCATGTCCCTCTTTTACACACACCCTTTTCTCTTCAAAAAGCGAGATATTTTCACCAAATTTGCCAAGCCAATACTACAATCTCCCAAAAAAATATAGCGGACGTATAAACTGCGCGGTAAAACTCAAATCCTTGTACGGAAAATTGTTTTATTTGACGAGATATCTTAACGGCATTTTAAATCGATTCTTGCCTGAAATAACGGTACAATATTCGAAGAAATTGTTTAGATCAGGGTATTATAGCTTCGGGGCAACCGAAGTTAACGTTTCTCTGTTTTTAATATTTATTTCATTTACAGGTGTTCGTTTGAGGTGCGCATTTTACGTAAATATAATACAAATACCATGACAACAACGAGTCTCACGCGCATTGGAATTTTTACCAAATCAATGGACGTTAATATCACGTCTATGCAGTTTCCAATGATTATGCGCCTTATAGATATAACGAGAGAATTTGGGCGAAACAGTTCTAAAAACTTAACAACCGAACAGGAAGATGTGATCATCGACCAGGAGAATGAAGTTGCTAGCCGGGATTCATTTTTGTTATGGGCTTGGAATAAACTGCCAACACTATCTTTTGAGCCGCCTGTTTTCGAAGAACCTAATGTCGAAGAGATACCTGGTCATTTAAGAGACATTGGTTTATACCTGGAAGAGTTGAATGTCACGCTGAAAAACTCCGAATTAATAGTTGACACTTTCGTTAGCAATACAAAACGTATTAAATATACACCTATAGTGCGGTTAACCCTAGGCGGTTTATACTTTGAAAAAGTTTCGTGTGAAGACCAAAATTGGCGAAGCATGAAATCAGGCATCTCCTATTTAATCGTCGATCCGTTGGGCTCCTACAAAATTGATGACATTTCGGAAGCGGCATTGATTACTAGTTCTTCTGTAAATTATACATGAAATTACTTGGAGGGTACATATAAATTAATTAATTCTTCTTATCAATTTTCAGTTGGAAAAGCTAACCGGTTTTATGGAGAACAGTTTATTCGATGAGAAGATTACAACTATGGACAACAAGGTGTGCATTAATTACAACGAATATATGTCGACATATACGGATGAGTATCTACTTAATCGCACACCGATTATTGCTTTTGATTCCGTCGAATATAATACAACAAAAGTGCGCGATAACAGACAACCGGAGCACGAAGCAGCAGCACAAACTATTAAGGACACACATCTTGCTTACCGTGTGCTATCTTCCGGTCTCACATTCCGGTGGAATCAGTCATTTCGACAGGTTAAACAAACAATACAAGATTTAATTGATTCTTACGATTATTCAGGCTATCATGTAGACCAATTAGAAACACCAGTTCAAAGCAACACAAACATATCGAAACTGCCACCACCGCTTATGGAGGACTACGATGAACTTATGGAGCACATACCAATTTGTATCTATAAATTCGATTTGAAAAATATCAACTTTGAGATTTACACCAGCACAGAAGCAACAACAACAACCCAAAAGCACACACATAATCGGTTGCCGAGCGCTTTAAAGCTAGCATTGCCCTATTTCTTGGTACATATCAGACATTTGGATGGCACACTTTGCAAACCGCTACATGTCGACAAACTTGTGCACACTACATGCCAACTGCCAGAGAAACCGCATATGCTACTTGACGCCTGCCATGACAATTACGCTTTACACATGTCACAACTTTCTGTATCGATGGTGAACCGAATGCGCAAAACTACAGTTAGACTGATGCATATACCACACTTGCAATTGACTTATTCCGATCTTTTGCAAAAGCATCACTGGAAGGAGGACATACTAATACCGCTAAGAAAATTAGATTTGCATTTTGAACTTATCCATATTGATTTCAATAAACGCAATTTAATAATTGCTGAGCGTCTATTAAATTGTGTACTTAGCTATCGGCCATATTTACTGTGGAAAATAGCAAATCAATCGATGCAAATAATAAAAAATGAAAGGGAACCAACTCTACATACCGAAATCAGAGACCTACGCGTTGAATTCCAATGCTATCAGAGTTATAATACGGGGTATATGGAATTCTACCGATTGCTATCCCATGTGGTGACGTACACCGACCACTGTCGAACCAAACATTTATTGTTGGACTCCGAAAGAGGTAATAAGCCAAAAAAGTGGCTCATGGCTAGTGTACAAATGAATCCGGAAGGCCTACAAACCGCGGCAAATAAAAAAGAAGCGCTCGTCGCGCTAGCAGTTTGGATCGAACCAATCACTATATTTGTCGATGCAACATTGCTCGAATTCCTTAAGTACCAAGAAGAATATGACCATAAAGTCGAAAAAGGTAAGCGCAAATGGCAAATTTTTATTGATCAATTAATTATTTAATTATGTTTTGAAGAGCCGGCAAGTGAAGTGGAGCTCCACACACAGCAGTATCAAGCACAAACGCCCTCACAAACACATGTGAGCAGTAGCCAACCGCCTCGTGTGCATACGAATATTACCAGCATTAGCACAGGCGCTGGACCACCACTGATGCGTCGCTCCTCTCGCAACTCGCTGCCTTCGCGCAAAATATCGCAGCCTGAGGAAACAATACACTTCAGCTCCGAACGCGATGAAAAAGTGGACTTAGACACTGTAAGCGTTTCCCCGTCCACCACCGCTGACGCAACAACTACTTCATTGTGGCAACAAATAAAATCACTTGTCATCTGCTTAGAATTGGGCCATATCACTCTGAATATAGCGGAAAAAATCCAATGGTCTAAAGATAAAGAAGATTTACTGAATGAATACACGCAAATTCAATTACCTAAATTTTCTATGCGTTCCACGAACGCTGAAAACTTATCGCGTACCAATCTCCAGGAGAAGTTCACCATATATACAGCACCGAAAGACACTATTAATTGGGTAATTGCATTGTATGGTTTCAGCTTGAAAAGGTATAACAGTCTAGAAGTGGACGTTTTGCTGCCAGATGTTTATACCACGGCAACAATTGTTGTTACCCACAAAAACCAAACGGAAGCCCGTATAATGTCAGTGCCGATGTCGACACTAAGCTCTGCAAAAGAAATGCCAAGCGAACTGGTAGCAGAAGCTGTGGCAAATATAGACGGAGAATCCTCCCCGCTGCCACCACCAACGGAAATTACGAATTTCCAAACCAGCACTCCAGCAACACAAGCTCAAAACGCAGCCGAGGAAGTAGATGCAATAACGGTACATGTGGATACGATGCCTATACATTTTCATGTGTCCGAAGCTAAGGTTAGTCTGTCACCGTACGAACTCTATGGATGATTTCCTTTTTATACCCTGCACAGGGTATATTAAGTTTCCCACACAGTTTGTAACACCCAAAAAAATTTATAAATCATCAGCATGAGCTGAGTCGCTTTAGTTACGTCCGTCTGTCATTTGCCGAACCGTCGATATTGGACCACTATAGCATATGGCAGCCATACGAGCTGTATGATCAAAATCATGTCCATGTATGATAACAATTTTTATTTGACGAAAGATCCTCACGAAATTTGGCATAGATATTTTTCCAACGATCTCTGAATAAATTGCTCAGGTCGGACCACTATATCATATAGCTGACTTATAAACTGACCGATCAAAATCTAGTTATTGTATGGAAAATTTTTTATTTGTACAGCCGAAGTTAGCGTATTTTCTTGTTGTATATATGTATATATGAAATGTCTAATGATTATTTGTTTCCATTCTAGTGTAAGGCGTTACATATACATATGGGTATTTTGGGTAACGTCATCAAGCTTATAGGGCCCATGGCGCAACTAAATGCCAGTGCACAAATGCAAAAGGCCCCACCCCCGATACGTGTTGTTACTGCATCTGAGGAAAATGCGGCAATAAAACATTTTTTGGAACTGGAAACTAGTTCATCGGTGTCCTCAGTATTTTTGGAAAAGAGTAAACACTTTTAATAAGATAAAAACGTATATTTATTGTAATATGTATTTGATTAATTTGCACAGAAAGTACAGCTGCATCCACCACGTCTTTTTTCTGCCAATGGTCTATCGCTAAGATAATTTGTGAATTGACAGCCAAAGAACGCAAGAGCAAAATGGTGCTCGAGCTCGAAGATTTGCTCTCCACCGTTGACAAACGTGAAGACTTCACCAAATTTACGGGCAAAGTTGGACAATGTAATCTGTTGTACTATACTCCCGATGCGGATGATGGTTGGATTGCTCAACCCAGTTTGCGTTTGAAAATGCTCGGTGAGGTAACCAATATGCCGTTTTTAAACTTTGTGTACACGTCAGTGGGTCTTAAGAGCTTCTATACACGCATCGGTGTCAAACCAAAATATGATGCCAGTCGCTCTATAGCCGAAATTATAGTCACAATCCAAGCCATGGAAATAATCATAGATTTGGATATTTTAAAAGAGTTTGTAGGCTCTTTAGGTATGCTATTCGTTGCGAATGGTTGCAACACAAATCCCAAAGATGCGACAGTCACAGAAATACAAGCGAATCCACCAACTGCTGCCGACTTACCACTAATACATTTGGATAGCAAAGGTTTTACATTGTATACACCTTTGTCAACGAACCGCGAATGCTGCACAGTGCTCATATGGAAGGTAGGCATAATTAGCTTTATTGTATGGCAAACTCTCTTATCGCGTAATGTCCTTAGCTTGAGTCGATGAAGATAACACCAAATTTGGAGAATCCACTACAACGTGCGCCAATACGACCCGACGTGTACAGCAAGGCCGCTCAACTGGGCTTCCTAAACACACCCGGCTCTTTGGTTGAGGATCGTCAATACGAATTGGTGTTGCAAAATATATCTGTGTCTAGCGGTGATTGGGAGGAGATTTTGGATCACATGGCACAGCAAGCAAAAACTTTTCAACACACGAATCCCGCGGTTGAGTGGAACATGCAGAATCGCGAGGCATCACCGCATATTACGGACATATTTACACATTTCACTTTTATAGGCATCTTCGCGCCGTGCATTGCCTATAATAATGTATTAATTTGTGGGCAAGCACTCGAATTTAATTGTGCATCTGATTTAGTGGCTACACTCAATACGGATCAGCTATATGCATTAGGCTTAATGGCCAACAGCTTAACTAAACTACAGGAGTAAGTGCTAAATTGAACTTATATTTAGAACTGCACGTTAAATTAACATTTTTTTCTTAAACGCCAGCACCGCTGAAAAAAGTGTTCCCATACGAAAAACCAGCAGCATACGCTTACAAAAACAAAAATCAAGTTCCCACCAGAATGTATATGAACATGTAGGTCCAAATTCAAGCAGCACCTTACAGTGTGGGGAGCTACTCATTGCACCCACGCATAAAAACGCACGCAACTCTGCGCCAGCCTTTGAACCAATCGATGAAAATACGGAACAAAACGTAAAAGCCGATTCGGGCATACACTCGCAATTATCGCGCGTGGAACATCAATCCACACGCACTGCGTCAACCGACACCCATGAGTGCAAGTTCCCACAAACTGTATCCTTCATTGCTGGCACTTTCACAATAGATTTATACCAAGTTAGCCCAGAGCTATCAAACACCGATGACCTACAAGATAAATGCAAAAAGAAAGCCTCACTTTTGGTGCCCCTCTTATCGCTGACCGTGTCGCAACCAAGCTATATGTTCACGCAAAATATATACGACAATACAACGCAGATGTCTGTATTCAATCTAAGTGTACATTCCATGCCTACCGCTTCAGTGGATGCTGCCTTTGCCAGCATTAGTCCTATTGAGTTTATCGACACAAGACCGGGTGAATTGGGACCAACTGGCATACCGCCTCCACTTTTCACCATACGCAAACACATAACCAAACAAAAGCTCGTCGAAACAGATGTGGAAATAGCTAGGCCAATAATCGTAACACTACAGGAGCAACAGACGGTTGTTCTGCTGCAAAACTCACTAATCCTGTATCAAACCATATTGCGAAGTGGCTATCTTAATCCGCGTTCCTTCAGAGTTGTGCAAAGCGCTTCTAAAATTATGCTCATGCGTAACCATTTCTACGACTGTGATCGGCTGCATGTAAAGTTGGATAAAGTGATGGTGCTGATAAAGCATGCTGGAGAATACGAGGGCAAACTAGTGTGCGCGGATATGCATTTTAGTGCCACATTCCTGCAGCGCCCCGAAAAGGCAGTGCTCAAAGCCTCAGTTGGTTCACTGCATCTGCAGGTGGGCGAAAGGATATTCCTCCATCCGGTTGCTATACGTTCGTCCTTTACTTTTGTCAGCGAACCATGGTTTTATTTGCCGCTAGTGAGTGGCACAATGAAATTCGACGTACTACATCTAGATGTGGATGTAAGCGGTTTGAAGGAGCTGCAACGCATACAGCAGGGTTTGGAAAGATTAACAGTTCGTCTCAATGGTGAGTGGACGAATTACTTGCGTAACCGTCCACCAATGGGTGCACCTTCCAGAGTGTCGGCTGACAACTTGGAACCGTTACCACCCCCTTCTTTCAAAGAATTCCTAAACTCACGAAATATTAGCATGAAAAGACTGTCACGCGAGGAATTTTATCAAGACGACTTGCGGTAATACTCCAACAACTCAACATATATTTATGTATATATTTTATGATTTTTTTCTACACGCAGCGCTGGCGCTTTCCAGTTTGTAGAAATGTCTACAGATGCTTTTCTGCCGTTACCTTATCAAATTCAAATAATTAAGAAAAATTTCGGCATCATTTGCTGGCGCTACCCTCAACCAAGAAAAATGTGCAAAATCCAAGTGTTTCCAGTGCCGATGGCGGTGAGTAAACACTGGGAAGACTCCACTGCAGCCTGATTTAATATTGTACACACAATTCTCCCACAGGTACAGAAACCCATCAATATCCGTTGCCAAATGGAATACTTCAGTGAGTCGCACGAATGTTTCCTGCACTTCAGTGAGTTCTGGCTCTCCGAGACGTCTGCCAAAGATATAGTGCTGCCCGAACGCGAAATTTGTGCCAACATTTGGCGTGTGGTCATTATGCAATCGTTGGTGGCTGTAAACGGTGAATGCTTCGAAACCAGCGAGGAGGAGGAGGACAAAGTACGTACCGGCATTCAAGCACATATATTTACCTAAGCATTATTATCGTTTAACCTTTTATTTGTTTAATTCATTCCTAAATGGACATGCAGATACCGAGCCTCAAAATTGAGGACCTCTTCAAGCTCGAAAGCAACGACGCGGACTTTATTTTACATCCAAAAGTGCTTGTAGGCTGCATGCGCATCGACACTGCTTTTCAGTCGGAGTGTGTGCCCAAATTACAAATGCTGCTATCATGTTCGTCGCTGCAAGTGAAGTTGTTCAATCAGGTCAGTGATGAGTACAAATTGCCACCAGCACTTGCTGAATACACACTTGCGCCCACCAAGCAAATCAGTCAGGCATTTTTAACTGTACTGCTTGAAAAGCTTAGCATTCATGCTGCATTCAATAGTCCAGAGATTTACAGCATCGACAGCAGTCTAACCTTGAATGTTAAATGTCTGGATTATGGCTTTCTGAATATGCTGTCAGTGCTGGAGGATGCCAAACTGCAAAGCTATGTAACTGTAAATCAGAAAAAACGTTTATTAAATATTAATGCTGTGCTTGAGAAATTCCGCATCAATATTGGGCCATCGATACTGCACACGCTGCTCTCGTCCAAAGCACACTGGCAGGAGCTGTTCAAGGCGCATGCGCCGGGTGACTGCCATGTCCTATTGCCCAAATGTATTGTTGTGAACCGCATGCAAGCGCTAGTTTCTTTCGGACAAACTGGCACAACCGAACGCATACAACTGCAACCGCTGGAGTGCAGCTTGTACAGCTTCGGCAACGATGGCAACAGCCAGGAGCTAACTTTCTTCGTTGCAGACAATGAAACGCGTATTACCGACGCCTCCCAATCGGTGGCGATACCTTTTAAATTCGATGGTGAACGACTGCTGCAGAGCATACGTATCGGTGACAAGTGTCTGATAATTGAATTGCAAAAACTGTCAGCCACACAAGTGGTTGTGCTCTTGAAAGGTCAAATCGAGTTGGTGTCTATGGTTCCACAAGAGTTACGCGTAGAACTGCGCTTTGATGAGTCCAAAGACGCGGATGAAAAGAGACCGCTGGAGTATTTGGTTAAAAGCGACGGTTACTCGTCGTTTTATGCAGCTGTACAACGCACATCAAATGTATTTATGAGGTATTGATATATAGCTTCTTGAAAACTATTAACGAAATTAGTATGAACATATGTTATTTAAATGTGTAACTGTTTTCAGACTGAAAATGGTGATTCCAAAAGTTAAAGGTCGTACTGGTGACATACCCTTAAAGCCAAACAAAAAGTTACCTTGGTTAGTGAAAGGTGTGTATCTTAAACAGAAAATAATAGATGCGTAAAACATCAAGCCCTAATAATTACATTTAGTAATTAATATGTGAAATATTTAAAAATATGCTTATAAAACAGTTACTCATTTCTATTTCCACCATTTACTTTAATTATTCCGCAGTACCCACGACAAATAACGAATTCGTTAGCTTCTGGGTTCGGGTGGTACGCGAAGATATTCCCGACCTTTGCCACGAACTATTCGAACCACAGCGAATACTCGTTACAATTTGGCCAATATTTGAGTTGCAATCACGACTGCCATGCCCGCTGTCTGCCACAGAGAGTACAACTGGAAAACTATTTGAAATCGAACCACGCGGCGGCCGATTTGCGCTCGATGTACCGGCCACACATTTGACGGAGCACAAAATTGAGTTTAACACCACGTAAGGCGAATCGAATACATAAAAATAACATTATTATATGAATTTCACAATTTTAGTTATCCTTTAAATTGCGAATGTGGCACAGAGCAAACTCTTTCGCTCAAATCCATGCAGTGGAACTCATTTTTTTGGTATGATGAAAAGAACTGGGGCATTGATGACGCGCTTCACAAGCTGAAAGCCGAAACAGTCCCGTCTACGAAATGGCCAATAGATGACGAGGAAGAATTGCGTGTGGAACGCATGTCACACTGCACCGGCGCTGCAGATCTTGTCTATCGTATTAAACCCGCAAAAGAGTTTTCGTGCACCACATGTTTGGAAGTAACTGCCTGGGCAATGTTCATTAATGCTACTGGCTTAGATATAGGCATTTGTTTTGGTGAATCCAAAAAGCGAACGACTATCCAATCAAATTGCCTTGAAATGTTGGGTTTTATTGGCACGGCCTTCACCATAGATTTGCCTTTAGAAAATGCCGATTCACCATGGGTGTGTTCAATGCCAGTTTATGCTAATGGCATCAATCCATCGGGTGGCCCTCGTGGCTACGTTTTACCCGACAACGATAGCATAGATATTGGGATAGTACACGCAGCGGAGGTCTATAAATTTGTGTTGGAATCCAAAATTGATAACGAAAAACGCGTATTTCGACTGCGTCCCAAATATGTCGTTGCCAACTTCACCAATTGTAAACTGCAGCTATTAACATTCGCAATGGATCATAAAGAGAGTGCGCAACGGCAAACTCTCGAAGAATTTACCGCCCTAGCTACTAAACTGGAGTTGAACACAGTGCAATGGTCAGAAAATTGGTGAGAATTGCTTACTAATACATAATTAGATACATATATATTTGTGAACCGAGTTTCAGATTTTGCTATATGACTATGAGCTTTGCAATTTAAAATGTTGTTTTTCATTGAGTTATATAATTCAAAAGAAAACAAGAAAAAACGTTAACTTCGGCTGCACCGAAGCTAATATACCCTTCACAGGTGCATATCTTTTAGAAAGTATGTGTTCAGTTTACATGGAAGCAATATGCTATAGCAATCCGATTTGGAAAATTTTTTCGGAGATTACTTTTTTGCCCTAGAAAATAATCTATGCCAACTTTTGTGAAGGTACATTGTCAAATGCAAAAGTTTTCCTTACAAGAACTGTTTTCCGATCGATCAGTTTGTATGGCAGCTATATGTTATAGTGGTCCGATATCGGCAAATGAGCAGCTTCTTGAAGAGAAAATTACGTTTGCAAAATTTCAAAACGATATCTTAAAAACTGAGCGACTAGTTCGTATATATACAGACAGACGGACAGACGGACACGGCTAAATCGACTCAGCTCAACACACTGATCATTTATATATATACTTTATACGGTCTCCGACGCTTCCTTCTGGGTGTTACAAACTTCGTGACAAACTTAATATACCCTGTTCAGGGTATAAAAACAACTTCGCTAAATAGCCAAAGTTCAATCTTTACTATTTTCAATTCCGCTTAGTCCCTTTGACTTAGCAGTAAATATCTCAACTATTAAACAATATAACTTACTGCAGGCAAGGTTAGATTAGTTTTCGGGCTGTTCGTCACGGGCTCGGGCTGATTCCACTTATACAGTTCAAACAGCTGTCCATTGCATTGCAATAATTCCTAGGTATAGATCATCGGCAAAAACTATTACATCTCTGTTCAGGCGACTAATACAAATATACAAAATTTTTTAAGTTAAAAAATTCGAATCCTATCATGCTTATTTCACAATATATAATTCTACTTTACTCCATTTTCCTGAATCTAGCATTGGTCAAACAATTAATGCATTCCACGATTTAAGACCCAATAAAAAGGCCAAACGTACAAAGGATACGGCCTACATTTGTTTTGTCAGTTTAAAATTGCCCGATGGCGATGACTTCTCCATACCCATTCCGCTTAGTATACCGTTTACAAGACGCAGCTTTGCAATACAAAATGGGGAGGAATCTCTGCCATTAGTTGCCACACTCATCGAAAAGGATCGCATTTACTATTTGAACATATTTGAAGACAATAGCCCAGCACTGCTGGTCACCAATCAAACTGATGTGCCTTTCATTATCGCACAAACGAGCGCATCGGAAAACAGCAAGGTTTCCAACACTACTCCTGAGTATAGTGGGCGCCACTTCGAATGGTATCAGCATGTGCCGGCATACAGCAAGTGTTACTACACACCGCCGGAGCTTTATACGAGCTTCCCAGATGTTGAGTCAACTACGTGCAATATCACTCTAGCACTGCATAAAGGTATGGACTTAAAAATTCCTTAAATATGGATAAACTTACAATATGTATGTATATATTCGTATGTGTGTTTAAATTTAGAAAATCCCACAAAGAAAACATTAAAATGGTCAAAGCCGATACGCACGGATAGAACATGGGAGAAGTTCCTGTATATACCCAACCATGGCGACGTCAAAGTTATAGTCTGTGATAAACATCGGGTCACACGTATATTTGTGTACTACATAGCTCAGGTACACCCACATGAAATATATAAATAAAAATTCTATTAAATAATTTTACGTCCCTATAGCTGGAGTTTTCTGTAAAAGACTTACGTTCTCGCCTGCTAACATCGAAGGCTACCACCGACATTGATAGCCCGAATTCATCGCTCTTATCGATCTCACCGAGCACTGCCATTCACGAGCCGATAACTATGAGCAGCACACCCGCTAAGTGCAGACACTTTTCGAACGAATGTGATACGAAAACCCAACTAAAGATTCGTTGCTTTATTAAGGAGTTAATTGTTAGTTTGCACGCCGACGGCAAGACAAATGACTGTACGAAATCTGAAATCGTCGGTCTGTATGCCGATGATACGTTGATAGCCTTCGATGATGACGACGATGATAGAGAATTACATTTGTTGTTGCCCAATTTACAATTGGATAATCAAAATTACGTGTGCGGCCAATATGATTTTCCTGTAGTGCTGTGCGCACAGGAATTATACGAACGGAAGCCGATTGTGCCGCCGGTGCACTTTCTGGATCGCACCTATCAGAATCTTCGTAATCGTGGCTTAATGGCGCATTTCAGCATTGGTTTCTTTGAGGATGAAATGAAACTACATTCCATTGTGTGCACATTCAGTCCAATGCGTATTTACATCGAAGACTCGTATCTTAACTGTTTACTGGACGCAGTTGTGGACTGTACGCCTTCCAATTGTGCTTACCGCACCGAACTGCCTAGTTCACGTATCACTCTGGCCAGTGGTGAATATCTGTTGCCTCGTGTCATCGTTGGCCAAGCGATTTGTATTGCCGAACCGCTGCAGATACGCGAGTTTCAAATTGAGCCACTTAGTGTGCTTCTCTCCGTGCATACTTCCATACGACTATACATAGCGCTTGATCATTCGCCGCTCTCATTTTCCACATACAATCGGCAATATATACTAACAATGCCCCTGCGTTTCGGACAGTCGCTAAGCATGCATTACCTATCTGGTGCTATTTTTGGCGCGGGTTGGGTTGTGGGCTCACTAGAGATACTCGGTAGCCCTAGTGGTTTAGCACGCTCCTTTACCACAGGCTTGCGGGATTTCGTTTCGATGCCAGTAGAGGGACTCTTTCGCGGTCCGTGGGGTTTTATCATAGGTGTTACACAAGGCTCAGCTTCGCTTTTGCGAAACGTAACGGCCGGTACATTGAATTCAGTGTCAAAATTGGCTGCGTCTGTTGCACGAAATCTCGATCGTCTCACATTAGATCAAGAGCATATTGAACGTACTGAAGCACTACGTCGCTGTCGACCCCACGGTTTCACGGAAGGATTGGCTCAGGGTGTCACCGGTTTGGGAATAAGCATTTTGGGTGCAGTTGGTGGCTTGGCGCGCCACACTCTAGAAGCGCGATCGCCCGTAGAAGTGATGACTGGTGTTGGAAAAGGTCTAGTTGGCGCAGTAACAAAGCCTCTAAGTGGTGCAGCAGAATTGTTAGCACTTACTGGACAAGGTGTACTGCATACTGTCGGTTTCAATACCATGCCGGAATTGCGTGTTCCCAATATCTGTGTAAATATTATAACTGAACCGTCAGCATATCGTATTTGGAAATTGTTACCCGGCACATTGAGATCGGACCAAATCTTATTTAATCATGAGGTGACATTAGTGACGCATGAACAATTGCGACAGGGTTATGCTCTACTTACATCTAGTGTATTTGCACTTATGGAGATGCAGAGTTACAGTTTAATCTGTGTCGTCCCCATTGACAAGATGGAGATGACAAGTGATGCGACGGATAAAACGCTTTATTATATACGTTTGGTAAAAGACAAGGAAGGCTCTGACGAGGTAAGTAGAAAAAGAAATATATATTTTTATTGCGACGTTAATTAAATAATTCCTTTCATTTTTACAGGAGAACTATACAAACCAGCGTATTATGACTTACATACATTCCTCAACTTCATTAAAGAATGTGCCAACAACAGCTTCTGGTTCCCTGGGTGATTTACTGCAAACCCACGAGCATGAGTTGCAAGTAAGCAGGCGCAAGCAAACCGACTGGTCGTTCTATATTAATGAAACGCTGGGCGAACATATTATTAAGTATTTGAGGGTAATGAACAGAAATTGTTAATGAAGTATTTTAAAAATTGGACATTCGTGATGAGCACACACCAAAATTCCATTGCGAAATTAAGGTTAACGTTTTATGATTATCCAAGACATGTTTGTAAATATATACTGATATATCTGTATTTAAGGTTAGGAAATCGATTTCTACAAATTATAAGTTATTTAGAGAAAGTCATAATAAATTTATTTAATGCGTTTGTAATTTATTTTTTGTACTTAACTTTGTATTAAGGCTTAAATATTCAAAGTTAAATGCGAATACATTGCTTGGTTCTTGATTTATATATTGAAACTCATTTTGCTTCGGTTGCATAAGTCCTTTTCCTAGTCACTGCATCGCATTCCAATACTATGTGCGCCGGTGACTCTGGCTTTAGCTCACAGATGCGCCACGTTTCTTCAGAGCTCATTCCTATACTGTGCAGATGTTTGCGTAGTCTACAGTCTTCTCTGGTGTTACTGTTGTTGGTGCTACCCTATGCAACGTTATGCGCATTTGCATTGCAGCCTATTACTAGAGAAAGACGTTCGTTATAGAAGTGTTTTATCAGCTGCTCCATTTGTGGAAGTGGCATTGTGTTCGTATCACCGGGAAAGTAAGTGGATGATTCCACCATTTCAGTCGTCTTTTTCCCCTTCCTAGTGGTTGTATTTCCACTAGATTTTTACATTTGTAGAAGCTTGGCTCTACACCAGAACTATGCCCAGATCATCCAAGGATATTTTGTTAGTTATTACCGCCGAAACAGCAATAGCATGCTGTATGTTGATCTGGGCTATCTTGATGACAGCTGTCATTTTCCTTCAAGGATTTGCTCCCGATATCTAAGAATATCAGGACCTGATCGGGGATGCTGGTCTTGGTCTTTTTGACGACTGGCCCTCTAGTTTGCAGATAGCTCGTGTACTTTCTGTTTTGTACTCAATTTTTTCTGCTTGAAATCGAGCAGACTTGTACCAGTATGCGCTAGTTCGAAAACTTTTGGTTCTCTGTGCCAGCTGTGCTTCTTTTCATCGGTGTAGTTTTCCCTTGGAGGCGAGATTCGTTGTCTATGCGCTAGTTAATTTTTACATGAAGTAAAAGTATATATTTTTTGAGCTGCACTGAAATGTGTGCTCTTTATTAATACTCTTTAGACTAACTTATTACAAGGGTCTTACATCTATTTATACTAACTAGCATGTTTATTTTAATTTTTTTTTCTAAACGACCAATATGTCGAGAATTTTGTGTACAAATTTTGAGTCAATTGTACTCAAACTAACGGAGTTACAGCGTTTCAAACGAATGGCCGTGATACCTGACTTTGAAACTTTTGAAACTTCAAATCGATTTTCCCGAAAACGTTATTTTTGAAGTTCGTGAACATTAGAACTCAAAATCTACTGAACTGAAATTTGAACACTACTTCTTCACATAGTTCGAGAGGTAATCAAATGGAGTTTTTTCTATTTTTTATTAACAAATTAACCCCAACTTTTTGAGCTAAAATCGCGCTTTTTAATTCCAAGTGTTGCAAAAAATAGAAAAAGTAACTCTTTCTGATTACCTCGAGAAATACATCACCTTTAAATCGCATATCAATTTTTTTGTTTCACATGATCCGGTAACGAGTTATGTATGTATATATAACGAGTTTTGAAATTTTTTTTAATATACTTCAAAAGTGTACAATAATATGTTATTAAATTTAATAAAATTATATTACTCATGTCGCCGCAAAAAAAAACACAAATATATCCTTTTTTGCCTTTAAAACCTTACACCAAATGGCAAACATTAATGCAAGCAGTCCAGACCTTCCCCAATACGAGTATACGCGATATAGTGATTTCCCTCCATTTTGACTTTCTATCTGACTTCCATTTTAAAGATATTAAGTTCAAATTTTTTCATTTTCTTTTGATCTGTGTAAATTTATAGAGTATAAAATGTTTGGCTACATCATAACTTAGCTCTTCCTCAATAATATATACAGTATTCCCCGCTTAATTGACCCTCGGTTAAATCATTTCATTTGTATTACCTGATCTAAAATATATTGCATATAAAATATATGCAAATTCACCTGCTTAAACGAACCCGATTAATTGGTTTTCCCTCATAATTGGTTACAAATATGTGTTATTAAAAAAATATTTCACTTTCCTCGGTTAATTGAACAAATAACTTTCGTTAAAAAAAAATAAGCTCTGGCATCAGCATTTGAAAACATACTATGTATCATGGTGAATATGTTTTGGATTAGACTGATTTGGGAAGCAAAAGAAATATCCCTCGAAGTTTTAAAACACATACAAGAACATTATTCAAACAAAATTTTTTTTCGAATTGGGAAACGCATGTTATTTCAATTCTTCAATTTACGTTAAAAAAAAGTATGCAACGATCTTTAATATGTGAATTCAAATGCTGCATATATACAATATCGTTGTTTAGGCATATTATTTAAATAAAGTAAGTTATTGTTTCTTATAGTTTTTCCGTTTAAAATAGAAAAAAATAATAATAAAATATCATTCTTCTTCTTAATTGGCGTAGATACCGCTTACGCGATTATAGCCGAGTTAACAACCGCGCGCCAGTCGTTGATTCTTTTCGCTACGTGGCGCCAATTGGATATTTCAAGCGAAGCCAAGTCCTTCTCCACTTGGTCCTTCCAACGGAGTGGAGGTCTTCCTCTTCCTCTGCTTCCCCCGGCGGGTACTGCGTCGAATACTTTCAGAGCTGGAGTGTTTTCATCCATCCGGACAACATGACCTAGCCAGCGTAGCCGCTGTCTTTTAATTCGCTGAACTATGTCAATGTCGTCGTATATCTCGTACAGCTCATCGTTCCATTCGCCGTGGCCAACGCGCAAAGGACCATAAATCTTTCGCAGAACTTTTCTCTCGAAAACTCGCAACGTCGACTCATCCGTTGTTGACATCGTCCAAGCCTCTGCACCATATAGCAGGACGGAAATTATGAGCGACTTATAGAGTTTGGCTACTCAGTCCGAAGTAGCACCTGTTGGCAAGAGTAATCCTGCGTTGGATTTCCAGGCTGACATTGTTCGTGGTGTTAATACTGGTGCCTAAATAGACAAAATTATCTACAACTTCAAAGTTATGACTGTCAACAGTGACGTGGGAGCCAAGTCGCGAGTGTGTTTGTTTGATGACAGGAGATATTTCGTCTTGCCCTCGTTCACTGCCAGACCCATTTGCTTTGCTTCCTCGTCCAGTCTGGAGAAAGCAGAACTAACGGCGCGGGTGTTGAGGCCGATGATATCAATATTATCGGCATACGCAAGCAGTTGTACACTTTTAAAAAAGATGGTACCTTCTCTATTTAGTTCTGCAGCTCGAACTATTTTCTCCAGAAGCAGGTTTAAGAAGTCGCACGATAGGAAATCGCCTTGTCTGAAACCTCGTTTGGTATCGGACGGCTCGGAGAGGTCCTTTTCGTTTTAGTTTTGCGGGGATACCAAACTCAAACATCGCGGCATAAAGACAGCTCCTTTTCGTGCTGTCGAAAGCAGCTTTGAAATCGACGAAGAGGTGGTGTGTGTCGATTCTCCTTTCACGGGTCTTTTCCAAGATTTGGCGCATGGTGAATGGTGGGTTGTTGATTTGCCAGGTCTAAAGCCACACTGATAAGGTCCAATCAGTTTGTTGACGGTGGGCTTTATTCTTTCACACAATACGCTCGATAGAACCTTGTACGCGATGTTGAGGAGGCTTACCCCACGGTAGTTGGCGCAGATTGTGGGGTCTCCTTTTTTATGGATTGGGCATAGCACACTTAAATTCCAATCGTTGGGCAAGCTTTCGTCCGACCATATTTTACAAAGAAGCTGATGCATGCTCCTTATCAGTTCTTCGCCGCCGTTTTTGAATAGCTCGGCCGGCAATCCGCCAGCCCCTGCCGCTTTGTTGTTCTTCAGGCGGGCAATTGCTATTCGAACTTCTTCATGGTCGGGTAATGGAATGTCTGCTCCATCGTCATCGATTGGGGAATCGGGTTCGCCTTCTCCTGGCGTTGTGCGTTTACTGCCATTCAGTAGGCTGGAGAAGTGTTCTATCCATAATTTCACAATGCTCTGGGCATCGGTGACTAGATCACCTTTGGGGGTTCTATAAGAGTATGCTCCGGTCTTAAAACCTTCTGTAAGCCGCCGCATTTTTTCGTAGAATTTTGGCTTTGTTTGCAGATGCACGTAAGGAGCTTGAAATGTCGTCCCACAGTTCCCTTATACCGAGTTGTTGATGAGTGCTCTCAGAGAGCAGGAGTGCAAGTCGAGTAGAAAATCGTTCTCCTGTCTTTTATGATTGCAGCTTCTCGAAGTCGAACCCTCCTGTGTTTGTTGACGTACGTTTTTTGCCTCACAGAGGCGGATGCGAATCTTGGCTGCAACAAGAGTCCGAGTGGATGTTTGGACCTCGGTGTCTTCCGTCTATCACAACATGATCGATCTGGTTGGTGGTTTTTCGATCCGGAGACAGCTAGGTAGCTTGATGAATCTTCTTATGCTGGAATCTAGTACTGCAGATAACCATATTTCGGGTCCCGGCGAAATCGATCAGCCTCAACCCATTTGGGGATGTTTCGTCGTGGAGACTGAATTTACCGACCGTAGTGCCAAAGATACCTTCTTTTCCCACCCTGGCGTTAAAGTCGCCAAGCATGATTTTGACATCGTGGCGGGGGAATCTGTCATAAGTGCTCTCCAAGCACTCATAAAAGGCTTCTTTGGTTACATCGTCCTTCTCTTCCATCGGGGAGTGGGTGCAAATCAGCGATATGTTGAAGAACCTCGCTTTGATGCGGATTGTGGCTAGACGTTCATTCTCCGGAGTGAATGATAGTACTCGGCGACGGAGTCTCTCTCCCACCACGAATCCAACACCAAACTTGCGCTCCTTTATATGGCCACTGTAGTAAATGCCACAAGGACCTACTTGTCTCAATCCTTGTCCCGTCCATCGCATTTCTTGGACGGCGGTGATGTCAGCCTTTATTTTCACGAGGACATCAATCAGCTGGACAGCGGCACCTTCCCAATTAAGGCACCGGACATTCCAGGTGCATGCCCTCAAATCATAGTCCTTATTTCGTTTGCCATGGTCGTCATCAAAGGGGGGTCTGTCATCCGAGGCTGTTGTTGGTTTTTCATTGGGAGTGTTTTTTTACGAGGCGGGTCCCAAGCCCAGCGCACAACCTTATTCAGGGGATGTTTCGCCTTCTCACTTCAGCTCGGATGTTCTTAGGCTACCCAGAGGATACTTGGTCAAAGACCGGAAGTCGTGAGCTGCTTGAGTCATATGTAAAATAATCATTTCTGACCACTCCCAAGTGAATGGTGATCAGAGAACTTTCCTCACTTGCGTGAACTTCTACACATGACTCCATCCTCCTAAATATCATTACTAAAAACTAAATAAATTCTTAAAGTGTACATATGATTTTTTTTATTGTTTAGGTTGTCAAATTAAGCAAGATTTGTGTAATTCAATTTTTTAACTAAACAGGTATCGGTTTATTGATTCCCCGTTTAATTTAATCAACAATTGGGTAATGCTTCAAATGCAATTATCCGGGGATACTGTAATTGGAGAATTTCTACCAGGGCAAAGGCGAGGATAGTTTTGAATTCATATACATATTTCTATTAGAGACAAAAATAGCTAATGAACCAAAAATTGCGTTATTTGTTTATCATGATTTATTTCAATGTATTGATTTGGAGCGTGCTTTCTCTTACAGAAGTGTTTGTATTCTTAATGTCAAAATTACTTTTTTGGGATTTTCTCATGAATTTTCTATAACATTTTTATGATTTTGTGTTATTTAAAATCTACATATGTATTCGTAGTCAATTATTACTGAAAGAACGCATTTTCATTGGTTGAAATGTTTGAAAAATTTATTTTTGAAATTATTTTGGTTTTGAGCATGTATTGCCATTTTTTAATTATTTTCTTTTCCTACTTCACTTTCTTCACTGCTGCCAAAATAAATAGGAATGTTCCAAAATAGTCCCGTGAAGGTATAAATTCATTGATAGAAAGAGCCAGCATCACTCGTCAAACTTTTTTTTTCCATAACATAAGTATTTTCCTAATCAGAACGGACTCGGTTTTTTATGTCCCCGAGAACTTTCAACTGGATAATATTCCTTTATTATTTTGAACTATTTTTTACCGAATTTCGGTGATTTGAAACAACTCAATTTTTCCTAGAGGTGTGTTTTTATTATTAGACGTTTACACTTCATTCTTGAATAAGACACAGAAAATGTCAAATAAAAACATGTAATCAAAGATTGACGTTCCGTGAATTTATTAGCAAGTCCAAATATAAAATACTGACTAATTTGCAAAAATTTTTATCGTTATTCAAAAAATATAAATATATTTAAAATAAAGGATTTTTCACATCTCAGCAATAACAATGACCGCAACTGCTGCAGATCGTGGCGTACAGCGTGGAGTCAACCGCGTACTTGCTAAGCTGGAAAATTCAATTGAATCAGGCAATTACTATGAAGCACATCAAATGTATCGTACATTGTACTTTCGATACACCGGCCAGCAGAAATATGCGGACTGCTTAGAGTTACTATGGAGTGGTGCAATGAAGCTTGTTTCGAAACAACAAGAAACTAGTGCAGCAGATTTAGCCCTCCTTCTTATTGACACATTAGATAAGCGTGGTAGTGCTGAAAATGATCAAAGTAATGATGGCGACATTTGGATTCAACGATTGGGCACGCTTATTGGACTTCTAAGCTCTACAACGGTAGAGCGCGAAACCTTAATTGTAACATTTTTAAATTTTGCTAACCTATAAGTAACTTACATGAATATTTTTTTACAGAGCCGCGCCATAAAGTGGAGCAGTGATATGTCGGGCAATACATTAGGGCACCCCGGCATGCATAAAGCTATTGCTCAAGTATTTTGGGCTGAAGGAAGTTGTGACCAAGCTCGTCATCACTTTCTACTAAGTCGTGATGGAAATCTTTGCGGTCGTATATTGATTAAGATCCATAAAAATAAAGGCTACGAAAACGAATTGGATTTATTTATCGTACAGGCTGTACTACAACAATTATGTTTAAAAGATCGGAAGACTGCTGAAGATACTTTTCTCTCCTATACCTCAAATCATTCAAGCATTAAGCGCAAAGAGGCTCCATTCAAACAACCGCTATTAAACTTTGTACACTTTTTGTTTCGTTGTATCGACACTGGACGACATGACACATTTCGTGCTTTGTGTGATCTATATAAACCATCATTGAATAGAGATCCTTCGTTCGAAAAATATCTGGTTAAAATAGGAATACATTTCTTTGGTGTTGCACCACCACCTACAATAACTGGAGGAGGTTTGATGGGCGGCATGTTTGGTGACTTATTTACACGCTTATTCCAAGGATTCGATGACGATGATGACGACGATAGCGAACAATCCAGGTCTAATTCCAACACACGTTTACGTACTGGTGGCGCTGCAAATTCTGTCAATCTAGATTAGTATCCATTATATGACGATACTAAATAATCATGTTCTTTTTTTTTAATGAAATAAACTATTAACTTTAGCATGTTATATTCGCCAATTTTTTATCCTTAGTTCGATTCCATATCTTAATCCTCAATTCAACAAATTTCTGCAAGTTAAAGTAGAATTCAAAATACTTCATTGTAACAATTTTAGCCCTTACCGAAACCAAAAACAGTAAATCATTTTGTTAACAGAAATATAATTAATTTTAATTTAATTATAGTAAATCTTTTAACTTATACATCCAAAAAACATTTCATCGAATATAAATCGGAGTGCTCTAAAATATAAGGAATAGGTAGCCTATTTTACAAGCATTTACATAAATGGATTATTCTGCTTATTAATTCAATCAAGTTATAATAAAATTTATAACAATTCAATTTACCGAATTACCATAATTCGTTTCATTAGGCAGCAAACCAAAGACTTATATTTTGTTGTATATAGCTGTAAGACTGCAAGTTAGTATGCTGAAAATTGCAACAAAAGGTAAATTCAATAATTTTACACCAATTCTCTTTGGGATATAAACCCACCTTAATACTTTACGCACTCCGATTAGGCGATGACAAAACCTTACATTTCATTAAAGCATAAATAACATTAATAGACTAGTTTTCTAAAAGTAAAAAAGAACAAATTAATTGTTAATTAATTTTGCAAAATATTTGCAGTTGGATAATCGTTAGAATTCCAACTGCAATTCGGGCAAAACTCTAAAGACACCTTTCCTTGCCTTATATGTAAGCAAATGCCCGCATCAGATTCTATACTTTCAAGTGATGGCACTTGATCAACATCGGCATAACTATGCTCTCCTCCAACTGTGGTTAATTTTGTTAAACCTTTAGTTCCTAGGTCTTCGTGTAAGATATCGACCCATGTATCGTTAAAAGCTGACGATGGTATAAAATCTGAAGATAAATTTTCAAAAATGTTATACATTTCTATTGGATCATCTTGAAAAGAAAACTCTGATGAAATTCCTACGCTACCATTATCCGAATTTTCCGATGTTGATGCCACATTCCATTCGACATTGTCCAAACCGTTTGTTTGCTGTAAATTCGTTGACGACTGGCATAATTGCTGACTGGTGTACGAATGAACTGGAGAACTCAGCATTGGCGAATTTACGGCCGAAGACTGCTGAACATGCATTCGAACATTCAGAGCTTTAATAAGATTCTCTATTTCTTTGTGATTTGCAATAACGCTCTGAAAATACCTTTTTTCTCGTTGAAGTTGGCCTACTGCTTTCATTTGCTGTTTCAACGCCTTCTTAAGTTGCTTATTAGCCGATCGCACTTCCTCCAACTCCTTCTCCATTGCCTCTAAATGCGCTTTCTTCTTTCGACGATTTTCTCGTGCCAACAAAGCATTTCTATTATGGACATTTGGATTAGGCCGCCTAGTTGGTATCCGACCTTGACAAACTGCCTTTACACCGTTTTTCACACCTGAAATTGTACTTTCTTCGCTATCGGTGGCGGAATTAGAGTCCGTTGATTCATATCGGTAGACATTCTGTTGCAATAACTGCTTGATATCTTCCATTATGATTTTTGATAAAAGCGTTGAAGGGAAAATTTTACAAACGGAATCTTGTTTATTATTTTGTACACCAAAAAATTGTCGCTGCTACTTTACCTTTTCTATAAAAATTTTTAATTTTTCAACAAAAGAAAAATCACCTATTACGTTTCATACACGAAAAGAAAATGGTGGCCTAACACGAAGAAGACCTTGGTCGCGGTTGTATTTACCAACATTCAGAGTTGCTTCAAGTATTAAAGTCGTATGGTCTTTTTAAAATAATTTACCTTGATGATTAAACAGATTGTCTTTTACTGAGGAGAAAAATTAATAAAACAAAACGAAGTTTTACCAATAAAAAATTTATCTTTATAAATATACTGCAGAAATAATATTTTTCCTTAAATTTTTGATTCTTAAATTATTTAAAGTTCACTAATTGATATATAATATACACAAAGGTAAATTTTATTTTTATTACAGAATATGTTTATATGTAATTATTTATCTCTGTGATGTATGTGATGTCCATTTATTTATATTTATTTATATGATAAACTTTAACTATTATAATAAAATTCATTGACAATTTTCGAAAGATATGAGTACCGATTTCACTAAATTCAAAAACCCGTTGACTGGTTGCAGAAACTGGCAAGGTTTAAAGAATATTATCGGAAAGCGAAACGAAAAACAAGGAAGCAGCGAAATTAAGAAAAGGAAGAAAATAAAGATTGACTATTATAGCAAATTCTGGCTGGATATAAATCCACAATAGCAAATGGACCAGAACTTGTTGATTGCTTTGCGATTTTTTATACGACGGAGTGTCTGGAATTAGAGTGTATACAAAACAATATTGGTCGCACACAAAGATATTTCGCAACCACTCCAAGTAGTGGGGAGTGCAGTGGAAATATAAAATGTATACACGCGATACAGAATTGCGACGACTGCAATCCAACGATGTGAACCGGCTGGCGGAAACGTTGGGATTCGTTGGAGGAAGAAAGCTGATGGAAAATATACCGAAACATTGGTCAAATCAAGACGGAGACAATGTTGAAGATTCTGTTAGAGAAAGCCAAAGATGGAACGGTTCTGATGTGATAGAGTTTAAATACAAGCCAGAACAAGTTCGGCTAATAGAGGAGGCAACAAGGCAAACTAGTGGCTGTTATTTTGCAGAGATATTAATACAGGAATGGAGCACCAGTGGCCGTAAACATGAACGTCCGACAGTGGGTCTGTTATTACAGTTACTGATAAAAGCAGATCTCTGGAATGCAGCTGACTTTGTAGCAGAACATTTCCTAAATGGTAAGAATTCCGTTATTTTTAATTGCACTACATATAAGAAACATCGATTTTTTGTTTGGAATCATTAATTAATTCTACAAATATTTTAATCTCACTACAGTAATGAATATATCTTGTAATTTGTTATGCTTTGGAAAATTTAAAAGTATATAATATGGAATCATGAGTCAATAATGTCATTTACTATAGTTTTGCACATAAATATGTTAATAAAATAAATATTTAGTTTTACTCTTGATAAATAACATGTTAAACTTTTTATTCAATTACCAGAACCCCCACCCGAACGTCCTTTAGAAGGACCTGGTGCAAAAGTTGACATATCAATCCCAACAGAATGTTTAAGAAGTGTTGTAGATTTTGTAAATGATTCGGTCGGTTATCCAGACACTGAAACGCTCAACGACAATATAAATAGAACGAATGGATTGGACGATCACAATCGAGATTATTACACAAAGTTTTCACCTTTGAATAAGGACTTAAACTCCGTGGCACCAAAACCGCCACCTCGGACACGATCCTCGCGTCATCAAAGTACACAACACAGTCTGCAGCAGCAACTGCCAATACAACAACAGCAACAAAATATTCAGAAAACACCAACCAACAACGAAGCAGCAACTGCAGAGGCTTATGAACAAAACAGACCCCCTCAAAGCCATGATAATATTCAAGTATCTAAACAGCCTCAAAATGTAAATTCATCAATGAGTAATAACATGACTTCACATGATATACCAGAATTGAGCGATCTGCTTAAATCCAATAGCAACCTGCATTCTGCGACATCGGAAGATTCGCGCGAAATACCTATCGTTTCCCTTCTTGATTCTAGATCTAAAAATGTACCAAGTATACCAGTTGTTGCTTCAACATCAAATGCGACAGCGATGGCGGGATCTGATATGCTCGGAAGTCTACCACTCATCACTGAACTGAATTCTGACGGTGTGGATATTGAAGTTTCGAATGATTTTCAAGGAGACAACTCTGATTCAAATCAATTGACACACCAAATTACTTCACCCTCTCCAAATGGTTTAAGTGATGATAGTCGCTGTAGTAGTTTAAGTAATGATAGTTTTGATGATGGCGATTACAGTGCTGTAAATAATTCGGATGTTGGTATTGTTGATATGGAGAATGCAGATGGAAATTCTTGTGATCAGAGCCTGCCAAATCTAAGTATTTTCGGTCGACAAAGTCCCAATAATGACTCCAGCTTGACGACTGTAACGTGCACAAGTGGTGACAATAGCTTCGAACTGAGCTTAAACGAGTCGAGCTCAACATCAACAACAGACCCCACTGCGCAAAGAAAGTAAGGTTGCGTTCGGGTTGCTGTCATGATTGCTAAAGGAAATCATAGAGATAAAATGTTTTGTCATTCCTACGATAGATGATATTATAAAATGGCATTCCAAAAGATACGCGCAGCATTATTTGTGAGCATCAATTTTGAAAAAAAAAAAATTATTGATTGCTTGTACATATATGTAGTTAAAATATAACACTTGTTACATACAATTGAGATATATGTATATCCTCAGCGATAAACACTTTATAAGACAACTTTAAATCATATTTAAAAGCATTTAATGTAAAAGTTTTACAATATAAGTTCCCGTAGAGTTTTGACTCAGTTTAAATTCGTAAAACGTATTTATGAGTAAATTGTAAATTATATCGTAAATATATATTTAAAATATAAAATCGATCTTTTAATTTTAATAAGCATTTTTACTTTCTAGCAAAGAAAGTGGAATTTTCAATAGGTTTTAAATGGTGCAATGAATACTTATCTATATGTATATGTACGAATGTGTTTTCTGTAGTTACATATCAGTAAGTGGTTAAACACTACTCAACTGTTAAGAATTTAAAAATAGCTTACATAAGTTTAAATGAACGTAAACGTTACCCAAATATGAAATAACTAGCTGACCCTGCATACGTTGTCCCGCGTGAAATTATGTGATTTGAAATGAAAAGAAAGTTGAATTTACGTTGTGTTAAAAATCTTTTATTTTCGATTTTTCTAAATATTTTTCAATGTAACGCAGTTTGAAAAACAACATTTTTTGGTTTCTATTCCGGAGCGTAAATGTACAGAGAAGATGGTAGTTACGATAATTTGGCAAATTTGGCATAAACATTCGTGATGAGTTCATAATTCGTTGAAGTGAATTGACAAAAGGCAGGTGGAATTGATATCTAACCACTGGAACCGAAATTTGCCTATTTCCAATTCTTATCGAATACGATGTAAAATGTCTTCGGCAATGTAATTTTGTTCGTATTCCAAAATTGACGCGGATTTGAAGGCTGATATGTCGAAATGACCATCGCGAAAAGTATGCGAACTTCAGTGGCATGCGAAGTAGCTATCGAATCGTCCATCGTTTGATTACATTTATTATCATGTTCCAGCAATTGTAATTGCTTGCATGCTTCTCAAAAAGTTACACACACTCTACCACTTACAGTGCGCAATGACTCAAATGAAATTGAACCACGTCCATTTATCAATAGCAACCATAGGTATTAGCAATCGTCGTTTATCGGGTGGATTATGTAAATTCGTCCTAAGGAATTAGTTGCTATCACCGGGTGGGTGTCTGGTTATGAGGAATTTCACTGTATACTTCATGCTACAATACAATTTTTTTGGACTAATATATAATAATTGTGGCATAAATTTTATATACCAATTAAAATAATAAATTTAATATGAGCAATGATATTTTGATGTATGTATGCTTGTATAAGTTTATTAAATTTAAGACTTCGCTCATTCCCAACCCATTTTGCATAATTTTTCTGTAAATTAACAATATTAAATTAAATATTAATTTTTTGGAAAAATGTTATTTCAAAATGTACTTTATTTTTGTAACATAACATAACCGTCTTATTCGCGCTACTAAATTTAAAATAACCGAAATGAAATATCCGTTGTTATATACATTCATGCATATGTATGTCTGTAAATGGGTTGAATCTTCAAAATTTTCATAGAAATGAAAGCTACGCTGTCAAACTGCTGAAGTGGCAGCTTATTGCTTTCAATACATCGCATAC
The DNA here is from genome assembly GCF_023373825.1 of Bactrocera dorsalis. Lineage (NCBI taxonomy): Eukaryota > Metazoa > Arthropoda > Insecta > Diptera > Tephritidae > Bactrocera > Bactrocera dorsalis. The sequence goes on along the minus strand of NC_064304.1, from coordinate 44,802,283 downwards.
TAATTAGTATTCCATATATTGCTTTCCATAAGCAATATGGAGTCTCCGCAGCCAATAGACACAGCTATACAATTAGTATGACATAAATTTTATCCTGTCGAGATGCCTCATTAAGAACGTGTGTATTTTTATAAGTGAGAAATATCACTTAAAGTCTTCCACTCTCTCTGTGTTCATCACATAAAAGAGCAAAATCGTTAAGAGAACAAAACTTGTAAAAAAATTAACATTTTCGTGTTTTTGTGTCAAAAACCTCCCGTTGGAAAATTTTTATTATCATTTTCTGTATGAGAATCATCGCAGTGCCGAAATGGCTGCAACTTAGTTATTACGATATGCACGTATATTGTTTACAGTCAGACACAATAAAAAATCACTTTAATATAAGTACACAAAAATGCAACCCAACATATATTCTAAAAATTGGAAAACGAAATAAGAACAAAACAAAAAAGATTGAGTTGACACATCACAGGAAAGCAAATTTACATATACAAAGAAAGCAATAACTAAAATAAAATTTGCAAAAACGAATTTTTTAACTTCTTAAAATATATTCTGTGTTGTTTTTCATAAGTTTTTCACGATTTTTCATCAAATGGACGAGTCTGAACTGCTCTTCAATTTGTTCTACCTTTTATTATGTATGTGTATTATATATCCACCAGAGGAGTTTCAGCGACTGGGTCTAACCATCGAACAAATTTTCATTAAACTATTGGGTGATGAAAGCATCAATTTCGTACACTACCATCAACGTCGTACATCACTGAATTTATTTGTACACAGCTGCTTGCCTGCACTATATTTTCTGATACACAAATTAAAGTTCTCTGTATTTGCGGAACGCGAATTGCCTGAAAATGTTGATTTGGATCCGGATTTTCCAATGCCACAAGAAGCTGTTGCATTTAAGACGCTTACATGGAAAATCGCTCAACGTTTTAGTTTAATGGCAGTCTTGGCAGTGCCGGCTTTAATATTCAATTGGCAGCAACAAAACTGGCGCCGCCATCCAATCAGCCAGACATTATTGAAATTCTCCAATGTGCCGGATAGTTATCACGCTGTTGCGAGCGACATAAGCACTGAATTTCGAAGGTATGAGAAAAGAGTTTAAAGAATTTGTTATAGAGTGAAATAATAAATAAAAATGAATTTAACAAATAGTATCTGATTAATAGACTCGACATATATAAAAAGAAGCTGAATTCTATATCGACAGTTATAGCAACAGAAAACTGGATAATTAAAACTTCGCTTTATAATGTGCATTTTGCCCACCAAAGCGATACTTCGCTCAGTGTAGCCAAAGTAAGTAAACTATTATCCAAAAATAGCTATTATTATTGCTTTTTTTTTAAAAAGCACTAACATTAACCAATTTCTGTAGACAGAGACTTACAACGTTTCACAAGATACTAACGATACCTTACAAATGGTGAGCATAGTAGTGAAACCAAATCGACAAAAGGTGGCTGACTTTCACATACGCATCAATGCTTTAGAATTTCGCAATCTGGAGGAGCGAATTAGTCGACCTATTGCCATACCATCAAACATTCAATTCCATCGCAACGTAATAGATCGTTTTATAGATGTTTTTAAAGAACAAGTGGCTAAAAATCCTATTTACAAAGCGGATAGGATAGCAGAAAAGTGCTTTGCTTGTATGATTGCTGAGCCAAATATAAAAATTCATAAACAATGTGAAGATGTTGACCGTGATGGACGTCCACTGTCAGCGGAGAATACTTGTACAAATTGCTATTGCCGACCAATGTGGTGTGTTGATTGTCTTGCGCGTTGGTTTGCTGCACGTCAGAGTGAACACGACCGGGAAGTATGGCTTGAACAGAAATGTACCTGCCCCATGTGTCGTGCCAAATTCTGTCTTCTCGATGTCAGCTACATTGAGAAGCGTGATATAGTGGAAACCGGCGATGTCCCGCTTAACAATGACAACGCGTGATATTTTTATATATAACAAAAAGCTACTATATGAAGTGCATTGAATTTCAATTAAAGTTGATAAATCTACTCTGTCAATTCTTCCAATGTATAGTTAAACTGCGAATAAGATACGAATCTTCTGCTAATTTTTTGCAAGCTTTTTTTATCTTTATTTGGTCCATAATAGTTTACAGTTAAATTTTATATTTTTTTATAATAAATTTTGTTTACATTGCTATGTTTACATCAATTTAATATTTTTCTAAACACAAATTACTTACTATCTAAAAAGTTTGTAACTATCACGTTTTAATACTTTACGATACATAATTTATATGCATACACTTTTGTATGTGTATATATTCAAAAAATAAAAATATATGGATTAATTTTTATTGGTAAATACGTATTTATTTCTAAGTAAATTTAAATCTGCATTCAATATAATTCTATTCCAAAAATTCTATGATTGGGCAAGCATTAAGCTCTATCTTTAAATGAATTAGCTCTTGAATTGAATAACAAAATTGAATTTCAACTTTTGCGTATACTTAGTTGTCGATTGAGCTGTTAAAACTATATATTAACTCTTACAACGACAGCTTTCTATTAGAAACGTTGGCACATAGTTAAAACTAGTAGAAAAAGGAATCATTTGCAAAATGAAAACAACCGAATGCTTCAAGAAAGCGTTAGTTCATTTTTATATTATGTTATTTTTATATTGTATTGAAATATATAGCATTACTTAAGCACTAACTAAGCGCTTTACCTAAACAAAAGTTAATTTTGTGAATTTAAATTTTCCACATAAAAATAAAATAAAATGTTAAAAGCTAAATATGTATACAAAAACAGCGTTTTCATTTACCTTTCGCAATTAAGTTTAATTAAAAAATTTATTATACATAAAAAATACTTAATATGCGTAATATATGCAGGTGGCATCTATAAATTCGTTTCGTAGTAACTTTTATAGCTCTCAGCTTTGTCACGCATCGTCGCATTTCTTGAACTTGAGCTGGCGGAGGTTGATGCCATGGATTGCGATGAAAATAGCTTACTTGACATTGCAGAAGGTTGACGATACGCATTCTGGAATTAGAGATAATCAAATTATAAGAAAGATGTATAACATATGTTAGTGTAAGCATGTATGTATGCATACTATATGAAGAAACTAAGGCTAAGTTTGGTTGAAACTGAACATTAAATACACGACACAACATTCCAATTTTTAGCTGGCGAAGGATTACCAACACGACAGCATTCTTCAAATTACTTCAGGGATGTTTTCTGAAGCTGCAACAACAACTAGATCAAATACTATCACAATTTGTAAGAACTTTTCAATTTATCGCATAGGTCTGATTACGTTTTTCCTTATAAAACATATGTATACCCTTTTTTTTCTTTATTTATGAAGGGTTTTCTAGCTTGGATGCAATCAAAGTTAACGATTTTTCTTGTTAACTAATCCTTATGTATTTATTTGTGATCTTAAGAAAGAAAAGCTTAAAACGAATAAATATACATATAAAAGGCAAGTAAAACATTATAAACATAATAATGGAAGTATTTTCGGTTCTCGTTCTCATGACAGTATAATTTATGAAACTAAAACGGACATGAATTTTTATCCGGTCAATAATTGTCGCTTCAGAAAGAGCTTTAAGTTTATACAAACCAAAAACTTCAATAGATACAATTTCCCGCCAAAATAGCTTTTCAACCTATTTTCACACTGCAATAAGCTATAAAAATTAGAAACAAATTTCGCCATGTTTTTTGTAGGAAAAATGGAAAGTTGGGAACAGGCTTCTATTAATATTAAGAGCTAAAATTTTAATATGTTTCTTTTAAATCCACTTGAAAGTTTCTAGTTTGTTTTTGTTTAAAAAAATTACTCACGTCTATTACATTTGTACTCACGTCTATTACATTTGTATATATACATATGTATGTACATACATATATGTATGTAAGGAGAAAGTAAGTTCACAGTGCATTGGGTGAACTTAAGACAATTTTTTTTATTGCGCCAGCCTGACAACAAAGAAGGAACCAAGCCAACGTTTGATAACCTAGTCTGTTGTGATTCGTTTTCCAGAGAGGGCATTCTGCATCCACCGTAACAAATGATAGTCAAAAGTGGCTATAAAGCGGGTAAAGCAAAAATTCCCAAACCGTTTTATTTCAGATAACTTTTAAAATGAAATGCTTTTAAACTCTTTTCTATTCTGCGAGTTCTTCTGTTTTTTAGACGTTTATATTGTATTTGAGTAAAAAAAATTATTGTTGTTTAACCTTGAAATGAATGGGTTATAATGAGAAAGATGCGGAAGGACAATAGCAATGTTCGGAATAGTGGAATAGTGGAACAATGGAATAATAATAGAGTTATGCCATCTCTTGGCAAATCGTTAATCTTTTTCACAATCTTTCATAACCGTTTTGTCCTCTTATTTGGAGTCTTGTCTACCCATGAAGTAGTCAAACGGTGCATTAACTCTACACTCTACTGTACTTTTGTATGAAAATGTAAATGCCAAGAATTATCATTATCATCAACTTAAAAACGCTTATTCAATATATACCTAGTTCCACGAAACTGATATTTATATTGTGTCAGATAACGATCAATCCACATGGGAACCATAAATGCATTACATATTATCTTGAAATAATTCGCAATCATCTGTGACAACAGAGTTTGTTTTTATTAGAGTGTTAAATAAACTTCAAAATGATGGATGACACTACTTAAAGCACACACAGACATACATAAGAGTGAAGCTTTCAAGGCTATGAAGTTAAGTATAAAGATTATAAATAATATGTAATATTTGCAATATTTTATTCAAGACAATTTCTTATAACCGATTTGTTCAAATAAGTATCGTTCGCAGTCAACAGTGACGTGGGAGCCTAGTCGCGAGTGCGACGACTTTTTGTTTGATGACAGGAGATATTCCATCTTGCCTTCGTACACTGCCAGCCCCATCTGGTTTGCTTTCTTATCCAGTCTGGAGAAAGCAGAACTAACGGCGCGGGTGTTGACACCAATGATATCAATATCATCGACATACGCCAGCAGTTGTACACTCTTATAAAAGTTTGTACCTGCTCTATAAAGTTCTGCAGCTCGAACTATTTTCTCAAAGAGCAGATTGAAGAAGTCGTACAAGAGGGAGTCGCCTTGTCTGAAACCTCGTTTGGTATCGAACGGCTTGAAGAGGCCCTTCCCGATCCTGACGAAGCTTTTTGTGTTGCTCAACGTCAGCTTAGTCAAATTCAGACATCGCGGCATAAAAGCAGCTCCTTTTCGTGCTGTTAAGAACAGCTTTGAAGTCGACGAAGAGGTGGTGTGTGTCGATTCTCTTCTCACAGGTCTTTTCTAAGATTTGGCGCATGGTGAATATCTGGTCGGTTGTTGATTTTCCAGGATTTTCCAGGTCTAAAGCCACACTGATAAGGTCCAATCAGTTTGTTGACGGTGGGCTTTAATCTTTCACACAATACGCTCGATAGAGCATTATATGCGACGTTAAGGAGGCTTATCCCACGGTAGTTGGCGAGTCTCCCTTTTTGTGGATTGAGCATTTTATTTTACAAAGAAGCTGATGCATGCTCCTTAACATTTTTTCGCCGCCGTGTTTGAATAGCTCGGCCGGCAATCCGTCGGTCCCTGCCACTTTGTTGTTCTTGAGGCGGGCAATTGCTATTCGAACTTCTTCATGGCCGGGTAATGGAACGTCTGCTCCATCGTCATCGATTGGAGAATCGTGTTCGCCTTCTCCTGGCGTTGTGCGTTCACTGCCATTCAGCAGGCTGAGGAAGTGTTCCCTCGATAATTTTAGTATGATTTGTGCATCGATCACTAGATCCTCTTTCTACAAGAGTATGCTCCGGTCTTGAAACCTTCTGTTAGTCGTCGCATCTTTTAGTAGAATTTTCGCACATTACCCTTATCGGCCAGCTTGTCAAGCTTTTCATACTCACGCATTTCGGCCACTTTCTTTTTCTGTCTGCAAATGCGTCTCGCTTCCCTCTTCAATTCTCGGTATCTATTCGATCCCGCACGTTTTGTGGTCGATCGTAACGTTGCAAAGTAGGCAGTCTGTTTTCTCTCCGCTGCGACACGGCACTGCTGCATCGTACGAGCTGTTCTTTTGCTTTTATCGAAAACCCCTGGCTTTGTTTGCAGATGTAAGTTAACGGCAGCAGCCACACAGAGACCTAACGATAAACGTAAACAAATTGTATCTTCTTACAGTATTACTGCTTGGTCAGCAGAATACTTTAATTAATAAGAAATCAATACAGCACTTGTTTTGATAAGTAAGCACAATTCAATATTCCATTATTTGTTTTGATAATGAGAATAATTGGAAATCCAATGCTCTGGCATTTCATCACTTAATGTAATGCCAAAGCATCTTTAGTAATAAGCATAGAATTATAAGAATATAAATATAAGTGCTTTTACTAATAAAGATCAGTGTATAATCGGCAAGCGTATTGAGAGATAATCTTGATGATCAAAGCGCAACATACATTATCGCACTCAAACCAACACTTGTGTTTTATTTCTACCGCGCGTAGCGGAACGGAATACATTTTTTTTAATACTTCCCACGCAAGGGAAGTTAATTTGTACGTAAGGAGCTTGAAATGTTGTCACACAGTTCCCTTATACCGAGTTGTTGACGAGTGCTCTCAGAGAGCAGGAGTGCAAGCCAAGTGGAAAATCGTTCGGCTGTCTGTTGTGATTGCAGCTTCTCGACGTCGAACCTTCCTTGTGTTTGTTGACGTGTGTTTTTTGCTGCACAGAGGCGGGTGCGAATCTTGGCTGCAACAAAATAGTGGTCCGAGTCGATGTTAGGACGTCGGAGACAGAGACAGCCAGGTAGCTTGATAAATTTCTCTATGCTGGAATTACAGATAACCATATTTCGGGGACCGGCGAAATCATTGCTACGGAGTATAATAGTTTAATTCACCTAACAGTTGTACGTATCACCTAAAACTAATCGAGATAGACATATATATATATATATATATAATATATATATATACATAATAAGACTAATATACCTCCTAGAAAAATTAAAAATAAAATATATGAAAATCAGAATCTTTTAGCTATTACTCCAGTATATACATATGTATATATATAAAATCCAAAGCAACGGACAACGAGTACGAAAAATTTTAGTTTATATAATTATGGTGATATCCAAGAAATGATATTTGTATAAATTTTCTTAAAGTAAATAATTACTTAACTTTACGACCATTATCGGTGCAGTAGACCCACATATAAGTTTTATTTGTTGAAATATTACTTGCACAATCTTAATGTGCAAACTAAATTAATATATGTGCATTTTATGAAATATATATGCTCATACACAGATGTACGTTTGTTTTTGTCACTATCGTACAAATTTATCAGCAACGCAAGTTTGATTACCAAAGTGCAAAAAAGGAATAAATTAGAAACCTCAGAAGTGATAAACAAAGAAATCGTTTTTTGCCATCGACATTTGCGAATTCTGTGCTTCCTTTGTTTGTTTTATTATTTATAAAACTTTTTGTTTGATGTTATCCAAGAAATGACTACAACATTGATTTACTTAGAAATATGTTGTCAGGAGGTCTAAAAATTGTATATACATATGTTCGGTTTTAAATTCCTATCGACTGCCTCTTTATATACTTAAATTCAATTCTTTTTTACTTCTAAAAAAAGAGTTACGTTAATCAATATAAATAACCATATAATTAACTGAGCCGATCATATAACCATATACTCATTACTTTCTATATCTCAGTTTTTAAAAGAGATACATAACCGCATTCCCGATTATTCAAAATAATATTTTAAGGATCGAAAAGCGGTATTTTCCATATTCCTGGTCATTATCAAATGTGCATGTTAATTGTTATTGTATATCTACCTTTGACATGCTTCATTTTTGAGCAATTCTATTGTAGATGATTTCAAAATTTAACATTCATTTTAACCTTAAGTATTTTCACAGCGTTGTAGAGCTAACATGTATACACCTATTGAGATATACAGTAGTATAGGTTGGTGTAGCAATATACAACCGGCAGCTGATAAAAGCTTGCAAAATCGTTGGTAATCTGATTTTAATTGCATGCCCTAATAACTTTGCCGACGCTAGCAAGCTCTGTTTTTGCGCATTTTATTATTGCAATCTTTATTATTCATACATATATTCTGATATTGCGAATGTGAGTTGTTGAATTTCGATATACTTTTTAATTTGACACAATAATTAATATAATAAGTAGATATTTACGTATGTATATACGGAGCTGGTAAGAAAACCTGAGGACCGAGCCCAGTGCGATGACTCCAAAAATGTATACAATTTACCTTATTAATAGAACAGAATAGAATTAATGTATGTGTATTATGCGTGACCTATGAACATATTGTGGATTGGATCGTTCACTAAATAATTTCGTGTTTTTAGTACGATTTAAACGATTTTTATCATTATTACGTTATTGTGTAACCTGAACGATCGCGTTGGACACATTTAATCTTTTAGCAATCTCTCGAATGGTTATTCGACGATTTGAATGGACCAACGACTTTGTTTTATCCCTTTCAGCTTCAAGAGTCCTTCCAGGACGTGGGACATCTTTGAGATCGAAATTGCTGGAACGAAATTTTGCAAACCAATATCGGCATTGGCCTTCGGCAAACGCAACACATAAATTTTGTTTTGTTGACCTGTATTTTTATCCTTTTGATAGTAAAGCAGTAAAATATGCCGAAAATGCTGTTCCTTCAATAACAAAAATTTTCCAAAAAATTAAAATTTTTTTTTATAAATACCTTACTTTATCAGCTGTTCAAATATATACATATGTGTGTGTAAAAGTTGTTAAGTGTCAAGTAGGCTTCAAAAAAATTTAGTAAGATCAGCTGTTGCTATAAAACGAAGTTATTTAGTGAACGATCTAAATATATTTTATGGAAATCTGGCTAAGAATAGGAGAATGGTAATCCGATCACCGATCAGAGTTTTTACATAGTTTTTAATCATCTCCAGAGGGCCTAAGCATTATCTTGCTTACAACAGAGTTCTTTTTGGCCAAGAACACGAAAACTTCTCATACGAGAATTACAATCGGACTACTAGCATTGGCTTGCTAAGGACTTAAACTCGATCCGAATAAATAATATCTCGCGTAATATTATTGTAGGGATTTTATTTGACTATAACAGCCGAGTTTCTTGCTGTCATACTCACGATATGAAAAAAACTTTTGTATCGTTTTTGGTATAACAAGTAATTGTAGGTTCCGTGATTTATAAACCCTAGTACATAGTAACAGGTTAAACGTTTTCTACTTCCTCTACAGTATTCGTAAGGTCAGACGACTGAAAATGCTCAAATTTGCTTAATGTTGACACCAGTGAAATATTCAAAAATGTTGATAAATCGCACCTCAATTCTATCTTCATTACCCGAGTCATTTTAGCAATAGCACGACTAAAAATGATAAACAAAGTATTTCCAAAAATATGTCGATCAATTGGAATTTAGTGTAACCTACCTAAGGGTACCTGCGTACCGATTCCTGTCGGGAAAAGCAATACAGCAGACATCTGTGACTTTACCTATGAAGTTCTCTCTGTTGGTTGTTGAGTTATATGTATACATATCACTTATTATTTTGGTCATATTTAAAAATTGAAACAATGAAACCGATGTTCCTTTATTTAAGAATGTTTAATTTTTCACAATGTAATAATAATAATTATACGACAAGAAAAAATGTTATCACAAATAAACAATTTTTTCATGCAAGTATTTCATTTTAATCGTTCAGTTTGAATAGCAGCTATACATATGCTACAATGCTCCCAGCTTCTTTGGGAGAAAAGGACGTGTGCAAACTTTCATATACAGCCGGACAGACAGACGGACATGGTTAAATCGACTGAGATCGCTGCTGATCATTTATATACATTACATTTTTTGGGTAATATATTCAGCGTTTAAAAATGGATGGTCATTCTTAAAGTTTATTCTCACTTACTTTTTCTGCATACGTATATTTTTCGGATGCATTGATGGGCATTGATATATAATATTGACATAAGCTAACAATTTTACCTCCATAATTTCATATTCTCGCATTCTAATACAAATTATAAACAACAACAGGAGCATTATCATTATTTTTTTATAGTAGCACCTGGTAGTTGTTGTTGTAAAGTTGTACGTTGCTATGTTGAATTGCGACTACACCGTTGATTTGCGCACAAAATATTACACATGTGTGATTTCAATCAGGAACGGCTCCAGTTCGCTTCAGAAATAGAAACGATAGTTCAATTATGAGGGGGAAGACCAATTCACGATGATAAGCAAAATTTTAAAATTTATTATCTATTTTGCCATTATTGATAATACATTGTCTTCAATCGATGAAAGATTCAATTGAAAGAAGTTACTAAAATACTAAATTTACTAAACTTTCGTTATACTCTTGCAACATGTTGCTACAGAGTATAATAGTTCTGTTTTACATACATACATATCACCTACAACTAATCGATATGGATATAGGGTTATATGCAAGTATATATGTACATATATAAATGATCAAGATGACGAGACGAGTTGAAATCCGGGTGACTGTCTGTACGTCCGTTCGTGAAAGCTGTAACTTGAGAAAAAATTGAGATATCTTGGTGAAACTTGGTACACATATTCCCTGGCAAAAAGTAAGGCGGAGGGCCCCTGTCATGCAAACCGCATTAATCGAAAACGTATAAAAGACCACAGCTAAGCACTAAATTAAGATACAGCAACAGCAAGGTGGGCGTGACTTCGCCCCCTATTTGGTTTAATGTAAATATCTCCCAAGCCACTTAAGTTACAATAGCAAAATTCGCGTAGAGCAATTATTATAAAAACTCCTATCCTCCACATATACTAAATTAAATGATTTTCGCTTTTCTAAAAAACCTTATGTCAGATATCTCAGTTAGTGTATGAGTTGAATATATGCATACATAAGTATATGGTATAATTGCTTAGAAACCGATCTGGTTGACGTTTTGTACCTTAACATATTTTCCTGGCTTTGATTCCTGCAAGTTGACATAGTATAAAATGTTCGGTTACATCCGAACTTAGCCGTTCTTTACTTGTTAATAAAATGACTTTAATAATTTTCAAAAGTTATACATTTTGTTGTTAATGCAAAATAGCCAAAGAAGCGGCGGAGAATTTGAGTGGTGAAATGTCTCAGACCGGCCTTGATTGGTGGTTGTCATTCATTTCAATACACTTTTTTAATATGCCGGAACTTCATTGTTGAAGATGTGATAATTGTTAGCTTGATATCACAGTGCTCTTCAATCATTTGGCTGTGGACACGACGCGCCTACTACTTTGGGATGACAGAAACCACAACCCGATATTCTGGTCCGCTTGTTGGTATACCGCGTTAAAAAAAAAGTTATTTACTTAGACAGATGATTACGTTCCGGGAAATTACCCGTATACATTACATTTTAAATACACATACACACGAACAATCTTATATAGTGGCCATAAAATGAAACACTTGCGAAACCCTTAAAAAATTAACTTCAATCAGTTTTTTGCAGAAGCAGTGAGAGGCTTTTTATATCTGCCCGTACAAAAATAAACGCGAGCAATACAACCAATATGTAAGTTTGAATCTGCAAATACCTACATATGTATATGTACATACATGTGTGTGGCAGGGGTTTTTTCATTGCAAATATTAAAAGGTTTCACAACAACTTCAGGGGACTTCCGTTTTCGTTGTCGCTTATGGTACCTAAAGGCATACATCCATACATACATACATATGTCTTTATATATATGCACTCGAGTGTAGAAATAAAAGAATTATTCTTGTTGGACTCATTTTCGCTTTCGATTCATTTGTGTTAAGTGTGCAAATTAATTTCAGACGCAAAAAGTTTTACTTAAGTCATGTATGGCACATAAATTAGTCTGTATTTGCTTTATATTTGGTGGGTGGAAGCTTTTGCCTTTTGCGAATTAATTAATACACATTGGTGTGTGGGTCTTTGTGGGTTTATATTGAAGGAGCGTTCGTATGATTTATGGCAATGCATGCGTTATACTTTGTATATAAGTATGTACCTAATAACTAACTGATTGCTGATAAGATACAAATGCATGTCGAAATATAAGGTGTCAGTAGGTGCCTGTGTACACACATACATATATATGTATGTGTAAACAGCGATTCGGACAAATGTTTGTTTGTTTATAAGTATATTTGCACGTTTTGCAAAAATCGCATGTTTATTTTTAGCAAATGAGCGAAATTCTGCTGAGCAAATTAAAGTTAAAAGTGGCTTATAAAAAGCACACACACATTAACATACACACATACAATTCAACTTTTTATAGGTAAATATATTATATGCATACACACAAATATGTATGTACATATGTGTGAATATATATTTGCGCCTCCGAAGACAAAAAATGGAAGTAAAAATACACACTGAAAATTGATAAGCAAAGAACAGCAAAAGACAAATGTTATGTTAAAAAAATAAGTCAAACTACTAACAAAGCAACCGTACGTACATATACAAAGAAATATACAAACATATATATGTACATACATAATGTACGGGCTAGCAGTGAGGCAGTTAGTCAGCCAACCAGAAAGCCCAACCAACAGCTGACTTGCGACACACTTTGCCGACTTCGCGGCGGATGTGGCCGCAATTGTTGCAGCAACTGAAATGTTGTTGCATGGGCTCAACAATAGTACAAGTTACAAGCGCTGCAGCAGCAACAACATGTAAACAATAAATGTCGTGAATTTGAGCAAAGTTGCCATACAAATCTACAATTGCCTACAAAGTGCGATATGCTTGCATATGCATATGTATGTTTGTACATTTGTAGATATGTATGTATGTGTATATATTGGAAAAAATATTGCTCTAATACACCTATAGCAACATCTGCATAAACAAATATACATAATCATGTACTTAGTACAATACATATGAACATGGTGTAAATAAAAAGTATATGTTAATGTATATACGTATGTCTATTTTAATATATGCATTAGCCAGTATACCATATACATATATTTACTTTTTACACATATATAATAATATAGCATTTATATAGTTTTGGTGTCCTACCTTATCCGGCTCCTGCTTGTAGTGTGGATTCATGGTGGCAGACGCCATGACACGACTATGACCCGCAGCGGCTGCAGACGGCATCTTGGACGACGCCGCCATCGCATTGGGCGCATTACCCGCATCGAAGAGTTTGCCATCGACAACGTCGCGCTTGCGATTCTTCGACTTGAAACGGCCCGAACGTGAGATTGTGAAATTGCGCCACTGATGACTGTATTCACAGCGTGACTCCTCCTCGTTCAGGATGCTGTCCAAGTAGCTAATCGGTTGCTCATGCGCCGTCATTGTGTTATTATGTATATATGTATGTATGTACGTATGTTTGTGTGTGTAAGTCGTTTTAGTACTAAAAAGTTGGTTCGCTTTCTTAATCTATTTTTTATGACTCAACTTTAAAACATACATACATACGTATGTATGTATTTGCAAGTCAGTAAATTTATTTTTTGTATTTTTATTTAATTTTTATTTCTCTATTATTGGCTAGCTTCACAGCAGTTTTATTATTTAATTAGGCTTTACGAAGCTTACGTTTGTTTATATTGTTTATTTGTGCATTTCACTTTGCCGCAATTGAGCTAGCGTCGTAACATTTACATAAACGCTGCAGATAAGAACTTTTCACTGGCGCAATAACGCTCAAATCCACTGACAATAACTTTTATATCAAAAGTAAGCACGAATTTCAAATGCTACGATTATTGTGCGTTACAAATTTAGTTTGTAGACACTCACACATGTATATATGTATAAGCAAGTCATAAGTAATTGTTGAGAGAAAATATATCCGTAATGAGGCTGAGTGATGTTCACAAGAAAAACTGTAGTTGCAACAGCGGAGGCACTATATCAATAACAATGGCAACAGTAATAGCGACAGCAACAGCGATGTCGGCTGCAACTGTAACTTGTGTTGTTGCTGCTCTTTTTGTGTTGTTATTTACTGTGCTGAATTCAATGTTTCAAAGAAGATCAAGATCAAGATCACACGTCGTCTCACTGATGACTTCTGTTGTTGCTGCTTCTTTTTCTACCGCAACTTCTGTTTCTGCTTCTGTTTTTTTCTGTTTTTGTTATTATTCTTAGGTTTTTTGTCTTTGTTTTTGGAGTTTACGTCTTGCTAATGATTGCCGTTGCCGTTGCCGTTGGCGGTGACATCCAACTGTACGGATGGATGGCTGCGAGTGCACTGTACGCTGCGCTTCTGTGCGCCACACCGTTGTGCGCTGCTGTGCTGAAGTTTTGTCAAAGTGAGTTGCTTCTCCCCGCGAAGTTCAAAAATCAAGTCGAATATGCCGATACCAGTTAGAGCAAACACAAATGTATACATATCTATATGTATATGTATGCAGATACATTTTGCTACACGTTTATTTATGTGTTTGTATGTATGCAAGAGGCATTGTGCCATGTTGTGTTATGACTGTTTTCCTTTTCCGGGGCCTTCTTACTGCTTTACTAGCCCTGTAGGAAATTTATTTGCATATGCATGCCTTCACTAAAATGACATATACTCCAAGAGCTGAAAGTCACTTCTGGACGTAAGATCGAGCCAGAAAAAATTGTAGTCGTTGTCTTAAATGTTTAACCTTAACTACATTATTGTTCAATTTTGCTTAACATTTCATCCAATCGTTATTGAGTTATTGATCTTAAAATGGTACTATCTCTCTTATTTTTGTTACCAATAGAAACAAGATTGCACTGAAGATATAATACCCAAATAAAAAAAGTTCAAGAACGTGATTTTGATCGATCAGTTTGTACGGCTATATACAATACTAGTTCAATCTGAACAATTTATTCGGAGATGATAAAGTTTCCTTGAAGAATAATCTATGCAAAATTTGCTGAAGATATCTAGTCAAATGCAAAAGTTTTCTGTACAAGAACTTGAATTTGATCGTTCAGTTTGTACGACAGCTACACATATGCTATAGTTGTCAGTTGTAAATAATTTCTATAAAGATGACATCGCTAGTTAAAACAATAATTTATGTCGAATTCCGTGGATATATGTAGGTCATCAAATAAAAAAGATTTCTATACTTAAATTTAATATTGATCGGTCAACAAATGAGCGTGTGCAATATCTCAAAAATCGAGGGACTAGGACGCGTATATACATATAGACAGGTAGACGGATATGGCTAAATCGACTCAGCTCGTCAAGGTGAACACTTATATAAATATATCAAATCCGAAGTTTCATTCCGGGTATCACAAATCTCTTTACAAACTTAATATACCCTGTTCAGTGCTAAAAAGTGAATTTCCTGTTTTTATAAAATATTTCCTCCTGCTGGGAAAAGCACTAGATGCAAAGCAATGACTTGACAAGTGTTACGACAAATAAGTCCCAGCATATTCAATGGTCAAGTATTGAATATCTGAATCATAATCGTACTAGCACAAACCCTTCATCTCGCTCAGGAAGACCACAAGAGGCAGTGGCGCCAGAAAACATCTTGAAAATTCGTGAAATTTTTTAGCGTGACCGAAATTGAGATCTTAAATTGATAAGGCTTCTGTGCATTATTTAACGTCCTTAGCACATGTAGAACTATACGTATTCCAAACTACTCGACTTTTTCAAGTGGCTTCAATCATACATATACTACGTCTTTATTCATGCTAAAATATTTCTACGAATAATTCTATTCATTTCATCAAAGGAAGCATAGTATGCCATTGAAAAGTCCTCTCCCGACGAACAACGATCAAATTCTACTCATCACTCATCAGGATGGGGATCCTGTTATATGGTGCAGAGGCATCGACGATGACAACATCCGATGAGTCAGGTTACGAGTTTTCGAGAGATAAGATATACGACGACATTGACATAGTATGTATATAGTTCGTCGAATTAAGAGACAGAGGCTATGCTGGCTAGGTAGTGTCGTCCGAAAGGATGAAAACATTTCAAGCCAGTACATGCCGAAGGAAGCACAAGAATAGGAAGAAGGACCTGGTTACAATTGGAGTCTCCGATTGGCCCCAAGGAGTGAAAAGAAGGAGAAGGAAGTTGTAAACTCGGCTATAACCGCGTAAGCGGTGTCTACACTATTAAAGAAGAAGAAGCAGTGTAGTTGCCAAACATTTTGAAATATTTCTAGATAAATAATACTCCATATCTTTCTTGTAGTTATTATCTTATATTATATAAGATATCTAACTTCTATAAACTTTAAAACTCCCTTTGACAGCCCAGTATTTACCTTACCTGCATACCAGTATATTATGTTACTTTTAGAATATAGTTGTTTTCCGGATTCGACGACTGTGAACTTTGTCAACCATTTTAAGTCTTTTGTATAATGCTAAATAATCTAGGTAAATCAATAAATATCTTGGCATTAGTAATATTACATCTTTTCAACCTATTTTTTTCCTTTAGGGTCTAGGGTTTGTGCCTACGTACAAATGTATAAGCGTATGTAGTTTGCATGAGAAACGCTCCAACTCAACACAACCACTACTCCTTCACCACACTTCCCTCGCACCTTTGCACCTTTCCCACCTCACACTTCATACTTTATATTCGCTCACACCTTTTTCTCAGGTACGTTTACTCCAGCGTGCGTCACAGTCACATACCCCACTACACTCCACTCGCCCGCTTCACTATCGCAACCGCATGTCGTGTCGCCAGTATACTCACACATCGTTATTTACGTATACTTCGCTTCTATAAATGAGTGTTGTTTTCGTTGTTGCTGCTATCGTCTGGTGCTTAAGTTGTTGTTAATTTTGCCGTGAACTGCAGACCGTGTGCCGGTGTTGTGCATCCAGCGCCGCCGCGTACAGTGTAATGGCCTAATTAATTATTGATAATGCGTCTATCATTTATGTGGTATATGGTACATACATAGACCGGAATGATTCAATAACGCAATCACTTTAAAATTGTCATGTTCTTGCCACCTACTAATTGACCATTTCGTACAAAAATTAGAAAAAAATGGCAACTATTACATTGTATAAATGGATGTATCGTATGTATATATTTTAATTGCGATCTATGCCACTTACTCATATGAATACGAGTATAATAATTTAGATTTGTTCGTTTAGAAGAGGAATTAGTAGTCTAATAATTTGCGTCTCCATTGAAAGCGATTTCGTTGGACGTCGTGCTACTATGAGAAACTCAATTTCAACAATTTCGTTTAGAGGTGACATTAAAAGATTTTTTGACCCATTAGATATTGTTATACTTTTTGGATTGGTGTCGATTACAAAGTGAATCAACTTTTTTTGAGTGGTGACAATGTTATACCTTATCAAAACGTTTGAGTTGTGCTTCAAGAGCACTCATTCCAAGAAATTATGTTATTCTTTTATAAACAGTTACAATAAGGCAGTAACAATTGTGCAGAAAAGAACATTGGTTAAATGATAACAGCACTCTTGTGACATAATGAATCAGTGTCGTATTTCGGTAAGCTTTTTCTCTCATTATCTCTCTCGTTGTTTTAATGAAACATATTGAAGATAAAATCTCGAAATCGAAGCTATCGAAATTCGCAAATACATTCATATATTCATAATTATAATTATGAGCTTTTTGGCAAAAATTTTCCATGCATTCGCGGCAATATCGCTACACTGTACGTATATGTAAGTCAGCGCACAATGGTTGTATAAAAATGGTCTCGGCCGCTTTGTTTGTCGGCTCGATCGAGACCGGTTGGATTGGTATTGGCTTTTTGATAGGCAGAAGAGAAAGGAGAAGACGCAACAGTGGAGGGTGTGAGGGGTGTACCAGGTGTTCGGAGGAGCAAAGTCTATGCACACAAAGTGTTCACACTGACTGGTAGTAATAATAATAATAAGAAAAAAATCTAAAGAGTAATGTACACTCACAACTGTTTGTTGCCTCCTCCTCTTAGCGATTTTTAACCTTCTTTCTTTTTGCCTATTGTTATATATTTTTAGTGGATATACGGATGTGTGCGTGCGTGTGTGTGTGGAAGCTGGTGGCTTTTTTGTTCAAATTATGATACTCGAATTTTCCCACTTTACGTTTTGCAGCGTTTTCGCTGTTCAAACTTTTTTTGGAGGTTTTGTTGTTGTGCTTTACTTTTCTGGTTGGTTTGATTATCTTCAAACGAGTGTCTACGTATTTGCCGTTCTTCATATTACTTAGCGGCAGTTATTTATTTTACTCTTTTATTGCATACATAAGTATGTATGTTGGTGTTGATATGTTGGTGTGTTGGCGTTTGCGCTTTATTTGTTTTTTCATTTTCACTTACCGATATTTTACAGTATACATATGTATGTATTATCCTCGTTTTGATTATCTCAAACACTTAGGCAAACAACGGTAACAATAACAATCAGAATATATAATAAAACCTTAATAAAAAGCGCAACAAAATATATTTGTAAGTGTGTGTTTGCATTTAAATTTATGTATATATAAATATACATAAGTGACTATAGCTGGGTATAAATTCAAACTTTAATCAGTTGATTGTTTATTTGCATTTCGGTGATATATTGCTACAGCTCCCACAGCTGAACGCAACGCAGATACTTGAACCAGCTTGTGACACCAACGAGCGCATTATGTACATACAAGTATGTATGTACATACATGTGTACATATGTATATACCTGTACCTACACAAATAATAATATATAATTATAAGATACATATAACGGTAATAAAACTATAATTTTGTCTAGAATATTGTTATTATGAACAAAAAGGCCATTTTTAATTACTTAACTGTTGAAAATAATTCCAATCATATTTTCACACATCAAGAAGTGGATTGGGTAAAATCAGCCACATACCTTTCCAGGTGGTACTTCAAAATAACTGTGTTCCGGCGCAATTAGTTAAATTATTTCACTTGCTTTATGTGGTATCCTTTTTTTTTAGAAGTATACTGTTAGTTTTATTACTCAAGAGATCCATTTGTATATGTACGAAAAAAAAACCGTCCGAATTTCAATTCAGTTTTACAAGGGTTCGGAAAAATGCTTGTTAAAACCAAACGAGAAGCAATATTTTCATGATTCAAAAAGCTGCATATTGTGGATGAAATACAGAACTAAACAATGACACTAGTTTTTTCGAACTCGTTTGAAAATTATAAAAAAAACAAAGATATGAACGTTAGTAAATGATATGAATTTGAGATCTCTTGTTGAAAACATTTTTACACATTCAAATAGTCATCTTTTCATCATAATTTTATATGGGTCGATTATTATAAAGTATATACTTTGTACTTCCAATATATATTTTGTAACAAAATAATCAATATTACATAACAAAAGCAAAATATAAGTTGAAGGTACACGGTAGGCGCCAGACGGGTTTTTTCGAACTATGTAATAGTTATATAACATTGCTTTTATATTTTTTTAATTATCTTGTAAAGAAATTAGATCATTTATAACGCATTACAAATTTATTTTGAGATAGAGTTCTTCCACAATGCGAGTAGTAAACCGCTACAAGGCGCGAGCCGATATGTCGGCTCTGGCAATTTTCGCAAGTACAGCTGGAGTCGATATATCGGCTCCCAGCACTAAAAGGGTTAAACAAAATGGCTATACAATCCAATATCGGCAGTTCCGACAACTGAAAAGTTTTTTGGGGAGTAAAAGATATGTGCAAAATTTCAGATAACATAGCAGTATAGAAAAATCAGGAAAATCATCATAATGTCTATTTAGTGATTTTTCTGAATTCAAATCTAATTTACATTAACATTTCAAAGGCTCTCTCAGATGGTTCCTTACTGACGTAAGATTTCATTAACTTTGAATTCTGATTATATTCTACCTCTAGGAGCCTAATACCATGTTCAGACCGACACTTAATCACACGATTTCGGCTGTTGAGTGGTTTATCCCACTAATCTTATAAATTTATCAAGTTTTCGCCATACAAAAATGACGGCTCCAAATCACCAGGCACGTAGCTAGAGGGCTGAAGCCCCCAGGCCCGAAATAAGGAAATTTTTTAAATAAATCGCAAATAAAAAAGATTTATCACTGACTGAATCTTTTGAAACTCTTATACACAACTCAGCTCAAACCTATAACAGTCGTACGCAACTACACTAGACGGTGACTGAAAACTTATCAAAAGTCATACTTAAAGCGTTGTACAGATCTCCATCTTGATATGGCGAAATTGGTTGGACAGGATATGACGGAGCAGCAAACATGTCAGGGCATTAAGGTGGAGTGCAAACCAGGATAAGACAACTGTATCCAAAAGCACGATATGTTCATTGCGCTAGTCACCGATTGAACCTTGCGCTTTCTAATACTATGTCATTACCTTCAATACGGAACTGCCTTGGTATTGTCAATTAAATAGCAAATTTATTTAGAAACCATTCAAATGCAACACAACTTTCCAGGACGTTATACAGAAGCACGCACCAGAAAGCAAAAAAAGGACGACTTGTTCGCCTTTGTGAAACAAGGTTTATAGAACGGCATGAAAGCATGATAAGCTTTGTGGAGCTGTTCACATTCATTGTACTATGTTTGGAAACAATTTCGAGTAAGACATGGTCCATTTCGTCTAAAGCATCAGCCTTCTTAGCAGCGGTAGAGAAAAGCGATTTTTTGCTTAGTCTATTCGTCTGTGAGCAATTGTTCAGCTTTAACGCTGCCACTGTCTGTGCAACTCCAAGAAATATCTATGGATTTTGTATCAGCAATGAACCGAGCCAAAGAATTAAAAACGAAAAGAACTCTGCACCAGATAAGAGAAACAGCGGATGGTTTTTTCAACGATATTTTCCAAACAGCATCACAAATGTCTAAAGATCTTTATGACATAGATCATGTAGTGCCTAGAGTGACTTCGCGTCAAACTACTCGTGCTAATCCACCTTGCACAACCCCTGAAAGCCACTTCAGAGTTACAATGTTTATTCCATGCGTTGATGCTTTGATTCAAAACATGACAGAACGTTTATTAGTGAATGAGGATATACTCTCGTCATTTCAAATTCTACTCCCAGGTTTTGCTGCAATTGATAATGCCGAAGAATTAAAAAATTTAACTATTTACTTCGAGGAGCAAATATCAATGACAGCATTGAAATCAGAGTATCGATTGTGGTGTGCCAGCTTATCCAAACATAGAAGTGTTGAAATTACTGCAACATTTGCGATGCAACGTATTTTAAAAATATTCACTACCTGCTTACAATTTAGCAACTCTTCCAGTGACGACCGCTTCCTTCGAAAGAACTTCTTCAACCTTAAAAAGAATAAAAACTTTACCACGCAGTGTGATGGGCAATGAGCGGCTGAGTGCACTTGCTGTTATTGCAGTGCACTGGGATATTAAAATAGATCCAGATGAAGTAATTAATGATATGGCAAGCAAGAAGAAAAGAAAAATATTACTTATTTAAGTTACAACTACCAAATAATTTAAGTAATATGTATATGAATTTATATTGTTTTTTTTTTTAATAAACAGAAAATTTAAGGTTTTATATATGTTTTTACTTCAGCCCCCCCCTAAATGAAAAGCTGGCTACGGGCCTGCAAATCACTTCATGGAAATGATTCGAAACTGATCCACTCTAAATCTCTCTGTGCGACTTTGATTTTGCGCCATCTACTTGTCAGCATTGGAAATCTGTTACATTATCACAGCTGATTTAGACACTACAAAGGGAAAAAAATGTAAACAAACAAATTTTTTTAAAGCAATGAATCTAATTTCACCTAAAAATCGACTTAACAAATGAAAAATGCATCCATTACTTCTATTATATGCAAAATATTAAAAAAACGGCTTATATTTCAAAATATTATATGACAATCTTTTCTTTTGATAAATATTAAGCGATGTGAATTCTTGAATGACAATAACAGCTGTTTTTTGATCTTTCTAACGGCAGTGAAAACGGGCTATTTAGTGAATGTAATTAAATGTAATCTAATCCCTTTCAATTTCCGGTCTGAACATGGTATAAACGAAAAAAATTGTGCTGATTGGATTTATGTAATTGAAACAAGAAAAAACGTTAACTTCGGCTGCACCGAAGCTTTACTACCCTTTACTGGTTAATTTTTTATCCTATAAAAGGATATAAGTAGAGCTGATTCTTGACTTTGATCGGTCAGATTAAATAATAGCTATAGTGCTTTAGTCTAAACAAAGTATTGGGAGATTGTGGCGATGCCTTGGGCAATAATCTATTTTCCGTGAGTTTGATCGGTCAGTTTGTGTGGCTATATGCTATAGCAGTTCGACAACTGAATAGTGGTCTTTAATTCGCTGAACTCTGTCAATGGCGTCGTATATCTCATACAGCTCAGCGTTCCATCGAATGCGATATTTTACCGATGTCAATACGCAAAGGACCATAAATCTTCCGCAGAACCTTTCTTTCGATACTCATCAGATGTTGTCATTGTCCATGTCTCTGCGCCACATAGCAGGACGCGAATAATGAGTGAATTATAGAGTTTGGTTTTTGTTCGTAGAGAGAAGAATTTACTTCTCAATTGCCTACTCAATCCAAAATAGCACCTAAAAAGCAGGACTAACGGCGCGGGTGTTGAGGCCAATGATATCAATATCATCGGTGTAAGCCAGCAGCTGTACACACTTATAAAAAGTGGTACCTCTCTATTTAGCTCTGCAGCTCGAATTATTTTCTCCAACAGTAGATTGAAGAAATCGCACGATAGGGAGTCGCTACGAAACCTCGTTTGGTATCGAGCGACTCTGAGTGGACCTTCCCGATCCTGACGGAGCTTTTGGTATTGCTCAACGTAAGTTTACACAGCCGTATTAGTTTTGCGGAGATACCAAATTCAAATATCGTGGCATAAAAGCAGATCTCTTTTCCAAGATTTGGCACATGCTCCCTATCAGTTCTACGCCTACGCTGCCGTGTTTGAATAGCTCGGGCGACAATCCAACGGCACCCGCCGCTTTGTTTTTCTTCAGACGCGTAATTGCTATTCGAACTTCTTCATGGCCGAACAATGACACGTCGGTTCCATCGTCATCGATTTGGGAATCGGGTTGACCTTATCCTGGCGTTATACTTTCACTGCCATTCAGCAGGCTGGAGAAGTGTTCTCTCTATAATTTTAGTATGCTTTGGCCATCGGTTATTAGATCACCTCTGAGGGTTCTACAAGAGTATGCTCTGGTCTTGAACCTTCTGTTAGTCGCCGGATCTTTTCGAACATTATCCATGTAGGCGGCCAGATTGTCAAGCTCTTCGTACTCACGCATTTCGGCCTCTTTCTTTTTCTGTCTGCAAATGCGTCT
Organism: Bactrocera dorsalis; assembly: GCF_023373825.1. Classification (NCBI taxonomy): domain Eukaryota; kingdom Metazoa; phylum Arthropoda; class Insecta; order Diptera; family Tephritidae; genus Bactrocera; species Bactrocera dorsalis. Next base: position 44,778,809 of record NC_064304.1, on the reverse strand, counting down.
CGCTTCCCTCTGCAACTCTCGGTATCTATCCCAAGTGTTGTGGTCGGTTGCAACGTTACGAGGTAGGCAGTCTGCTTTGCCTCCACTGCGACACAGCACTCCTCATTGTACCAACTGCATTTTCGGAAAACCAATAGTTTCGCTTGCAGCTGTACGTAAGGAGCTTGAAATGCCGTCCGACAATTCCCTTAGACCGAATTGTTGACGAGCGTGTGAGAGTAGAAAATTGTTCGGCTTGGAGAGTGTAGCCAAGTTCACCCTAGTGAGCTAAGTTTTTTGGTTGTCATTCACATGGGAGTGGCCAGATGGCTTAAGCAGCTCGCGACTTTCGGTCCTAAACCAAGGATCCTCTGGGTAGCCAAAGAACATTCGTTTGAAGGCGAGCTAAAGTAAGAAGTCAAAACCTCCCCTTCACAGGATTGTGCGTTGGGTTTGAGACCCACCACGTAAAGAACACTACCAATGAAAAGAACTGGACTAGGGACTAGTTCCCATATATACAGACGAAAAGAAACACAGACATGGCTGAGTCAACTCAGACCGTTATTCTGTTCGTTTATACATATAAGTATCATTGGGGACAACGTTTTAAGACCTTTTAATTTAAAATTCGTACGAGTTTTTTCTCTACGTTGGTATGATTTGTGCCAAATGTTACATCAAACTAATCATTAGTTAAATACAAATATACGCTTGTCTTTCTGAAGTATATAAAATGAATTCGGTGGTTTTTACAATGAGTAAAATTATTCAATAGAGAAGTTCCATTAAATTCTGTGTTCGAAATCATAGTTCTGATGACGAAACATTCGGAATGTTGGAAAAGGTGATACTAGTTTGTTGCGTTTTTCATTGGTATATATTATTCAAAGAGGGTCGGGAACATGTTGACGACAAACCACATCCAGTACTGCCATTAACATCAACTGATGATCAACACGTCAATAAAACAAAGAAATTATTGTTTAAGAATCGGCGATTAACAGGCAGAGATCTTACTGGCATCGTTGAAATCAGTGAAAATTTTTTTAAAATACCATTTAGGCTTAAGAAAAGAGAAAGCACGATTGGTTCCAAAATCACTCAATTTTAGCGTCGAGTTAACATCTATGAAACAATGCTTTCCGACTATCAAGATGTCATGAAACGTATTGTTACTGGCGATAAGTTTTGGTTCTATGCTTACTACCCAGAAACAGAGAATCAATCTGCGGAATATCGTGGCAAAGCTGAGCCGAAGCCGAAAAGAACACGTCAAAGCAAGTCAAAAATCAAGGTTATGTTGACAGTTTTCTTCGATTATCTAGGTGTGGTGCACTCCGAATTTCTTCCAACCAACCAAACTGTCAACAAGGAATACTATTTGCGACGTTTGCGCGAAGAAGTAAAAAGAGGCAACCAATAACGTGCGGCAACCATTGACTGATTTAACTCCATATGGCTTCAGTCTATTCAGTAAACTCAAACGTCCGCTCCGGGGAAACCGTTTCGAGTCAATTGAAGACGTTAAACGTGAATCGTTTCGTGCATTAAAGGCTATTTCGAAATTTCACTTAAAGAACTGTTTAAAGGATTGAAACGCTGGCAAAAGTGTATTGGGGCCAAATTTACCTGTCTTCCATATAAGCGAGAGATGAGAGGAGGAAATGGAGAAGTCCCGATACTTTCTTGATAGGGTGTATATACTTTACAACATCTCCGACATTCCCTTCTGAGCAAACTTAATATATTCTGTTCAGAGTATAATCCTATGATAAATGTATTAAATATATTTCCTGCAGTGTGCGCATATTTATAGTATATCACGTGGGGTCATTTCCATTCCCAGAAAAACGCGTCACATGATAGTTGCAAACAAATCTTACCTTTTGCTCCAAACATTGTAAACAAATTAGCATTGATGAATGAAATGTGTGAATTGAAAAGGCTAAGAAACGCCTGCCCAGTATTCTTGTACATAGTGTATGGATGTACATATGTGTGTAAGCACTGCAGTCTAACATTTTAAATGATAAATAAAGGGCTAATAAGAATAAGAAAACACGGTTTAAAAATATTAACAGCAATATATTTGCGCCAATTGTTGTATAAAATCCAAACTAGCACTTTTTAGACAGGCCTCACAAGCCGCTTTTCTCATTCTTATAATTGTACTGTTTTTGGATTTTCTTAATTTTATTTCTTTGTAAGTATTAGTGGACAAAATATGTAAACAAGGTTTAAAAGAGCAATTTCAGTTGCCTTATTATTACATCAATTGTTTATTTAATATAGTTAAGAAGGTCGTTTAGAAGTTCTTGTTGATAATCTACAATATTTATGTGTATAATGAGGCGCGAGGAGTAACTCACACCGCCATTCAAAAAATTTCAAAAACTTTCGCATATTTTCATGATTCTCTAAAAGGAAGAGGTAAAGTCGGCTAAATTCTTCGATTGTTTCCTTTACAGTAAACAACTTTAGATCCCGGTGGAGGACAACGTTTCTCACATATGTTGAAATGATCCGCCACTACTACACGTGCGCAGACCTTTTATTTTGAAAAGATTGAATTACTTTCAAATGTGAATGCCCCCAAATTTGAATGTCATATGTCATATCGGTCTAAGTATTGCCTTAAAGTTAGCAACTTAATCTTCAGACTGATGCGGGATCTAACGTAATAGTTTATGGAATATTATCGATGACAAACTTTCCCATTCCGCTCGTTGCGAACACAAAACATTAGTAAGTTGCTTCTATGAACTGTTTTGTACAAGCAGCAATTGTTAAGTATTTCTTTTATTAATTAAAAATTAAAAGGTTTTTCGTTTGAAATTTCAAATTAAAGGGATGAATAAGTGACAATATATGGTAGATAACAAATACGCGTAAATATTAGGAGCGGATCCAGAAATAGTTTTTCGGATGGTAAAAAAACATTTATCTGAAACATGAAGATTATTATTATATTTAATATAGTAGTCTTTATACAGTTAAATCATGGTGTAAACATTTGAAATCGACCTTCTAATATCAAATCCTTCTAAATAGAAAAAACAAATTATAAATCGTAAAAGTGAGGATGGCATATTTTATTGCAATGCACTATATAATACTGATGAAGTGCGTTCAGAGCTCGCATTCGTCACAGAAAGTGTGAAGAAAAGGTCAATCATCGCATAACGTTGTCCAAAAGATCTTTGAATCTATCTATGAAGCAATCAATAATATTTTCCATTTCTTTGGTTTTCAAAGCACATAATTTTAAACTTGTTTAAATTTACAAATCTCACCATGCAGTATTTTTTAAATAATAAAGTTGTCTTGGTTTTAAATTCATAAGAGCTGTAAGCTATACCAGTTAGTTCCATTTTTTATATCCATCTGAGAACTAGTACTCGAATTACCATTTGCTTAGGCATTTGACTTCAATTTTCCACATTTTGATAGTTTTTCATGGTGAATTTAATAAAATGCTCACTAATTTACTCAATAACGTCTCACGCACGTTTGCACATACACCACCACATTTAATTGAGTATTACTTTTTTTAAATTCAGTTAAAAAGAACTTTTCACCAGCTTTTAGAACAGCAACGTTTTATAATTAATATAATATAAGGGTTGTTCTTGACAGCAGGTCTGCAAGCAGCAAACTTAGTTGAAATTCATCCAATACTTCTTTAGAAAAGCGCGTCTTCGAAACTTCGCCAATTGTATCCAACAAAGGAATATACGTGTACATTAAGGCCCTGTAGTATTCGTCGCAAATTCCCACGCAGAAATTTTCGGGTTTTGTTTGTCAGCCGTAGATTGTTGGTTTTTCTTCGTCAACTTTCAGTTCTGTTGCCATTTTTTTCGTGTCTGAAAAATGGATCGAAAATGTTCCTCAGCTTTTTGTTTTGAAATGCCCTCCATTTCCCGCTTCTAAACAAACAGTCGTCACACTCGCGACTTGGCTCCCACGTCACTGTTGACAGTCATAACTTTGAAGTTGTAGATAATTTCGTCTATTTAGGAACCAGCATTAACACCACCAACAATGTCAGCCTGGAAATCCAACGCAGGATTACTCTTGCTAACAGGTGCTACTTCGGACTGAGTAGACAATTGAAAAGTAAAGTACTCTCTCGACGAACAAAAGCCAAACTCTATAAGTCACTCATAATTCCCGTCCTGCTATATGATGCAGAGGCTTGGACGATGACAACAACCGATGAGTCGACGTTACGAGTTTTCGAGAGAAAAGTTCTGTGAAAGATTTATAGTTCTTTGCGCGTTGGCCACGGCGAATATCGCATTCGATGGAAAGATGAGCTGTACGAGATATACGACGACATTGACATAGTTCAGCGAATTAAAAGACAGCGGCTAGGCTGGCTAGGTCATGTTGTCCGGATGGATGAAATCATTCCAGCTCTGAAAGTATTCGACGCAGTACCCGCCGCGGGAAGCAGAGGAAGAGGAAGACCTCCACTCCGTTGGAAGGACCAAGTGGAGAAGGAGCTGGCTTCGCTTGGAATATCCAATTGGCGCCACGTAGCGAAGAAAAGAAACGACTGACGCGCTGTTGTTGACTCGGCTATAATCGCTTAAGCGGTGTCTACGCCAGTAAAGAAGAAGAAGAAGAAGAACTGTCAGGTAAAGTAATTTTCAAAATATCGAAACAATTATGGATGCGTAAGAATGTAATTACATTGTAGCAAATAAAAACGCCGCCTCGAAATGTATTGCATAAAAGAGATATTTTTATACTCTTGCAACCTGTTGCTACAGAGTATAATAGTTTTATTCACCTAACGGTTGTATGTATCACCTAAAACTAAACGAGTTAGATATAGGGTTATGTATATATAAATGAACAGGATGACGAGCAAAGTTGAAATCTGTCTGATTGTCTGTCTCCGTCCGTGCAAGGTGAAACTGTAAAAATTGAGATATCTTGATGAAACTTGATATCCAAATTAAACAGGACTTTTTGAATCTAGCGCCCCATGCTGGCGCTATCTATATGTCGACTAGTGCGTTATAATCTGCTATCTTTATCGATTGTCCAGTGAGAATTTCATGACATTTCATAGATTGGAAGTGAAGTTATTGTTTCTTAAGTGTCAGTATGTTTATGTTATCGGTGCGGAAATGAGCTTCGAACAAAGAGCCAACATTAAATTTTGTTTTAAAATTGGTAAAACTTTTACCGAAACTTTTCAATTGATGAAACAAGTATATGGCGGTGACTGCCTATCCCATAGCAGAGTGCACGAGTGGTTTCAACGTTTTCAAAGTTGTCGTGAGGACATAAATGACGATCAAGATGTGGACCAATCAAAACCCGTGATCACATGCTAATTTCTCTCGAAACTGTGAGTGAATTCATCAAAAATCAGCCGAAATGAACATTGAAATTCAAGGAAATGGAACTGAACATCTCCAAAACATCGCTTTATCGCATTTCGACCGAACATTTGTGCTTACGAAAGGTGTGGGCACGGTCTATTCCACACAAATTAACTGACGACCAAAAATTGCTCAGAATTCAACATTCGAAGGACGATTATTTGACCAAAAATTACATTTTAACCATTAACCACTCTCCGTATTCTCCTGATATGGCATCGAGCGACTTCTTCCTCTTCGGAAAAATGCATTTGCCCACGAAAGGAAAGCGTTATGCAGACGTGGGCGATTCAAACATACTGGTGACCATACCGGCCAACGAGCTAAAACACTCGTTCGACATTCTTTTGGACCGAAAGCTGCATTGAAGCAGAAGGAGAGTATTTTGAATAAAATAAATTGATTTTGCCGAAAAAACCATTTGTTCTGTTTTCTTTTAAGGCCTGTTTACTTTGGAACGCACCTTGTATAAGTTCCTTAGTAGTCAATAGCAAGGACACCTGTAGGTGAAAATTTTTTAAAAAATGGGCGTGGCCTTGGCTTCTAATATGTTTAATGTACATATCTCCTAAACCACTTAACCTACAACAACCAAGTTTGCTATGCTCGAATATTATAAAAACTCCTATCGACAGTGTGAAAATGGATGAAATCGGCAGATAACCCCGCTCAGTCCCCATATAACGGTATTGTTAAAAACTACTAAAATGGCGATAAATCAATAAATATTTACGCCATAGCTTATATAAAGATTTTCGTACTTCCAGGTGACTTTATGCTGGATATATCGGCCAATATTTGAGTTATCTCAATGAAGGACAGGGTGTTTTACTCATAACAGTATATCATTGTGCTTAAAATGGGTAAAATTGATTAAAAACTTGACCTAGCCCCCATATAACCATTACCAGGATATTCGAACATCCGACAGACTTTGCTCCATATGAATGGGGATTGTATGTGGGGTAGCTTAATGGAATGATAATAGTTAATAGATAAACAAAATCGAGTGGATACTACTCTAATTCTCATATACTATGTATAATGATTTTCGATTTATCTTATGCCGGATTTGTCGGTTAGTGTACGAGTTATATAGGGTAAATTCATATATTAAATTGCTTAGATTCTAAACCTCTGGAAGACGTTTTTCTTTCCTCGGCTTTGTTTCTTGCAAGTTATATAAAAATTTTGGTTGCACCCGAACTTACCCCTTCCTTATTTACTTTCATATAATATTTAGCAGAAGCGCTGAAATGATCGTGCTTTAAAGTTTTCCAGCGATTAAAGAAACTCAAAGCCACGCAATTTTGTCATAATTTAATATTAATGAAGCAACTCTTCCACTGTTTTTCCATCGTTCGGTAATTCAAACATTCCAATAACCATACAAATAGTCGTTGTGGTAGTCTTTGAAAATTATTTCCTCATCAGCTCAAAAAATAGACGCCATAACTTTTCCAGCTGAAGGTTGCGTCGTACCAAGCTTTGGTTTCGCTTGCATGCAGTCCAATTGGATGACTGTTATAATTACCGATGCTAAAAATTTTATATACTACTAGGGGACCCGTCCACGCTTTACTGTGGCTAATACATAGATAATACTAATACTACCATCTATATGATTTCTATTAGTTGGATTATAACTATTAGTTAATGAGATATAGCATTTTTGCGAAGCAACTTGTGTTATTTTACAAAGAAATGGATCATAAAGCATTTCGTGTGTTAATAAAGCATTGCTTTTTGGGGGAAAATACTGTTGAATTTTGGCTTAGGGAAATCCACCGTTGAAAAGATATTTGCTAAACTGGAAACAGGCGAAATGAGCAAAGTAGGTGCCTCGCAAGTTCATAATCCAACAAAAACAACGAATAACGAGAAGTGTTTAAGTGCTTTCTAATCGGAATAAAGCTGACCCTGGTTCTAAGCTACCTCCCAACCAATTTTCAGCCAAATCGGTTCAGCCGTTCTTGAGTTATACGGGTAAATGGTGTAACTAACAACAACTTTCTGTTATATATAGAGATTTTTAAATTGCTCCCGAGCTCAGAAACTGGACAGAACCACTTAAGCCACCTTATGGTTTCAGACATGTTTTATCCATCACTTCGTTTCTATTGAAATGTTTACACACTACATTTTCAACTTGCGTCACTCAAAAAGTTATATCTTAGGAACCATTTGTTAGCTGCTTAATTAATAAATAGCCTTATCAATGAAGGTTTAGGGATTAGGGATTCTATGTGAGCATTTAAAATTAACTAAAAACCGTTTTCTCAATGTCAAGTTAGCAGCCATCTGTCAGTTAAGTTCTGGCTTAACTTAACAAATACTCCTTCTTTTGGTTATGAATCTTATATAACTAGAACTTAATCGACAGATAGCTGCTAACCAGGCTTTGAGAAAACGGCCCAAATAATGATTCCCATCAATATGTTAGAAATTATAACGTATATGTTTTATGTCACAAAAATACAAATTTCAAAACTGGCTCTATTTATTATTTCACGCCAAAATGCTTGTTTTCATTCTATAATGGTCATTTATTTTAGTTATCTTATATTGTCTAACACTTGAAGAGTGGCGAATCGGACGAACAACTGACATGTGTAAATTAAATGGACAGCGATATGAATACCTAAACTAATAGAGATGGTTAATATATTTTAAAACTGATAGGACTAATTGATTCAAGAATAATGAGATATCTTTTTCCTCCATAAAGTAAATTTTTGTCAGCATGGCGTATAAGTAATATCATTAACCAATATGTAAGTTTTTTCCCAATGGACAATTTCACCTATACCATTTTGTAATCAGTTAGAACTACAAGGGTTAAATAGCCATTGGACTAGCCGAGAGGTCGTCATAAGCAAAAACCTTATCCTTTCCTCTTTGTTATACAAGATAGCCTAAACACCTGAGAACAACGCGAAATTTCATAAAAGTCGTTGACGTTAAAAGGCATTTCAAGAGACGCGTAAGTCATATAATGTAACATGGATACATCATTACAAGACGACACTTATAGGAACATGGACACCGTTAGGTTTTACTAAGTTTTAATCAAATAGGAAGTGTAATTATTCAATTTTGTATTTGTAGTTCAATTAAAACAGAAAATTCCATTCTTCCGACATTTCGAAAAGTTTATCCTTGTTATATTTACATTAACACATTTTATACCCAATATAGTTATCCAAACTGAATTATTGCACCTTGTTTCCTTATTTTACCAAGTTTCATTTATTTATTTATTTATTTAATAATTTTACGCCAATCGGCATTATAACGGGTGATTTTTTTGAGGTTAGGATTTTCATGCATTAGTATTTGACAGATCACGTGGGATTTCAGACATGGTGTCAAAGAGAAAGATGCTCAGTATGCTTTGACATTTCATCATGAATAGACTTACTAACGAGCAACGCTTGCAAATCATTGAATTTTATTACCAAAATCAGTGTTCGGTTCGAAATGTGTTTCGCGCGCGTGTTTTGTTCAGCGATGAGGCTCATTTCTGGTTGAATGGCTACGTAAATAAGCAAAATTGCCGCATTTGGGGTGAAGAGCAACCAGAAGCCGTTCAAGAACTGCCCATGCATCCCGAAAAATGCACTGTTTGGTGTGGTTTGTACGCTGGTGGAATCTGTTGGACGCAACGTTACGGTGAATGGCGATCGCTATCGTTCGATGCTAACAAACTTTTTGTTGCCAAAAATGGAAGAACTGAACTTGGTTGACATGTGGTTTCAACAAGATGGCGCTACATGCCACACAGCTCGCGATTCTATGGCCATTTTGAGGGAAAACTTCGGACAACAATTCATCTCAAGAAACGGACCCGTAAGTTGGCCACCAAGATCATGCGATTTAACGCCTTTAGACTATTTTTTGTGGGGCTACGTCAAGTCTAAAGTCTACAGAAATAAGCCAGCAACTATTCCAGCTTTGGAAGACAACATTTCCGAAGAAATTCGGGCTATTCCGGCCGAAATGCTCGAAAAAGTTGCCCAAAATTGGACTTTCCGAATGGACCACCTAAGACGCAGCCGCGGTCAACATTTAAATGAAATTATCTTCAAAAAGTAAATGTCATGAACCAATCTAACGTTTCAAATAAAGAACCGATGAGATTTTGCAAATTTTATGCGTTTTTTTTTTTTTTAAAGTTATCAAGCTCTTAAAAAATCACCCTTTACAACATGTATAAAGAAATATAATATAAATTGATTTAGAGGGGAAATATAAAATTATAATATAATTATTACATAGAAATTATAGTACAGCAAGTAAAAAAAAAAGAAAATTAAATTTGTCTTGACTAGGGGAATTTTAATAGACGTCGTTTTATATCAGGGATGAATGCGTTGAGTGAGCCGTTGTAGAAATCCACTTCAGTATGCAGCGAGCGACTGTGTGGGCCGTTGAACACGTAGTTTTTTGAGGTTTTTATGGTTTTTAACAGGCGGTTGCGTCTTAAAAAGATACCCGTCGGTGCCAACTCGAAACAGCTAGTGATGTCCGGAGCATCAATTAATCCATTCACGACTTTAAAGAAGAACATTAGGTCAGCTATCTAACGACGAGCATGTAACTTGTTGATGTTGAAGCGGTCATAGATATCTTCAGTTGAGTTGAGACCACCAGAAACATCGTGACAGTACCGGTAGCCTAGAATTTGACATAGTTTCGCCTGAACTCTTTCAACACGGTTGATTGCCACGTCAGTGAAAGGTGACCAAATTACACTACCATAATCCAGGACTGGGGGGACCAGCGAGGAAAAAAGACGCAGAATGGAGTTGGGATTCTTAAAGTCTTTACTTGTCCGAGTTATAAAACCAAGAACTTTGAAAGCCTGATGTAAGATCTTGTCGATGTGTTTGCTGAATGTCAATTTGTTGTCGATGAGTATGCCCAGGTCCTTTACTTGTTCAACTACGTTTATTGCCTCATTACTGAGGTTGTAATTAGATGGAGTGTATGAGTGCGATCGTGAAAATGATATGACAGCGCACTTTTTGATATTCAGATCAAGCTTATTCTTGTGGCACCAGGTCGAGAGTGCATCAATGTCACTTTGGAGAGTAACAGTATCTAGTTCGCAAGATATGGCTCTGAATAACTTTAGGTCATCTGCATAAAGCAGACAGTCAGATCAGAAGAAATCACCGATATCATTAACAAATATATTAAAAAGAGTGGGACCCAAATGCGAACCTTGCGGCACCCCAGATGTTACATCATGCTTGATAGAGAGGTTACCATCAACTTTCACTTGGAATTGCCTACCAATCAAATACGACTGTAACCAGTTAAGTGCGTTACCTTGGATGCCATGCTTGCTTAGTTTACTCAATAAGATGTTGTGATCCACTCTATCGAAGGCTTTGCTAAAATCTGTGTAGATGAAATGAATTACTTTATCGTTGTTTAGAGATTCAAGCAGGTAATTGACGTTAGTGGTAGTGGATCTCCCACCGACGAATCCATGTTGTTTACTGGTGATGATGTTTGAGAAGAAAGCAGTCTGTTGAGGAAGAACTATCTTCTCAAAGAGTTTAGCAAGAGCAGATTGAATGCAAATTGGTTTATAGTTGGAGACATCTGCCTTTGGGCGATCCTTATGTATAGGACACACAAAATAGATCTTCCAATCAGTTGGGAAAGTACCATTGTGAAGCGAGAAACTAAAGATATGTTTGAGATGTTCACTGAGGGTGGTGGAACAACTTTTGAGAAAGATGTTTGGTAGGCCATCAGGACCAGCTCCTTTCTTGGTATTCAGAGACATTAGACATTTGTGGACTTCATTGATACTGACAGCAAACTCATCTAAAATATTAATAGCTGCAGGCTCATTATTGGGTGATGAAGAGCTCTGGCATGGATCCTGAATGTATACAGTTTTGAAGAACGATGCGAACATATTGCTGATCTCCAAGCCTGAGGTGGCTGTACAGTTGTTCCAGGACATGGTTGATGGGAAATCGCTGCTGCATCTTCTTTTGTTCTTGACAAAATGCCAGAAAGCATCAGTGTCCTCTTGGGCGTAGTTCGACTTTGTTTATGTAGTTGTTGTAGCATTCAGCGCTGAGTTGCTTGCATTCACGCCTGAGCCCACTAAACTTACTACAGTTCGGACTAGTATTGTGTTTCTTATAGGTAGCGTGAGCTTTTTTCTTGAGTAGCGTTTTATGTTTTAGTTCACTTGAAAAACAACGAGAAAGAGACTGCCTTCGGTATACCAGCAGGAACATAGGTTGAGATACCAACGCGTATTATGTCGTATAGAACTTTAATTTTGCTGTCTATGGAGGACGATAAGTAAAGATTAGACCAATCTGTGTTTAGTTAAAAATTATTGGGGTTGACATAGTCAGCATTCAAAAAGCATTTATCCAAATCTTCATCCATCCCATGAAAACCAAGTGAAGCGCTTGGAAGAGGTTCTGGTAGGCAATTTCTTCTACTTGATCAATGGACAACAACATTTTCTCAACGCTATTTAGAAAGATTATCTATATACATATGCATATATATTATATATAATATGTACATAGATATATACATATGTACCATATACATCAAATGCTCCTTACAATAAAGTATGTCGCAATAAACCTCAGTTGAGGGTGGTAAATTATTAAATACCAGTTATAATGAAAGGCTGGTGACTAGTTAGTGGGTCCATACTTACAGAAAGCTGCAAAAAATTGATTGTTCATTTCATATATTTTTGTATGCATATATTTATGAATATTGAAAACCTAAATCACAAATTCAAGTCCAAACCGCAACAACTCATTTATGTACATAATTCAGTATTGACATATTTTAATTTTCTGTCTTTCTTATAACATTGTTAAAAAATATATGAGTGTATATTTAAAAATCTATGTGTATTAAATATTTAACATACAAATGTATTTAACCGAAATTAAATAACATGAAATTGATGCTTAAGAAGCATATTTTATGTGAAAAAATCACCAACTACCATCTGATTACCCACTAAACTCATATATACATTAATCAATAAATTAATCATATTTCCGAAATTTGTTTCAAAGGTATTTAATTTAATATTTTTTAATTTTTATTTTCTAAATATTTTAGAGGAAGTTTTTATTTCTTAACTATTGGCGTTTCACGTACATAAATACACAATAATATGATCATACAAATATTTATATACTGTATGTACATACATACAAATATGGCGAAATCCACTCAACAAATCCGAATGTATTTCCTTTTGTTTATATAATAATTGTGCATTGAGCGAATTTTAAGTTAATTATGAAAGTCAATTTGCAATTTCATGTTATTCTTTATATATTGCGCTATTTCGTTTTATTTACAAATATTTATTTAATATAATTTAATTTTGGCGCTTCATATATGCAGAATTAAAACTTATTTAATACGTCGATTTGGTGTTGCTAAAATTTGGTTAGTAAAAAGAAAGTAGAGAACAAAGTACGGCCCTGATTTATTGCAACAAGCACGGATATTTATAAAGTGTATAAATGACACTCATTTCGGCTCCAAGGTCTAGGTTACAGTTGTGACAACTGTGGTAAATTAATATATCAATATATCACCTTTCGTTTAATGGGGTCTAAACCATGCTGATGCGGTCGTTTGCAGGTTGTGGTAATAAATTTGGGTCTCTTTGGAATTGTGTGCTAGGGCCACCCGAAGCTGTCCCAGCACTAGGTGCTCCACCACTAGCTGCAGTTGGAGCACCACCCGATGCAGTACCGCCACCATGGTGACGAGATGTGCTGCGATTCACGAAAATACGCACATTCTCATCAGTGTAATCAACGATGCGACGTTTCTTCTTTCGCGTATACTGTTGTTGCTTTAGATAGATCTTTAGGATACCTTTTACTGCAATAAATGTTAAACCGCCTAGAAGAGTACGATGCAGGGTATCTTCAATGGATTCAAACAACAAACGTCCGACTATAGTCGATATAGTTGGTAAAATTAGGGCTCCACAAAATATTCGAGTTGCAGAGACTGGATCTGCCAACGTAGGGGTAGCCGGATTTTGCGCCGATTGTTCCTCCTCGTCTTCGCTGAAAACATAAACAAAAACAAAATATATAATACAATATAATATACATATAATGATACATTTTTTGTCTTAAAATTTTTGCACATCGTATTCCCTAAAAATAATAAATTAAATGAAATTTCATTGAATAACTTCGCTTTCTTTTTAAGAAATTTTTGGCAAACATTCAAATGACATTCCTTCCCAAATTTTCTTCACTACCTGCCACGATTCTCTAGACTTGGTAGGTTTCCGATCAGTAACACTTTTTCATATCGACCATGAGGTTAGAGATAGACTCGGACATTACTTCAACTCCGTTTACTTTACACCATTTCATCACATTTGCTATCTTGTTGGTGTAGCCATATATTTACATAAATGTTATATTCCATTAAGCATATGGCAATATTAATTCATTTATTATTTTGAACTATGCCACTAGATCCATGACGCTTTCAATTAAAAATATTGGACCAACTTAGTTTCGAAAACTTTTACTACCAAATAAGTAAATTTTATATTCTTCTGACCACAATATAATTCGGCTGCAATGGGTGTTTGCTGCTTTCGTCTAGGTGTTTCATTTTTAAAACCATAATTTTGAAGAGTTGCTACCGTTTGAACAAAATATCCTTTGATTTCCTGAATTTCATTATACACTTTTACTTTCTTAATATTTTTTAAATGCTTTCCTAATACAAATTACTGCTATTTACTTACTTATGAAACTATTTACTTACTTTTCTAATATTGGGAAAATTTTTAGGTTAATTTTGGAAAGGAAATATCTAACACTTCTAATTTTTATTTTGAAAAGGAGTTAGTTCTTGGAGACTAGCAAAGCTGAACGAGATTTTATAGTACGCATATGCACATACATAATATAATTTTCATTACTCACGGATAAGGAATAATGAAGTTCATCAGTGGGAATTTTCGTGCAACACTTCGACGGTTGCGGATCAATCTAATTACTGCGTCCTCCCAGCGAATCATACGGCCAAGGACTAGGCCAACTGGAATAGCAGGCAGTCCAAGTAATAATATTAGTGGATCGCCATTTTCCATTAAAGCCAATCCCTTTTTGTGCCCAACAATCTGTTGTATAAAATATAATATGTAGTATAAAAAATATAGTATAGTATATCATCATAACTACCTGTAGGAAGGTTACGGCTCCATAAGTTACTGCTGTCCAATACAATGAGCCGACAAAAATACCCGCAGCTAGGAAGGGGCTTAGGCGTTTAATGATATTATCGAAAGCTTCTAATAAGTTGGCGACTTTGCCCATTTGTGGGAAAACGATAATATATTCGGTTTGGCACTGTTGACAACTAACTGCTCGCATCCCGTTACCCTTTTGTTTCTCGTCTACCCATCGATATAAACAACTTTGATGTACCCATTTTGTAGTGCCACGACATTTACATGGTTGCACCCATGGTGCTAGACGGTTATCTTCATCTGTTGCAAAACAAATCCAGCAACTTCTTTCGCCTAATTCATCTCGAACTGTCTCAGTGGTTATTGGATCTATTCCTAAATCGACACCCAGCAGTTTTCCTGCAGAGGAAGTAGTCGCTTTTTCTTCGTCATTTAATGCCAACATTTCTGGCGTTTGAGGTTGTTGTGTCAACTTGGTTAGAGAAGTAGTGGACACATTTCGGTCCATTTGGGGAAAATCTGAAGGTAGGCCTGATTGAGTTTGAAAAGTATGCATCATGTTGGATCTCGTTTCTTTATTTTCATTGGATGATGTGCCAATAGTCACTTCGGTTATATCCTGATTTAGGTCACCTTTTTTCATATTGGTATACAACTTCAAATGGGCGTGGACGTTTGTTATTTATATGTTTGTAAATATATTGACTTAACTGTATGCACTATGTTTATAATAACATTTTACACAAACGAGTCAAGATCAACCCTTCATCAAATTAATCGAAAATTCTTAAAATCCTAATTTTTGCACCTTTTATGGCTTTTGCTTTGATCAGCAGATTCACCTTCTGTCGGCTGAGAATGTGTAAACGGTTTCGACGTCCTCTTGTGTTGCTTCGTTTGTTTCTGTTCCTCTTTTAACAACCGACACATGAAACTTTTCATGCAAGCAATATTACAAAAATGATTCTATGTATTGCAGGTAGTTTATTTTTTTATCTATTTAGCACCAAATTTTGCCAATGAAGCTATTATATTTACCATTGACTCTTCCCAAAATAACTTCAAAATTTAGACGGTAGATTTCAAGAGCGTTTCCAAAAAATTTAGGAATGCTTCGGAAACGAAGAACACCGATATAAAAAAGTTGCCAGATTGGTGAATTATATTGTTTAAAGTTCAAAAGAAAAGTAAAAAAGATCTAAATAATCATATGCTGCGTGGCGCATTGAACACATAGAAGCAACACGACAGTGAACTTTAAATTGCGTCCTGAATCCTACTACATGAACATTTGTGAAAAGGCAGCGACATAACAATGGCCGGCATGAACACAAAACAACACAGCTATCCATTTTGCATGTACACAATTTCCTTGTGGCCATACTAATACCTTTCACTTCAATGAAATTTTAATATTTTGTTCAAAGTGGAATTTGTTATGCAAAAAATAAGTAACTATGCAAATTTATTTGTTCTAAATTATCAATTGTTATTACAAATGATATAACAAAGCTATTTTATATGTTTGTAAAATAAC
Organism: Bactrocera dorsalis; assembly: GCF_023373825.1. Lineage (NCBI taxonomy): Eukaryota > Metazoa > Arthropoda > Insecta > Diptera > Tephritidae > Bactrocera > Bactrocera dorsalis. The sequence continues at coordinate 44,762,650 of NC_064304.1, read as the reverse complement.
GTTAGGTTTGTTAGAGCTTTGATTAATTTTAGATTTTACATACATATTAGTGGCTTCACTCCTCTCTACTGTCAACTCTACTGTCCTCTCTACTGTCGTCCGCAAATTTAAAAATATTTTAGCGAGAGCGACAACTGCAGTCGTGCAGCTGTTTAATTAACTGTGTCCATAAGAACGTGTGTTTAATATTTGACAGATGTCGTTTGCAGTGTGCCGCGGTCATTGTGTTCAGCACATCATTATTGGCAAATTCTGTTTCGGTGCCGCCAGAGAGCGTAGATTTATAAAAATAGGTGCCAAAAGGCTTACATACTATGTCCTGTAATAGCAATGTACATATATTTCTGAGCACATTTCTCATTCAATTCTCACCTCTGTTCACGCGGCACGTTAAGGTTTCTCCTTTCGAGCTAGCAGTGGTGAAATCCGCCCATCGTGTTTTGTGCTTTTCTTCAATTGAACCATGATTCAATTAAACACAATTTATCAAAAGGAATTTTGCCGAGAACTTTTCAATCGACCTATTATGTAGTCGATGGAAGCTAGGGAAATTCATACACCAATTTTCTGCATATTAAATGGATGGGAGCTAAAGAAAGTATTGACCCGGTATTTTTATTTTAGGCATACACAGTTATTATTTACATATGATATTTTAATTTCTTTCAGATGTCTCATATATTGACGAATATAGATGTTATGAAGTCAAGTGGAAGTTCAAAAATTTTTATATTGGGAGGTCCAAAAACAGCGGGACTTACAGTTACATATTCGGTATATGGGGTTTGAAAAGTTATGAGCCGATTTCAAAATCTTCGATGCAATCGAACTTAACGTCATTTCAAGACTAAACATAATTTCGACGGAGAGTGGGTAACTTTTCAAAAGAAATATGCATACGAGTAACCACATACAATACTTTGTCATTTGTAAACAACCTGAATATTCGATTTTGCACCTTAAGGTCAGTATAGAAAGTAGCGAAACTAACAAATAGAAAACAAGTAAGAATGGGCTAAGTTCGGGTGTCACCGAACATTTTATACTCTCGCATGATAAAGTGATAATCGAGATTTCATTATCCGACATTTACATATTTTTTTATTTTGCTGTAAAATTAATTAGATTAGTACTTCCTGAGATATGGTTTTTGGTCCATAAGTGGGCGACGCCACGCCCATTTTCAATTTAAAAAAAAGCCTGGGTGCAGCTTCCTTCTGCCATTTCTTCCGTAAAATTTAGTGTTTCCGACGATTTTTGTTAGTCGGTTAACGCACTTTTAGTGATTTTCAACATAACCTTTGTATGGGAGGTGGGCGTGGTTATTATCCGATTTCTTCCATTTTTGAACTGTATATGGAAATTCCTCTCTATAGAGTTTGGTTGACATAGCTATAGTAGTTTCCGAGATATGTATAAAAAACTTAGTTGGGGGCGGGGCCACGCCCACTTTTCCAAAAAAGTTACGTCCAAATATGCCCCTCCATAATGCGATCTTTTGTGCCAAATTTCACTTTAATATCTTTATTTATGGCTCAGTTATGACACTTTATAGGTTTTCGGTTTTCGCCATTTTGTGGGCGTGGCAGTGGGCCGATTTTGCCCATCTTCGAACTTAACCTTCTTATGGAGCCAAGAAATACGTGTACCAAGTTTAATCATGATATCTCAATTTTTACTCAAATTACAGCTTGCACGGACGGACGGACGGACGTACGGACGGACAGATAGACATCCGGATTTCAACTCTACTCGTCACCCTGATCACTTTGGTACATATAACCCTATATCTGACTCTTTTAGTTTTAGGACTTACAAACAACCGTTATATGAACAAAACTATAATACTCTCATTAGCAACTTTGTTGCGAGAGTATAAAAATAACAATACTTACATACAAAAACTTATTTAATAAATTTATTTTTAACTTTTGTATACATAAATATAATTCTGAATGGGAATACAGTTTTTTGATAATCTGTAATTAAAAGATTTCGCTCACATTAATTTTTTTCTGGCTTAACTATCATAATAAGGCCACTTATTTATATAAAATATGTATGTATGGATCGATTGAATTATGTATTACTACAGTTACAATTCGAGCTGATAGACATTTAACTAAATCCTAAATATACGTAAAATTGTGAGATTCATTTGCACACATAAGTATGTACAAAAAGACGGAATCGTTGCGCTGTTAAAAAATAACTGTAAACTTAAAATAAAATGCATTCATTTTTTGTAGGATATAGACATTTGATGGAATGCTTTCGTTAAATGTTTTTATATACATATTAATATGTAAGTATATCGAGCTATAATACTACACCACTACATAAACGAGTGCAGAATGGACGGAATTTATATTGAATGCATTCGAAATGTACTCAATAGTGTCAATCAGTTATTGTTTAGGTACATTGAGATAAGGTACAACAAACTAACTACTAACACTGTGTTAAGGCCACTGCGGTAGTGGCGACTTGCGTGATTGCGCGTTGTTTTACCTAGAAAGAAATATTATTTAGATTCAAAAAATTGATTCATAAATGTTCACCGTTACAGGCTTACCCATTTGGAAGCGCAATGTGGGACTGGACATGCGGCCATCGCCGCCATTACTGAAGGCCAGTACACGCATATTATAGCTTTTGCCTGGGGTAAGATTCGTTATGTATGCCTCCAACTTTTCACCAACAGGAATGATTGTGTTATTAGCTGTAATCATATTTTGATCGCTCTCCCATACGCGCACCTACAATTTCAAAATATAATTTTTAATAAAATTGTATGTTTTTTTGTAAAATCATTAAAATTACCTTATAGCCCTCGATGGGCTCTTCATCCTGTGCTGGTGATACATAACGCCATACCACACGCACAGTCGAAGGGTTTATGCCATACACGTGCACTGATGATGGCGGCTTTTGAGGCGCCTTGCGGTACGTTCGCTCTATAAATGAGAAATTTATTACAAATAGTTTACATAAGCATAACATATCTTACCTTCGAAACGTTCACTTTCTGGTCCCTCGCCTGCAGCATTATAAGCCATCACTTTTACAAAGTAATATGTATCTGGTTGCAGACCGACAATTAGAGCCCAATTTCTTGTAGTACGCGACAGATAGTATACAGAATCCTCTTCATTATGTGTAGTCTTCCAGTATTTCAACTAAATAAAAAGAGAAAATATTTTAAATTAGTTTCGAAAATGAACATGAAAAATGCCAAACCTAAAACTTACTCTGTGCCCTATCAATTTACCGCGCACATTCTCCCTGGTCATTTCGATCGGTTGCCATGTAACATTGAAAGCCGTGGAATTGAAAGGTATAGCAAATGGTTTTTGTGGAGCCACTTGTGGCATATCTTCCGCCGAGTATATAACTACTGGTTCACTCTCGGGACCCTTACCGATATTGTTAATGGCCTGCACTTTCACCTCATATTCAGTATAATAGTTATTTTGTGGTATATTAACAACCGCTACACCATCGTTTTGCAAAGATTTTAGCTCCTCGGAGGCCCATTCTAACGTGCCTCTCAGCTTCCAGAACACTTTGTAATGTATGCCATGACTATGTTGTTCTTGTGGCAAGAGTGGATCCCATGTAATTGTCAAATCTCCAATCTTACCACCACCACCACCTACGTTACGCGGTGCTATATATGGCTTGTCTTCGTATGTGCTGTAAATTGGCGACGGAGCCGATGGTATACCTATACCCAAGTCATTAACAGCAGCTACGCTAAATTCGTACGAGCACCACGGTATGAGATTGGAAACCTCTGCCTGCTGTCGGCCAGTATATCGGTCTACCTCACGACCACGAACACTTGTGGACACATTCACCCAGGTTCGATTCCAATTGGTGCGTCCTAGTATATTATAGTAGCGTATAGGCCGTCCGTTGTTGGCGCCATCTACCCATTCAATTATCGCTTTCGTTTTACCAATTTCAATAACTTGTACACCACCAGGCGCACCAGGAGCACCTTCTATTACAACAGAAGTTCTAGATGCTATCTCATTCACTGAAGATTTCACCACACATTCATAGTCACCACCGTCAAGCAATGTTACATTATGTACGGTGAGTCGATTACGGTCAATTATCTATGAAATTCAATATAATTAGATGAATGAGACGAGATGTATTTTGTTGATAATAATACAAAAAAAAACTTACAATACGTTCAGTGCCATCATGATTGTTTCGCAATGTTTCGCCATTACGTTTCCACACAAAAGCGACATCAAGCAACTCATCATAGCTAGCGTCACATTGAAGGAAAATCAAATCGTGCTCTTGCGTGGTAATGCGCAATGGAGGTGTCTGTGTGAAACGCAGCTCCTCTAAAACAGAAAACGCGTTTAATGTTATACACAATCTGTAAAACCAAATTACTTACGTAACACAATTACTCGAGAGCGTGACTCATCTGTCCCCGCTTTATTAGTTGCAACGCATGTGTATAAACCCTCATCGTCCCGTGAAGTCGGCGCTATTATCAACGTACCACTGGGTAAAATGCGCCTATGTCCCCCAGCACCGATAAGTTGACCATCTTTCTTCCATTGGAATTTAGGACGTGGTGCTGCTTCGGGGTCGCATACGATGGTCGTGTTACCGTTTTGCACAGCATAAATCTCTGGTTCAAGTGGTCTTTTCTTGAATGAAGGTTTCATTGATAGTACTCGTAATTGGGCTGAGGAGAATGCAGTTTTCAATTGGTTCGTCGCACCGCACTGGTACATGCCGTCATCCTTGTCCGCCTCCAAGTATTTGACAGTAAGCACATTGTCCTGTATTATATAGCGATCTTTATCTATGCGCTCAGCATCTAGGCGTTCCGCATTTTTATACCAAGTATAATTGACATCAGGTATTGCAAATGCCTCGCAAATAAATGTCACGTCGCCGTTATTATCCATTATTTTATCTTGTAATGGAATTGTAAATTGTGGCTTCATTTGTATATTGATGATAATCGATTTATGTATAGTTTTGCGCGGATTGGAAATTGTGCAGGTATATTCTCCATTATCGTTAGTTGTTGCATTCTCAATAATTAGCACGCGACTATTGCTTATGGTATACGCATTACGCTGTAGAGGTTGGCCGACTCTAGTCCAATTATACGAAGGTATAGGATACCCAAAACCGACACATTCGAGGCGTATCTCATCGCCAGCAATGGGAGCTTCGGGGAACACCTTTAAAAAACATTAATTATTAATATATTTATATAATATATATATTGCAACTGATCACCTTTGGGAATGTGTTTGCAAAAATTAACGTTTGATAATTGCTGTTGGGCGTTACACGCAATGGGAAAAATGGACCATTGCGGCCAGTATCGGAAACTGATGTCTGTACACTACATGAATAATTAGCGCGATCAACTACCTCTATGGATGAGAAATATAAAGCACCATCATTAGAAACAAAAACACGCTGATCTTCTTGAACGAAATTCGGAAAATAATCGCGCGCCCAATAGTATTTTACATCTGGGTAATGTTGTGGTGGGTCACAAAATATAGCTTTGCCCCAATTCATATCAGCAGTTTCGGCCGAGCGTTTCAGATTGAACTCCATAATAAATCCAAAATTCAAATGTGCACTCTCGGAACGTATGCGTCCAAATTTGTTTTCCGCAACACAATGGTAAGCACCTTGATCGAGTGCTTGTTTTGGATCGTAAATTATCAGGTTACCTCCAGAAATCGTATAGCGGTCATTAGTTAATGGATCAATAGTCATATATTCAAGTGAATCATTTACGTAGACTTCGCGATACCAGCGGTATGTGGGTGTGGGAAATCCGCCTGCCAAACAACTCAACGTAACATCGTTTATAAGTCGATTCTTGCTCGTATCGAATGTCGTGTCATTTGGCTGTTTTACAAAGTAAGGACCGCGTGGAATTTTTTCCAAATCTTTAATATCTAAGCCGTAATGAAATGGACGCTTGTCATCTAATTTCAACTTGATATTTTCAGGATTATATAGTACTTTTGACTCGCAGATGAATAAGTTCAATTCTATGTCATATGCAGGCATGAATGTCCAACGATCGCGTTTCTTTGAAAATCCATAAACGACACGATCTCTGGTAAATGGGTTATCTCCATTCTGGTTTGGTCCTGTAAAAAAAAGAAAACATCATTTGATATCATCGCTTTATAATTATATTACTTCGTACCAATAAATCCACGCAAATTGTTTTGATTCCGACTATTAATAGAGCCTGGCACAGTATTGTAGAACTGATTGGGATTATTGCGATTATAGTCAGTCTGGTACATGTTCTGGACTAAGAATCGATTGTCGTGTAAATTTTCGTTTTCAAACGATTGATCTTCATCAAAAGCAAATGCGTCTTCCAACACGAGGAATGGTGAATTATCATCGTTTGCCCAGCTATTGGGTCCAGTCTGTCTTGCGGATATCCAAAATCGGTTCTGGCGTTGATTCTGTATTATCAATTGTTTCAGTATAAAAGAATGTTTTTCAACACTATCTACATTTAACAGCTCGGCATTGTAGGCTTTACAAATTTTCTTTGCTTCTAGCCAGTTACGTTTTGGCGAACGTATGAATCTGTAGCAAGTTTGGCGAAAAGATATCCAATGCTCTGGGCAGTAATTTTGCACTTCATTGTCTATATAGTCAAAGCTGGTTGATGTGATTCCACGGTTGAACGGATCATAGTTACTTATACCACTACCGCCTGTCCCATATATGCCTCCAGTATTACCACTACCTAAAGCGTTCGATGACTGATCATAAAAGTTATTTTGGTTTGGCGGACCAACCAGTAAGCCACCACCCCCCTGTTGGGGGTTTTGTAGATCTTTTTGAGATGATATTAGTGGATTGTCGTATTGTGAAACCGGTGACCCTTGCTGAGTATTCGTATAAAGAGGATTATAACGGGGTTGATATTCTTTGTTGTATGTGGGTTGATATGTTTGTGGCTCGTTAATTTGTGCGTCAGGATTTGCATCAGCGTCGCCATATCTTAATAATGCCAGAAGGACGACAAAAAAAACAGCAACTCGCGCCATTTCAGCCGATAAATATCAAGGAAATGCGCTTAGAATAACAAGACAAATTAGTTGAAATTCAGAGTTTCTGGTATTTTAAAGGCACATTTTTGATGGTTGTTGTAAGCGGAATATAAATTCGAATGGTTCCCTTGGTGCTGTAAAAATTTCAATTGGCTAAAATGAAAACATGAAATATATTTATATGTAGATATGTATGTACATATGTTTGTATGTATGTATGAATGCAAACTGAATTAGAAAAAGCATTTGGAGAATTTTAATTACATTCATTAAATAATCTAAATGGGCGAATTAGTTGGTATTGTGAAATTTTTGTACATGTGTATATAGAGGTGAGGAAATAAACATTAAACGGTACAAAATGTTTATGAGTAAATTCATATTCAGACATGTGTTCTCATGTACCTCGTACATTTGTTGAAGTTCAAACTTTTTATACCCTGAACAGCGTATATTAAGTTTACCACGAAGTTTGTAAAATATATACATAGATGATCAGCATGATGAGATGAGTCAATTTAGCTCGAAACAGAATGATGAAAATCATGTTTTATGGGGAATACATTTTTATTTGACGATATATCTTCGAACTATTATTTAAGCCTACGGTCCAGTCTCTGATAAATTGTTTAGAGTATGAAATAGTGAAGGGTATCATTTCTTTCTAAATTTTTCTTGTTTACGTTATTTATTAATCAAAAGTTAAAATATCTGAGAAATAATATACTGTTTATATAAAATTTTCGAACATTTCCAATAAGGTAAGAAATAAAAAATTCAAACAAAAAAGTAGATGTCTTTTAGCTATTGATGCTAAATGTCATATTCTCGTAAACATATTATTAGGGACTTTACCTAAAGTTCTTATGCGTGTGTCAAGTACGTTGGCAGAGGTAATACGTTGGTGCGAGCATTCGTACGAGTTAGGTGTGGCATTGGCTTTAAAACATTTACTATCTTTTGCATTAAATAAATTTAAACTAATTTTATTTTAATATATTCAACTTAAGAATTTAAATGATATGCTTGGTATTTTTGTAATACCCTTTTGACTTTTATAAAGAAGTATGCTTAAATGTAAAAGAAAATAGTAATAAAATGTTAACTGCGCTGCCTTCGTCGACAGAATGCCAGCAGCACACCGTTCAATGCACAATTCACATAATTCTTTAGTATCGTCCGGTTTTTACATACAAATAATGTCCGGATTCACTTAATTCTTTCATATTATATTTAAAAATGGTATCGAGTAATATTTTAAATTTTTTAAAAGTTTATTTGCATATTTACGTATAAACTGAGTCACACGGTCGGCTTGATCTTTATTAAGTCAAGCTTACGCCAACCGTAAACCACACCTTAAAATATAATTGTTAATTTCTTCATATAAAAAATCGGTATGGAAGTTATAGCCCAAACAAAATTTGTATTACCTTTCAAAAATATTTTTTTCTGCTGAAGTTTTCAATTATAAGGTTTTTTTCTTATTGGAAATAAAACTGAAAATTAATTGAAAACAAAAATTTCACCCAGCAGCGAATAAATCGGACACAACAGAACGAGCACAAAAAGTGAAATAATCCATTCAAACAAGAAAACGATGAAATAAGAAACGAAAGAGAATCAGTGGATTTTGGTATTGAGACATTTATACAAATATTAATTCACAATAGGGTTTTAAATCTGGAACCAAGAATTTCTTATATGTACGTTACATTTTATAAACTTTATAAACTAATTTAATTGGTCAAATAAATTCCATTTATAAATATGTTTTAATAAAAGCCAAAAATTAGAAGAAGGAGGTACCCTAACCGATGGATTTCACCTAATTTTAGTATCCTTAACCATTTCCAAAAATTAGTAATTACACTTTATATTGCTTCATTCGGAGACATTCCAAAACAATTAGCGTATTCAGAGGTATAGGGAACTCCAAATCAATTTAAATATTTCAAATTATTCTTTGTTCCCAATATAGAAATGTTCATCATTTTATTTAATTTAAATCAACATAACTTATATATAGTTTAATAATGTTTATGAGAATGTGTGATGTGTTTTCATTTTTCAATTTAGTCGATCTCAAACAATTTTCCAATGATCCATTTGCTTTATCATATCGTGGCATAGGCAATATTGCAATTGTATGGGATCAAAACGTCTATTTTCGAATGACTTCAAATTTTGTAAAACCTTTGGTGTGCTTACACGATTAGCATCACAGAACTCGAGATTTCTCATGGTTTCATTCTCCAACCAACCATAATTTTGATTTGTATATCGGGGTACACAAAATTCGTTTCTAGGAAAGTAATTCTCGATTTTTTCCAATTCATTCTGATAGTACCTAACTTCAGGAGTATCGATGTTTTCCAAATGTTCATATTTAGAATAGAATTTCTCAGTCAAGGGTAAATTTTTATAGTTCGGCTTGAAAGTATGATAATCATCATTGCTCACAATCCCCTGACATCGAAAATTTGGTTTACATTTCGGATTTTTTTGCAATCCAGAAGACAGAATTAATTTATTTGGAGGATAATTTACAGCGAATTTGTCTACCTAAAACTCAAAGGGTGCAACAAAGTATTCTACTACTATATTCAACTTATTGAACTGACCTTGGATTGAGATTCTAATTCTACACATGAACAAGGGTCTTCTGTTCTAGGGCATTTTCTGATACCTCCTAACATACGACAGCACACGCTCATTGGATCACAACGTTCTGGTTCATTAAACCACCTCGGCAGAGGGCTAGAAATGCATTTAATAGCTTCGGCCAATTTCTCTTCGCGTGACATTTCCTTTTTTGTACAAAGCGGACATGGTGATTGTTTCTTCCCCTTCTCATCTAGCTTAATACAAATTCCACACGGTTTTGGCTTTCCACTTTTGTCATCATTCTGATATTTGTATTGAATATTAATATTGTGGTTACAAAATGTGTGCAGTGTTGGTGGTTTTAGATTAGTCCTTTCGCAAGGTGGTATCGGCGGTTTATCATTCACAATATCACGACATTCTTCAGCTATCTTTTTGGCAAACAAGTTAAACTGTGTATCAGTAGCATCTGAATCGTGGCACTTCATACTTCTAATTTTTTTTACTATATTTTAACAATTCAGATTTGAACATACTTTTTAAAAACTAAAACTTTTCGATGACTAGATTTTCAATACGTACCTTTTTATTTAATTAAGCTTAGTGTACTATTTAAACATTGAAAGCACAATCTTTATTTTGAGGATTTTTTTTTTTAATAGTGCTACATTATGATGGTAAATTTCTAAATTACAAATAAAAAATTATCTAGACCGATTGTTAAAAAAATTAATTATATCTGTCTTAATATAATAATTATTTTGTCCAAATGCTCAAGCCTTTTATTGGTTTCTCTTTAAATCCTTGCACTAAAACATCTGCTTCCCACCAAGTTGGCAAGAGCTGATCATGTTTTTTGCAACCATAATCGCTTTTTCTATTTTCACTATCATTTATATTAAGAGACATCACACCTTCAAATACTTCAATCTCCTTACAACAATTTAAGGACTCGTTTTCATTCGATATAGGGAATGGTGTGTGCTGTAAGTGAAAATGAATATCCTTACAACTTGGAGGCAACTGATAGATGTCTTTTGGTAGTAACTCTGTTTTTGAACAAGTGTCCCTTAAAATTCCTTCTTCACATAATAATTCCAGTTCAAGATACAAGTTAGTTGGGCAAAGATTATGTGAGAAAATGCCATACAGATCTTCGCTAGTTAAAAGTGAGCTGTAAAAATATTTGCTTATTTTATATTTGTTTATCAAATGTATGAATTTTACTTACATTAATGTTTGATTTAGACGAGCATGTGGAATGCGGTGTTGATGATGGGAATGCAACCGCGATATTGAATCGATTGGTATGTGAATTGTGTATGCTTCCTTTGCTGTAAACGTTGTTGGACCAAATAGAAATCTCAGGCTACGTACATTATTCTTGTCAAATGACTTTCTAATCAGCTCACGCATTGCACTTATTGCCTCTTTAGTTCTAAGAGCCTGCTCCCGTTGTCGTTCTAATTGATAGAAGTGAAGGCCGCTTGAATATTGTCCAGATTGCGTACAAGTTTCCATTTTGCCATTGGCAGTACCTTCTACTTCATCTGTCCATAATCCGACATAGTATTTGTAAGTGTTGTAAACAAATGGGATTTGGTTTCTTTGGAATAGCAGAAACTCTAGGATTGAGTTTACTACGTCAGCTGCTGAACCTGCGGTTAAAACATCTACTTCAATATTCAAATTCAATTGTTTTGTTGGCGGCATTTTCGCATTTAAAACCGAAAAAAGTTAATCAGTAATTACAATGGCAACAAAGAAAATCGTACAAGTGAGACAGTGCTGCCAGTCCTAATCGCGAAAATGATAAAAAAAAGAAAACCAAAACTTTCTCTTAGTTTGATATTACCAGACAGCTAATACAATTTATTTTGCAAAACTAATGGTTTCAATACGGCTAGCAATATGAATTCCTGAAAAACTTTCAATTTTAGTATTTATGATTTCAAACAATATTTGTATTATGGATTTTTTCTGAAAGTATTCACAACTAAATGAAATTAAAAGTCCTAGTTCAATATAAATTGGATCCAAGAACACGAATTTTGAAACATAAATTTAGCAAGGAACAGCACTATTATGGAATAAGCTTAACAAAACAATTGTCCAAAAGGTGGAGTTCAAGAAGTTCAATTATTATTTCAGGAGTCCTCCAAAACGGAGTATAGGAAACGTTTAAATTATAGAGTTTCGATTTGCAGATTTGAGTATCATTAACATCATTGTCACGCTGGCATTCATTTAAAAAAAAATATATTTTTCGATTGTCAGTAGTCAACATAAAAATTTGTTTCAATATCAACAACTACAAACTACGTACTTTTAGAATTGAATAGCTCTAAAAATATTGGTCAGCAGGAGAACTGAAGGTCAATCATCAGCACCGGCTCCCCCCCGGGTGGAGGATGGGCGGCGCAGGTATGTGGACGCTGTCAAAAGCATCCGCATGGCTGTACTGCCTCACCCGGCGGTGTCGTTGGAGTCGGAGCAACTCACGGTGCTCCAAAACCTCCTCCTAGAAGAGGTAGCTGGCGGAGCTGAATACGCGGCATCCTTCCTCGGGGTTGAATTCAGAGGGGGAATGCTACAGGTGGACTGCAACGACCAGGAGTCCGCCGACTGGCTGCGGGAATTTACCCCAAAGCTAAGTGGCTGGACCGGTCCAGTCCTCTGTGCAAAAAGGGCGGAGGACCTGCCAGTTATGCACAGGATGACGGTGTTCCTCCCCCGAAGCGATGACAAGCCGTACCAGTTTGCCCTAAACTTAATAAAGAACCAAAACCGGGGCCTTAGCATCGCGGCCTGGCGAATTGTCAGTAGCCAGCTGGAGGACAAAGGAGAGCTACGAGGTTGGAGACTGTACCTGTACATAGACGACGTGTCGTACAGGTACATACGTGCAGCAAGCTTCCGCCTATTTTATAGGTTCAGCATGGTGGTCATGAGGCCGCATAAACCAGTGACTACAGGAAGAGAGGAGGACGGGAAGACTGCCACCCAGCCGAGTGGTAGCGCGTCAACACGAGCAGAAAACGATGGTGAGCAAGGCGATGGAGAAGATGCAGGTGGACGCCGTGGCAAAGCAACCGGGCGTGAGCAGGGTTGAGCAGACTACGAAGGTCGCTACCGCTGACGTCCTGGATGCCCACGAAACCGAGCTACCTTCCACCCAGGAGCTCCTCGAGGGACTAGAGGACCCAGTGGACAGCAGCGCGAACGACCTCGAGTCACTACCTTAATGGCCGTCGACGTGGAGGTTGCCCAAGTGAACCTGCATCACGCGGCGGAGGCCTCAGCAGTGATTACGAGCAGGTTCACAGCGGATAAATTGGGCGTTCTGTTGATCCAAGAACCATGGGTCTACAAAGGAGAGGTCAAAGGCCTCAAGACGGAACAAAACAAGGTAATTTGGGACATCTCCAGCGAGAGGCCTTGATCGTTCATAGTGTTCAGGAATAATTTCAATTTCTTCTGCATTTCAGAGTTCCTGACGCAGGACTTGGTAGCAGTACAGGCCAGAGACTGGGAGGGCAAAAGCTTCGTCCTGGCATCAGCCTACTTCCCAGGGGAGACAGCAGCAGCACCCCCTGAGGGAGTGATTAGGCTCGTGGAGTACTGCAGGAGGTACAGGCTGCCCCTCATCATAGGATGTGACGCGAATGCTCACCACGTGGAATGGGGGAGCACGGATTGTAACGCAAGGGGTGAGTCTTTACTAGAGTATGTATTAGGTAGTAGTTTAGCAATTGAGAACGTAGGTTGTGAACCCACCTTTATAACTATAAGCAGGAGGGGGGTGCTGGACATCACCTTCAGCAGCGAGCATGCTAATGGTTGGGTCTCAGGGTGAAGGGTTTCAACGGAGCCCTCCCTATCAGACCACAGAATAATAAGGTTCGCACTGAAGGTAGAGGTCAGGCAACTCCCCCCGAGACGCAACCCCCGCAGAACAAACTGGGGTGTTTTCAGGGAAAAACTAAAGGACGGTTTACAAAGGCAGAACCAGATTGACGATAGCGTCACGGGCCTGGGGATAGAGAGCAGGGTTTTGGCACTAAACGAGTCAATCACCAAAGCCAACAATGAGAGTTGTCCCCAAATAGCGCCCACAGACAGACGTAACTGTCCCTGGTGGACAAGAAACAAGGCGAAGCGTACAGGGGTCTGGGAGGAGTACAGGTGCTACCTAACTCTATACAATAAAGAGATTAGGTCAGCAAAACAAAACAGTTTCAGGAGCTTCTGTGAAAAAGTCTCCTCCACACCAGAAGCGGCGCGGCTACACAAAGCTCTGGCCAGTGGAAAGACAAGCACGGAACTGGCCATTAAGAGGAGCGACGGGACGTTTACGGCCAACGCCGAGGGAAGGGCGTCAGAGCTCCTGCGTGCTCACTTCCCGGAGACTATCCCGGTGGACCAAAGTCCACCTGTGAGCGAACATAGGCCAACCCGCTTGGATTGGGCAACCGCCAAACAGCTAGTTACTGCGGACTCGATCAAGTGGGCTATGGCCACGTTCGAAAAATTCAAGTCTCCGGGGGTGGATGGCATCTTCCCGGCGTTTTTGCAACAGGGCGAGCAGCTGTTGCTACCTCACCTTGTTCGGCTGCTAAGGGAGAGCCTTGCACTGGCGTACATCCCGGACCCATGGAGGACGGCAGAGGTGATCTTCATACCGAAAGCAGGTAGGAGGGACTACTCCTTGGCCAAATCCCACAGGCCGATCAGTCTAACCTCCTTCCTGCTGAAGACGATGGAAAAGATCATTGACAACAATATTAGGTCGACGGTGCTGAAAACTGCACCCCTGCATGCTACTCAGCATGCATACAGAGCGGGAAGATCAACCAGTACGGCTCTGTACCAGTTGACCTCAGAGATCGAGAGTTCAATGGAAGAAGGGGAGGTGATTATATGCGCCTTTCTAGATATCGAAGGTGCCTTTGACAACACGTCTCACAGGAGTGTAGCCAGGGCACTGGAGAGAAGGAAGGTTGCTACACCGGTGCGCAGATGGATAGACGCTGTGCTGCGCACCAGAATAGCTGAGACCAAAGTTGGCGATACAACAATTCATCTAGGGGTGACAAGAGGGTGCCCACAGGGAGGTGTGCTATCACCACTACTGTGGAGCCTTGTCGTGGATGAGCTGCTAGAATTGCTAACTGACAACGGGATCCGCTGCCAAGGGTACGCGGACGATATTGTGATATTAGCAAGAGGTAAATTTGAGGATACTCTCTGTGACCTAGTACAACGCGGTCTGAATCTGGCAAAGGGGTGGTGCAGGGGAGTTGAATTAAACATCAACCCCTCGAAGACAACCATCGTCCCATTTACAAGGCGCAGGTCCCTACCCGGCCTGAGGAACCTCACACTTGGGGGCAGAGAGATTGAAATGACTAACAAGGTTAAATACCTAGGTCTCACTCTGGATTCTACCCTACGATGGAAGCAGCACGTGAACCAAACGGTAGCCAAGGCAACAAAGGCACTGATGGTATGCAAACGGCTGGCGGGTAGATCCTGGGGATGTAAGCCAAAAATCATTAGGTGGTTATACACCATGATTGTCCGACCGATTATTACATACGGGGCGGTGTCCTGGGCCTCCGTGGCGGCACAGGCTTCGGTGGGAACCCAACTGGCCAAACTACAGCGGCTGGCATGCTTGTGCATGACGGGAGCCATGCGGACCTGCCCTACGGCGGCTCTGGAGGTCCTGCTGGAGCTCACACCGCTCCATATAATAATAGGTCAAGTAGCCAAGAACTCACTTCTGCAGATAACAGCGGAGGGTGGTGGCAAAGGCAAGATAATTTCGTCCCAGAGGATGGAGAGAATAAGTGGTGATATTCCTATTGCCCTCCTCCCAAGGGACGGCATCAGCAAAACGACCCACTTAACAAGGAAGTTTAAGGTTACCCTTGGTAGTAAGAGTGAGTGGAACGACACCACTCTTGAGCAAATGCTAAGGGATAGCACACTGAGGTGGTACACCGATGGCTCGAAGACATCGGAAGGAATAGGTGCGGGTATCGCGGGTCCGCGTACCAAGCTCGCCATTCCGATGGGAAACTTTCCGAGCATTTTCCAAGCCGAAGTTCTGGCCATAACCCGGTGTATTGAGATAAACCTTCACCGAAACTATCGCAACGAGCGAATAGCTATAATCAGTGATAGTCAGGCGGCACTAAAAGCGATTTCCTCTTACGAAATCAAATCGCTGCTAGTGCAAGAGTGTAGAAACAGGCTTGACAACCTAGCCGAAAAGAACCAGGTACACCTTATCTGGGTGCCTGGTCACAGGGGAATAGCCGGCAAAGAACTGGCTGACGAGCTTGCCCGCTCCGCAGCCTCCACTGCTATGGTGGGGCCAGAACCATTCACTGGAGTGGGTCCCCATACGGTGAAGGAACTGCTCCGCAAAGAGGAAAGAGCGTGCAGGGAGGCACACTGGCAGCGAGCGCACGGGATGCGTCATGCCAAACTGTTAGTGGGGGGGTATAACCAAAAGAGGTTCGAGACTATAATCAACCTCCCAAGAAACAAACTCAGGCTCCTGGTCGCATTCTACACCGGCCACTGCAAGCTAAGAAGGCATTTATCAAACATGGGCCTCTCAACTTGCGCAAACTGCCGGTTCTGCGACAGTGAGCCTGAAACCCCGGAGCACCTGCTATTCGACTGCAACGCAGTCTGTAGGCGCAGGTCAAAGGCCCTCGGATCCATGTTTCCGGATAGGGATCACACTGCCTCGCTAGCACCCAGTAGGATATTGGACTTCATCAATATGCTGGGGCTAAGCGAGTCTTTGTGAGCTAGTGTGTGCCCTCACCTAGACCCGTGGTCGCAGTGCATGCCTCAATCAACAATCTATCTATCTATCTATTGGTCCAATATTTTAATTGTAATTTGTCACGAATTATGGTGAAATAATAGGGGGATTCTCTTGCTCTTGTAAGATTGAAAAAATCCGAAATATACAAGAAATATACAAGGGCACCCATAATCTAATTTTATATGAACTGCTGATTCGGTCAATTTATTGGAAATAATTATTGTGCATGGCTATTGTGAATTGGCGCACCTTCTGCATTCATTCTTAAGAAAAAAACTGTAACAAATACTTATAAAATCTATTTAAATTTACCTTCCTCAAGAATGTAACGTTAAATTATGTATTTAAATAAAATGTCAGCTAGCATAGGATTGCAATTATTTTTTTTCGTGTCATTGCACGAAAATAAACATGGATTTTGATCTTATATATTGTTACAAAAGTAGTATTAAGTTGTATTTGTATTACTATATGCATCCCTGATTATGAACAATAGCTGTAGGTATATGGAATAGCATTTGTCTTGTTGTAGACATCTGGCGCCACACTGTCTGCTCGTCTAGTTAAACAATTGCTGAGTCTGGCGCCGCGACTGTCTGCTTGCGTCTGGCGCCGTATAGCCGTAAGTTCTGGTAATTTCCAGACGCGATATTCTAGAAGGACACGTCGGCATCAGCGAGAAGTGCGTGGCTATAGCCGTATGTTCTGGTAATTTCCAGACGCGATATTCTAGAAGGACACGTCGGCATCAGCGAGAAGTGCGTGGCTATATAAGCCGTGGCAGCGCCAACGTAATCAATCAGTGCTAAGAGTAAACTGCTATAGTGTAGACGAGTTGTGAAATAAAGAGTTGTTGAATTAAATTAAACAGTGTTGATTTTATTTGTCAATCCAGAGATACGAACCTAACAAAGTAAAGTAGCAAGAGTAAATTCGTAACAATTGGTGTCAGAAGTGGGATTGTCAAATAATCCAAATTCAAGATGGTTAAATTCGGAGAATTGAGAATTCAGCAATTAAAAAAGGAACTGGAGGAGCGTAATTTGCCGATAAGCGGGCAAAAGGCGGATCTGCAGGCACGATTACGTGAAGCAATGGAAGCGGATGGAATTAATGTGGACGAGTTCGAATTTGTTGGGCCAGAAACTTCTACAAAGGTAGAAGAGAAAGTAGAAGAACAACGAACATCATCAAGTGTAGACATGAACACGTTGTTAGTGGCTATTAAGCAAATGGCAGAAAATGCAGTGCAAACAGAAAATCGTCTGGCACAGCAAATGGCAGAAAATGCAGTGCAAACAGAAAATCGTCTGGCACAGCAAATAGCTGAAAATACATCGCAGTTAAAGTCTTGCCTTACACAACAAATGACTGAAAATAATACGCAGTTAGAAAAGCGTTTGGTACAACAGATTACAGAAAATAATACACAAGTGCAAGAGAAATTTTCAAAATTTGAAGACGAATTAAGCACAATAAAAAATGACGAAGAAAATTTAAGATCAGAATTTCTTCAACTGAGTAATCGTATGCGAGAACTGCAACTGCATGGCCCTGCACCATCAACAAATAATCCAAGATTGAAGGCACCCACATTCGATGGAAGTATTCCATTTCAAATTTTCAAACTTCAGTTTGAAAAGACAGCAATGGCCAATAACTGGAATGCAGCGGACAAAGTGGCGTCCTTGTTTGTATCATTGAAAGGGCCTGCGGCAGAAATCCTTCAGACTATTCCAGACTGTGAACGGGACAACTATGAGGCATTGATGAGTGCGATAGAAAGACGATATGGTAGTGAGCACCGGAAACAAATATACCAGATCGAACTGCAAAATAGGGGTCAGAAAATGAACGAGTCATTGCAAGAGTTCGCAACTGAAATAGAACGACTGGCTCATTTGGCAAATGCAGATGCACCTGTGGATTACATTGAGAGGGTAAAAATTCAATGTTTCATAAATGGAATTCGTGATGTGGACACCAAACGCGCCACATATGCATTGCCAAAAAGAACGTTTGCTGAAACGGTTTCGCACGCCCTCACACAGGAAACAGCTTCCCTACTAAGTAAACCAACACACAAGGTACAAAGGGTTGAAATGGAACAACCGGCGCTGATGGAAGAAATATTGAAGACTCTGAAGACAATTGCTGCACCGCGAGTAAATACAACAGGCAGATGTTTCAACTGTGGAAAAGCGGGTCACTTTGCCCGAAATTGCAAAATAAAAGTAAACCCATCAAAACGGAAACAACCAACAGATAACGAGGACGGAGCATCCACATCTCACAAGTCGTTAAACTAAAACGGAACAGTTCAAAGGGGCGTGAGCTGGTTCCCACAACTATTTGCCCCGCCATCTCGATATCACAAATAGGTCGCCATGACAACAATCTTACTATCAACGGCATCGTAAATGGACGACTGTCAACGCTTACTTTGGATACTGGCGCCACACATTCAATTATCCGACCGGATGTGGTAAGAGGAACGGTTGAACCATTAGTCGGTTGCAAGCTTCGAACGGCCACCGGGGAGGAAGCAGCTGTCGCGGGAAAAGTGTTTTGCAAAGTGATGATTGGTACCCTGGAAGTTAATCACACCTTCATCGTAGCAGAAATCACGGATGAAATTATAATGGGAGTAGATTTCATGATTGATCACGGGGTTACTTTGGATTTAAACAAGCAAATGCTGTTTTGCCAGAACATGGAGATGCCTATAAACACCGGATATGTGACCAACGTTGAAAGTAAGAGGGTGATTGTTGATGATAATCAGAGTATTCCACCAAAATCTGAGGCGATTGTATGGGCCAAAGTGAATGGAGGAGGTGGGACTGAAGAGTTGTGGATTGTGGAACCAACAAAAATAGATACACCCATATTGGTAGGAAGAACGCTTGTGAAAACTAGTGAAGACGCCACCATTCCGGTCAGAGTAGTGAATGAATTCAACACGCCTATAAGTCTGAAGAAAGGAGCCGTAATTGGACAGTGCCAGAATATAAGTGCAATAGCACGATGCGAACGGTCACAACAGAAACCTACTATTGAGCCACAGCAGATAAGTCCTACACTCCTAAATAATTTGCTGAACGAACTGCATGGAAATGAAAAATTAAAAGCAGAAAAACTATTAGAAAAATACGCATCCATATTTGCAAACGAAGGAAACACAGGAAGAACCGGCATTGTCAAGCATCGCATAAATACTGGAGACGCTAAACCAATCCGACAAGCTCCGCGTAGGGTTCCACTAGCAAAACGTGAGGATGCTAACAAAATTATTGAAGACATGCACAAAAACGGTGTAATCGAACCTTCAATAAGTCCATGGAGCTCACCTATCGTCTTAGTTAAAAAGAAAGATGGTAGCACCCGTTTCTGCGTAGATTATAGGAAGTTGAATGATGTCACAAAGAAAGACAGTTATCCTCTACCAAGAATCGACGATACATTAGACACCTTGTCTGGAGCGAAATGGTTTTCTACATTAGATCTACAAAGTGGATATTGGCAAGTCGAGATCGATGAATGTGACCGTGAAAAGACCGCTTTCAGTATGGGCGACGGGTTATGGGAATTCTCTGTGATGCCATTTGGGTTATGTAATGCGCCTGCAACGTTCGAGCGACTGATGGAACATGTGTTAAAAGGACTCAACTGGAAGACATGTTTGGTGTATCTTGATGACATTATCATCATGGGAAAAAGTTTTGATGATCATCTGAAAAATCTAGAGGAAGTCTTTCAGCGAATAGCATCAGCCGGATTACGCTTGAATCCCAAAAAGTGTTCATTATGGAAGAAGCAGGTCACATATCTCGGACATAAAGTGTCAACTGAGGGAATTCACACCGAGGAAGGAAAAATAAAAGCAGTGAAAGATTGGCCTCGACCCACCAACATTCATGAACTCCGCAGCTTCCTCGGCTTATGCACGTATTACCGCCGTTTCGTACCTGGATTTGCGAACGTGGCTAGAAGTTCACATGATTTAACAAAGAAGAATCGCCCGTTTGTATGGCAGTTGGAACAAGAAAAAGCGTTTGACCAGCTTAAGGAACTACTTTGTACGGCGCCGATGTTGGCTTATCCAATACCTGGAAAGAAATTCATCCTGGATACAGATGCGAGCGCTTATGGAATTGGAGGTGTCCTGTCTCAGCTCATCGACGGACAAGAAAGAGTAATTGGGTATTACAGCAGAGTGCTCGGGAAACCAGAGAAAAACTACTGTGTGACGCGAAAAGAACTACTAGCTGTGGTGGAATGTGTAAAACATTTCCACAAGTATTTGTATGGACAACGATTCTTGCTGAGGACTGATCATGCAGCATTAAAATGGTTATTACAGTTTAAGAATCCGGAAGGCCAAATTGCACGATGGATCGAAAGATTACAGAATTACGACTTCGAAACGGAACATCGAAAGGGGATTCACCACAAAAATGCGGATGCATTATCACGTCGCCCTTGTCCACTGGAATGTAAACATTGCTCCAAATCAGAAGGAAAAGAAGGTATAATCGACGTGCGATTACTGAATATAGAACCTGAAGATGATTGGACTCCTCACCGCATCAGAATCAATCAGCTGGAGGACCCTGATCTTACAAAGCTGATAATAGCCAAAGAAAATGGGGTACGACCACCAAAGGAACAAATAAGTAGCGAGAGTCCAACGGCAAAAGCATATTGGGCCCAATGGAACAGCATAAACCTCGTTAATGGATACCTTCATCGTACCTGGGAAAGTGAAGATGGCAAACAGTCTCGTCTGTTGATCATAGTACCGAAGTCCATGATCCCGAAAGTGTTGAAAGAATATCACAATGGACCTAGTGGAGGGCACCTTGGAATTACAAAAACTATAGAGAAGATTAAACAGCGGTTCTACTGGATCGGTTGTCGAGATTCCATAGCAGAATGGATAAGTAATTGCGTAGAGTGCATGGCAGCTAAAGGTCCTAAAGCCAAAAGTCGCGGTAGGCTACAACAGTACAACGTGGGATCACCATTTGAACGAGTCGCAATGGATGTTGCAGGTCCGTTCCCAACCAGTACGGCCGGTAACAAATATCTACTGGTTGTCATGGACTATTTCAGTAAATGGCCAGAAGTATATGCCTTACCAAACCAAGAAGCGAAGACAGTAGCCGAAGCGTTTGTAGAAAATTGGATAACAAGGTTCGGAGTGCCCGTCGAATTACACTCAGATCAAGGCAGGAATTTCGAATCTTCCATTTTTCAAGAAGTCTGTACATTATTGGGCATCCACAAGACACGGACAACAGCGTTACATCCACAATCAGATGGAATGGTGGAGAGATTCAACCGAACGCTCGAAGAACATCTGCGGAAAATCGTTAATAAAGATCAACGGAATTGGGACAAGTGCATCCAGATGTTCCTGCTGGCGTATCGTTCAGCGAAGCACGAGACAACTGGTTACACGCCAGCAAAGATTATTTTCGGATCTGATCTGCGACTCCCTGCTGATCTTAAGTTTGGAACGAATCCTACAGCTGTAAGAAATGATGGAGATTATTGTTCTGCCTTAAAGGAAGAAATGAATGAATTGCATCTAATGGTAAGACAGCATACCCATCTGATGAGCAATAAGATGAAAGACCGGTTCGATCAAGCGGCAAATTCAAAAGGTTTTGAAGAAGGTGATCTGGTCCTGTTGTACAATCCACTTCGAAAGAAAGGCTTGTCCCCGAAAATGCTGACAGCCTGGGAAGGACCCTATATGGTGATGAAACGACTTAATGACGTGGTATACCGCATACAAAGAAATGGGAAAGCACGATGTAAAATGAAAGTAGTACATTTGGAGAGGCTCGCCCCATTTGGTTCAAGAGGATTTGTGCCTAATCGGGACGATTAGGCTTTAGTGGAGGGCAGTGTTACAAAAGTAGTATTAAGTTGTATTTGTATTACTATATGCATCCCTGATTATGAACAATAGCTGTAGGTATATGGAATAGCATTTGTCTTGTTGTAGACATCTGGCGCCACACTGTCTGCTCGTCTAGTTAAACAATTGCTGAGTCTGGCGCCGCGACTGTCTGCTTGCGTCTGGCGCCGTATAGCCGTAAGTTCTGGTAATTTCCAGACGCGATATTCTAGAAGGACACGTCGGCATCAGCGAGAAGTGCGTGGCTATAGCCGTATGTTCTGGTAATTTCCAGACGCGATATTCTAGAAGGACACGTCGGCATCAGCGAGAAGTGCGTGGCTATATAAGCCGTGGCAGCGCCAACGTAATCAATCAGTGCTAAGAGTAAACTGCTATAGTGTAGACGAGTTGTGAAATAAAGAGTTGTTGAATTAAATTAAACAGTGTTGATTTTATTTGTCAATCCAGAGATACGAACCTAACAAAGTAAAGTAGCAAGAGTAAATTCGTAACAATATTTTACAGCCACTGCAAATAATTTTTTGGGTGTTTTTGTTGTTGTGCCGTTGCACCGAGAGGAAAATTCGGCAATTCATGCACCGTGTAAGGGTTTTGCAAGAGCAAGAGAATCCCCCTAATATATAACAACTCTGTCATTCACCAATTACTTAATGTCATTTTCGGCTTTTAGTGTGGCAACGCACTTCATCACTTGTTCGCTTCTTTCGTGCTGTTGATTTCAAAACTTTTATTCCTCGATTTGCATAATTTGGCATTAACTAACAGGTCATATTCATTGCATTCTTATATATTAAAATATTGCTAATAATGGAAAACAAACCGTCGGTGCTGATATTGGGAGGTAAGTAAATACTATATATATTAATTTAACAGATTTCGGTTAGTTTTTCGCTTGCGTTAGTTTTGGTAGAGAACTCAATTACTGATCAAAAACCACTGATAGTTGCCTTTTGTTTTATATTGATAACTTGTATCGTTACGACCTTCTGCCTACATATAGGGTGCGGATTTATCGGCCGTAACATGGTTACTTATTTGATAGAAAATGATTTGACTGAGGAAATCCGTGTAGTGGATAAAACACCTCCACAAATGGCCTGGCTGAACGACCGACATAATCAAGCTTTTGATAACAAAAAAGTGGAATTTTGCAGCGCTAATCTCATAAATGCCGGTTAGTATACACTACATATATTTACTTATTGCTGTGAGTCATACATATGTACGTATGAAAAAACCCACACAATTTGTATTCTCGCCGCGCTAAACTTAGTATAAGAGCATCTATATGGACTTTCAATAAGTTTGTATATTTGTTTCCTATAAGCTTCCAACTTTACTATATGTTAATCCCATACAGCGTCTTGTAAGAATGCCTTCGCCCCACATCCCATAACAGGGCGTACTTGGGATCTAGTTTTCAACTGTGCAGCAGAGACACGTCCAAATCAAACAGAAGCTGTCTATAAGGAAGGAATACTTAAATTAAGTATGAATTGTGCCAACGAAGCGGCAAACATAAAAGCGAAGAGATTTATCGAGCTAAGTTCCGGTTGCGTTAACAGTTCGGAGAAGGTGCCACAAAAAGAGGAATGTAAGCATGAGCCGTGGACTTCTCTGGCTAAACAAAAACTGAAGGTCGAGCGTGAGCTTGAAATGCTAAGCGATGTGTTGGATTATACGGTTGTGAGACTGCCAATCGTCTATGGGTTAGGAGATAAGCGCTACTTGAGTGAGTACACTTTATATTTTTCGATAACAGTCTCACACACATACGCCCATATTCGTCAAAATAATTTTTTATCATACATTGGTGTTTATGTATTTGCTTTAGTGCCTCGCGTTATTGTGGCTGCAATATACAAGTATTTGAACGAGTGTATGAAGTTGCTATGGAATGAGTCTATGCGACTTAATACTGTGCATGTTGATGATGTTTGTGCGGCGATGTGGTTTCTAGCTCTTAACCCAGCCGCTGCAAGCGAAATATACAACATCGTCGATGACGCTGATTCAACTCAGGGAACCATAAGTGACATATTATCGGATGTATTTTCAATAAATGTTGATTACTTTGGCGTGGTCATGTCGAATTTGACAAAGGTACGTAAATTTTCTCATTTATCATAATGTTTTCTACTTATAAGAAACTATTTTTTTTTAACTATCTTTAGTTAAGCCTCTCAGATACAGTTAGTGATGTAAATGATAAACACATGACGCCATGGGCGGAGATATGTCAAAAGAATGAAATCAACAATACACCGTTAACGCCATATTTAGACGAAGAGCAATTGTATCACAAACACTTATATTTAGATAATACAAAATTAAAGACTGCAGGATATGAGTTGAAGGTGCCTAAGTTAACGCGTGATCATGTAATAGAGATCATTGAAGATTATATAAAACAAAAACTTTTTCCAAAATCTCTAATGGTTTAAAATTCACAACCACTAATTTGGTACTAATTTGGGAATATGTGAATTAAATCAATTAAAATTATATAATATAAACTCAAGTTACTGGATGTTAATAAGAGTTATTCAAAGCTGATATTAATGTAACAATTAAAGACATTATAAGACCTAAGTTCTTTTTGTACACATTTAATGTACTACGCCGATATGATCTAAAGTGTACTTATAGTATTACTGTAAAGTAAGATTTTTAAATAGAAGACTAAAACGAATTTTAATGTTTTACGTATCTATGTATTCGTATCTACTCACATAATTATTTTATCAAAAAATTTTATATAAATAATATTTAATAATAAGCAATAATGCTTTGTCATATTTTGTGCCAAGATAAAATAAAAATGAAAACTTAATAAAAACTCGAAAAGTGTAATGGAAACAAAACAAACAAGTAACGGGAAAGTAGACTTAAATAAAACATAAATATACTCATATGTATATAGTTAACTAATTCATTTTGGTTCAGGTAACTATTTGAACTTCTAAATTCTTCAAACAGGAATAAACGTTAATTTCGAAGCTATAATACCCTTCATAGTTGCAAAAATGGTATATATATATTTATATTGATTTTGATCGACTAGTTTTTATGGCAGCTAAATTCTATAGTAATCCTATCCGAACAATTTTTAAAGAAATTTTACCGTTGTGTTGCTGTTGTTGTAGTGGCAGAATTCTGCCGAGTTGACAGTCCTTGGCCGGATAAAAATCCGGGTCCGTTCCGGTTACGTAGACCCAAATGTGGGAACGAACCGTTGTCTTGAGCAACACTTCGAACCAAAATTTGAAATTTTCCTTTTTCAAACAAATATATACGAAATATAAATATTTCATATTTATAATTTTATATAGTTAGCATAAAATGACGATTTCATTTCATTATAAAGGTATAAAAAGAGAAAGAACCGTATTAGAAAAAAAAATTATTAATTGCGAATAAAATTCGAACAGATTATTCCCAAATTTGACAAAATGTCTCTCTAGTTTCTCATATTAAACGAAAATAAAAATCCACAAAATATGTAATACAATAGTAATATTGAAATTATAATCAAGAAAACTCACATGGTTTTGGTGTTAATTTTTGTGCAACGATTTTTTAATTGTTAGCGATTTCGACAAACGAGCAACTTCATGGCAAACTTAACATAGCCTAGTCTATTCAAGGTATAAAAACGACGGTCTTAAGTACCGATCATTTACTACAGCAATCCTCGAATCTATGTTATTGTAGCGGATATGTTGTTACTGTATGGTTAAAAACCGGGCTAACCCGGGGTTTTATCTGATTAAGAAATGTCATCAGGTATGTTCAAGGTGGCCTCTATATGCATGTTCTTATACTCACATTAGAGATAGTTATTCCTGTTGGTACATCTCTGATATCATTAAGGGAAATAGGTTTCCATTTTGTCAAATAATAAAGGCAGCTCAATTTGAGATTTTTATTAGTTATTTAGTTTTTATTATATTTTTAAAGTTAAAATGTTTCCGTTATACAGCTCATAATTCTATATGCTCCATTCTCTTCTCTTTCTTTTTATAAGTCAATTTACAATAAAATGCATTGCTTCACTTTTTAAAACTTAAAGTTAAATATCAACACAAATCTATTTTAAAAACAGAAGATAACATGAATTATTATTAATACAGCGCCATTAGGTCGTTTTTTGTTTTGTGGTGAAATAAATTACAGCAAGTACATTTAAGAGTTAATGAAAAACGTCAAAAACTGTGTGTGACCTTGATTGAGTGTCGGCGTCTAACATTGCAAACATAGCACCGCTTAGCACCCAAAGTGGCATCAAAGATGTGTTGTGGAAAGCCACTTTTTTACACTTTTACGCATACATACTGTATGTGCGTACGAATGTTGATTTACACTTAAGAAGATTGGCAGGATGTTGACATTACTTTACACATTTAACAAATATTTCATAATTCATACATTGAAATGACTTGAACTGAAGATTCGATTTTCGCCAATTACAGTCGCATTGAACAAATTGTTATAACAAACGCTAATGTTTTCGTTTACATTTTTTGTTTTTGGAGTGTGTGTGAGTGAGTTTAATATTTGTTTATTTCGTAATATTTATTTGATAATTGAATGATGCGTCTTTGTTTTGCTGCTTGCTCCATGCTTAATAATAATTAAGTGCTAATGCGTCGACTGAAATATCTGGCGCTTAGAAAGCCAAACCGGCGTCGCGGTAGGTGGTGAAAATCTTCTCAATGGAATTAACATAAGCGGCGGTTCTCAAGTCAAGACCCAAGTTGTATTTCATGGCGGTCTTCATGATGGCACGCGCCGAACGCTCCATGGTGTAATCCAGACCGGAGTGTACGATGTCCTTCTCAGAGGCACCAGAGATGCGCTTCTGGAATGCTTCCGATGGAGTAACCGGAATACGACCACCGACACGACCGAAGCGACGTTCCAATGATTCCTGTACGGATTCTGTATTGAAGAAGAGCGAAATGTTCAAAAATTAGCTTTAAAATTTAGCTTTAGTGAGAAGTACAAAAACTTGTTAAAGCACAAAAGCAAACATTATAGGTATGAGGTATGCAAACTGAATAACTGATAGACTAAGGACTAGCGATAGTTAACCAAAAAAGGAGTTTTGTTTTATATATGTACGTACTCTGTATCAATTCTCATAGCAAACTGAAGAAAGCGTGTAATTAATAATTTCAAACAAAGTGCAGGTAAAATCTTAAATCTCTTTTAGACCAAGCAATTCATGCAGAGGTTGAAACTTGCGTTTAGGTTGGGGAAAAGGGAGTTTGTGCTTCTTTATGTGGATCAAGCAATTATATACATACGAGCAAATATGTATGTACATGGTATAATTTAAATAAGCACAAACAATATTGACAATATATCTACTTAGTTGATATAAGGAAGTTGTTAAAATCGAATTTTTGGTACTACAAATTACGCGGAGGATATAGAACATATTTACATGTTAACATAGAACAAAAAAAATTGGAAAAGTTTAGACAAAAAATGAGTTCGAGATATGAGATGATTTAAAGAGTAAAAAAGAAGAACTGTACCGTCTAAAACAAATCTTTCAATGGATTGTTGGACTGAGGCTAAATTCGTAATAGAAAAACGGAAAAAGAAAAACACAAATTACTTATTGGTGAAAATTTGGAATTTGTTTAAGAGTATTGTTTGGTAAAATGAGCTCTTATTCAAAATGTATTAATTGTGTTACGAGTGCTATATAATATGGTAAAGTTTATATAGTGTGGTGAGTATGAATGAGCAACGAAATTTAAGCTTTAAAAAAGGGAAAAATATTAATCAATTCGAATAGGAGTTTTGAAAGTATTTGCTAAACTAAAAAAAAAGATAATTTAATAAAAGCGAGAAAACTGAATAACCAAGTATTACAGTCGAACCTCGATCAATGAAATGCAAATAGATGACGCCAATGAATTTAAAATTTAAACTACTAATTTATGAAACTAAAAAAACCAATTTTTTATTTTGCTTTTGAATCAACTAATATAAGATTTATTACCACACTTTGTATATACTAATATTTAGGGAGGAAGTAGGGTTTTAAATTTAATTTCAGTTTTACATTAGATTTCAAAACTTTAAATTTTTTTGAAATTGAACACTATTTCCATACAAAATTTACGAGGTAACGTCAAATTTGTTTACATTTTTAATTTTATAACAAATTCACTGATTTTATTTCGTAAAAAATCGCGTTTTGCCTTCTAAGTGTTCCCGAAAAGTGAAAAATTCAAATTTCGAAAAACTACCCAGCGTTTTTTGGATGTTTTGATTTTAGATGATCGAGGATCAAGTTAAGAAGGGCACCGCAATTCAAGCTTTTTACGAGACGCTCCAGATTAGTTGTTACTATTGCCGTATTTTTTAGTATTTCTTCAAGAAAATTTAACAGAATGATTCATCAAATGACATACTACAACGTAGATTTTAACTTTTTGACAAACAAAAAATTAAAGCGGGAATTGTTTTACGCGAATTAACCCCACTCCCTCCTTAAGTAAGTGTTTAGCATAACGTATCGAATTTCGACTGTAGTAATTAAACATCATATTTAAGTTATATATATTATATACTGATATATGTCAATGAAATTTGGAAAGCATTAACACCTTATTATAATAGGTCAATCAATCATAGGTGAGTGCGCTCTGATTGAAAATAATAGAGAAAGAAATATATAACAACAATATTTAAAATCAATCAATTTGAATTGAAACTAATGAAATAGTGCAAAATGCCAGTCATTACTGCAGAAGCATATTGAGCACTTGCGCGGTTACGCTAGCATTAGAAATAACGGTATGCTTTTTGCTCAGTATTTATTTTTTTGGTAATGCAATGGCTTATAAATCAATTATAATGTTTATCAATTAAAAGAAAAAGCCATGAAAAGTGACCAAGTGCTACTTACCCAAAAGATGATAATTGGATTCACGCTCATATTTGAATGTAAGACGACCGTATGAAACGTGGTTCAAATTTTTCAGCCATTCAAAGAATGAGACGGTCACACCACCGGCGTTGATATACAAATCGGGGATAACCAAAATGTTGCGTTCGATCAAAATTTTATCGGCAGCTGGAGTGGTTGGGCCGTTGGCGGCCTCGGCAATGATCTGCAAGTATGTATAAAATATTGAAGAATAAACTAATTCAAGTCCAATAAATTTTGTATATTATCTGTTCTAGGACTCGTCCTTACCTTAGCCTGTATTTTGTGAGCGTTTTCGCTGGTGATGACCTTCTCAACAGCAGCTGGCACAAAGATGTCGCATGGTTCGAACATCAAATTTTCACCTTGGTAGGGCTTAGCGCCGGGGAATCCGACAATGGTGCCGTGTTCGTTTTTGTAGTCTTCCAATTCCTGTTAAACAATTATAAGCATTTATTTATTAAATAGTAATTAATTTATTAAATAGTTTCTACGAACCTTGGGGTCAATACCCTCTGAATTGTAGATGGAGCCATCGTGCTCAATGATACCGACGCAGGTGGCGCCAGCACGTGTCAAATACCGGCAAGTATGCAGACCGACATTACCGAAACCTTGAACGATGAATGTCTTGCCGCCCCAACCGGGAGTAGTGCCTGCAAAACCGAGAGAAATACACATTGTTATATAACGAACTAAATGCGTCTAAAGTCATTTCATACCAATCATGCTCATGTAGTTAGCCTCATTGATGAAGTTTTCGAGACCGTGGAAAACACCACGACCTGTCGCAGAAACACGTCCATGGATACCGCCCTGGTTGATGGGCTTTCCAGTTACGCAAGCGTGTGCATTAATATCCAAATGTCCAATAGTCTTGGCATATGTGTCGGCAATCCAAGACATTTCACGTTCGCCTGTACCCATATCGGGAGCTGGCACATCGACACCGGGTCCAATGAAGCCTTTCTTGGCCAACTCAAGGGTGAAACGGCGGGTGATCTTCTCCAATTCATGTTCGGAGTACTCCTTCGGGTTGATCTTGAGGCCGGCCTTGGCACCACCGAATGGTACATCGACACAGGCGCACTTGAATGTCATAAGAGCAGACAAGGCTTTGACTTCATCACGTGAAACATCCAAAGAGAAACGAATACCTGAAAAATCAATAATACATCACAATCATTAAGGATCTAATGCATTGATAACAATTAAGAATAAGAAGGAAAATGTGAAATCAAGTGCAATTATTTACAGATGCTATCCCACTTGAAGTCATAAAAATAACTTCTAAATCTACAAAATCGCTTATATCGGTTAAATATAAACTGAAATTAAAAAAAAAATTGTAGGAATGTATGTGGGGTAGTTTCGTTAAAATTCTTATATGTATTTAGTCTTATGCAATTTCTTTTTACACCTTATTATTCATAGGGTTAAAAATACATAATAAGTACAACATGCACAAATAATCCGCGAAACCGTGAGCTAAATGTGACACATACGCCCTGTTGGACGACGGCCAAACGTTGTATTAGTATGGTATTTACACCACGAGAACAGTCAGTTGGTCAAATGTGCACATGCATCAAGAAGAAAGGGAATTCAAGGCTTTTGTGACGACGTCGAATTTCTATTCAATTAACCGAAAGCATTTCGCAGGTGTTGGGAGCCTGATGTAAGGCATAGCATACAGCCAAATGACCTTTGCAAAGCACCAGACGGCAGAAAAACCCCAAAATATCTATTCTATTTCGGTTCTTCAGAAACGTTTACAATGTTTTTTGGATCCATTGAACTTGCCAATACATAAGTTAAATTTTTAAAGCGAGACAGAAGTTTTACTCTTTATGCCAGAAATCAAACAAAATCTTCAGTTTTGTTGCCGAGGAGCAACTGAATCTAGACAGTTTTTGTAGGGTTTTTCACTTCTCTGTGCAAAAAAATATGTGTAATTTATAAATAATATCACAAAATTAGAATTTTCAAATTATTATTTTGAAGTAGTAATGTTATAGGTTGTTTAATTATTTTAAAGCTGTGTTTTCTTATAATAATTATTTGTTAAATCATTTTTGTCTGCGTTCGTTTTGTGTAAATTAAATTTGTTTTGAGTAAGTAAGTACAGTACTTTTTTCACAACAAAATAGTTCAGCTTTGCTGAGTAGATAAGAAATAGCGAACTCAGCTGTACTATTCGATTTGAATGCAGTGTGTTTATTCGTATGTATGTTTATAAGTGTATGTGATTATATTAGTAGTTCCGATAACTGTATCAAATAATAAAGAGATGGCATAGACTAAAAGTCCATTCACATTCAACTTTGGGTAGTGATGTAATTTCCGAAGTAATTGTACAGATATATAAAATATAACCGTCATACAATTTGGCATGAACTATTACTTAAAGCAATGGCATGGTTAAGACCGTTATAAAAAATGGTATATATGTATATATATAAATGATCACGACGACGAGACGAGTTGAATTCCGAGTGACTGTCGGGCCGTCCGTTGTCTGTGCAAGCTGTAAATTGAGTAAAATTAAGATAACGAAATGAAAGTTGGTGCACGTGTTCCTTGACACGTGAGGACGATTTCGTAGGTAAGCTAATCGGACCACTGCCACGCACCCAATTTTGCACAGAATTAATTATTTCGGCACCTCTTGCGACAGCGTGAAAATAGGTGCAACCGGACTGCAGCCACGCCTATACGTCATATAGTAAACTTTAAATTGCATCTGATATGTCCAATTTTATACTGGAAAACCTAATTAAAAGCTTTTCGAACTTCCGAATTTTATACCCTATTGCATTATCCCTCACATAACTAATATCAGGATTTTCAAACATGTGGTCGACATTACTTCTTATACATACATTCGTGGCCACACAAACCTTACTACTCAAAATTTTAAAGTATTGTGGATATTTGACTATTCTTTATAGCGGTACTTTTTACGGTTAACTTAAGTTTAACTTATTTCTAAATTAAAGTTTTCCATACCGCAAAAAGTACCGCTATAAAGTATAGTATATTCACAATACTTGAAAATTTTGAGTGTTATTAATCAAAAATATTGTAAATTAAAATTAAAACACATTCAGCTATAAATAAATCAATTGAAAGATGATCAGCTTTACAAAATTAGCTCATTTCATTTACATTAATTTGTTATTGAAATTAATATTTTATTTTATTTTATTTTTTTAATTGAAACGCGAAGTTTAGTCGTTGTATCACTTTAAAAACAATAAAATCGGCCGCTTTTGTAGAAGCACAGAAAAGCTAATTTGTGTATTCCTCATCAAACGAAATAAATTAAAAATTATAATTATAATTAGATAATATAATTTAGTTTACTAATGCTTACTAAAAACATAAAAAAAACACAAAATTGAAAAAAATCCCGAACGAAAGTCCGAAAAAGTATAGTGGTAAGGTTTGTGTGGTTATGAGTGTACATATATTATATATACATACATATGTACATATATTGTATATTGTTGGCAGTATGTGAGTGTCCAGATGTCGGTCTAGATCTCTTATTCCTAATATCAATAAATAGCGATCTTCTGGTTGATGTTTTACACATCAACTCAATATATTAAATTTAATCTCTTCGGTTAAGTTTATATCACATATTTCTCATTTAAGGATAATTTTAATAGAATTTTTCTTGACGCGATTAAAATATAGTATTAAAACTAAGTGAGTATATGACCTTCAATATATGTATGTACGTAATATTGAAAACTGATTATACATCATTCACGATTTCGTTGAATGAAGTTAAATTCCTTCGCATCATTTTGTAAAATGTAATTTTGCCAAGACTTGAATATACTTATGTATGTTCGGTTATAGAGGAACTTAGCGTTTTCTTACTTGCTTCTTGTTTTTTTTTTTTTGTATTGCAAATACTATAATTGACTTGAAAACCATAAAATAATAAACTATGTGACCATAAAAGTTGTTTGGGAAAACACGATAAACGTTTGTGATATCGTTACTATTGTAAATTGTCATAAAACTTAGGAATATAAAACAAAATTTGGTTTAGTGGTTTTCAAAGTCCATTCAATCGATCACATATTTTATACATGAGCATTTCACATGCACATAAGTGCTTACCATCTTAATTTATTTTTCATATGTATATTGTAGTAATTTAGAATTTTTCTACAATAATTAGGTCTGCTTAATATTTAAATCCGACGAAAGGTGGTTAAAGAAAAATATTTCTTTATATTCTATGCATTCTTGCAAACTCAGAGATAAACAGCAAAGCAAACAGAATTGTCTAACAGAAGCTACGCACTAATTAAGAGAAGAATACCAAAAACGCAAAAAAATGAATTGAGGAAAAATAAATAAAATCTGCAAAAATCTGAAAAGAAAAAACAAAAAGTTTACTGCGCGTGTCCTTAGTGTTTTGTGATAATTTATTATGTTTATATCACATACATATGTAAGACTCTGGTGTAAATGTACTTTTTATACAGAGATATGCGAAAAAACAACAAAAGTAAATATTATTTGAAAACTAAATGAGTCGTATGATCAAAACAGCACTTTTTCACACATTTAAGTTGTTCTCAAATCAAAATAAATAACAAATTTTAAAAGTAAATTCCATTTAGCAGAAGCCAAACAGATTAAAAATAGCTAATATCAACAACACAACGATTGTTGACCATTATTTGGCATGATCTGAGATCGTTGTTGCCAGGTTCAGGTGTACATATGTACATATGTATGTACAGTGAAGATTATCAGTGCAAATAGAATAAAACAAATATAATATAAGAAAATTAAGATGTTGGTGAGGGGCTCGTTTTGCGTACATAGTAGGAGGCGTGTACATACGTGCCATATGCTTCACGAGATTATATCATTATTTGTGAGGATATGTTCAGGTTCTCCCAATCTCTACGCCCTACAAGAAATTGCCGATGGGTTCACCAATGACTTGCATTTTTTATGTCAGTCGTGAAGGACAGTTTATTTGTCAGCTGACTGTCATAGTTTTTGCTAAAAAGAGATCAGTAAAATGACTGTCAATGTTTACAGTTTTTACAAAAGCTAATTTTGTGTACGCCAAAAAGAGACAACACACATTTCCAAAAGAGTTTTAGGTATATTTTATATAATACTTTAAGTAAAACTTATAAATTTATTAAATAAATAAAAATTTTATTATCTACTTCGCAAAAGAATTTTTTACTTGTTATAAATTTATAGTCATAACTGACAAGTTGCAGCTATCATAGCTTTTCAGTCATTATGGACAATTCATCTTTGATGGACTTATGGCTATAGCATATATATGACTCAGAAAAAAGTATGAGCGTGAGCAGTATAGATACATATTGTATAGCGAATCATGTCCGAATACCCATGTGTTAAAGATAGATGTAAACTCACACATATACGCTTGTTTAGATCAGCTTTTACACGAGGCCCTTTAAAAAACGATAAAAACTTTGTCCTGTGCGTTGTCAAAATTTTTACAGCTGTGACTGTCAAATTACCTGTCAGATGACTTTCACTGTTCCTGTAGGGATGCTGACAGGGCATAATGTGGTATATACTTATGTAGATATTATCAATTCATATGTGTATATACATACATAATTAGTATATATATGTATTTCTATTTTTGCTAACATTCGTATCTAATGCTTAATAGACTAAAACGCCGGGAATGTATCAAGATCTATCCCCAGTCAATTGACGTACAGTTGTGTGTCTCAACTATTTGCTGTAAGGTGTACATGCATGTTCCATTAGTAGTTTTGTTTAGTTCGAGAGAGAACAACAGGTTTGGTCGTCAGGTGACTGTGTACAACAGAACTTAGAATTTTTAAATATTTTTTTGTGAACTGAATAACAAAGCAAAAATACCTACATATGTACATACATACATATGTATACCACATACATATTCATATAGAGCTCTACTTACTTGCTTGTAGATTAGAAATTGTTATACGAAATCGAAATTGTTAGATTTTAAGGTTAATTACGTGGCGCAAACTCGAAATGTTTTTGTGGCGAGCACCTATTGTAAATATGTTCATATGTATGCATGCTTTTTGCTGATGACGCTTTTACGAAATTGCTAACTATTCATACTAGAAAATCAGGCTACACAAGCTAAATACGGACTGTTGCCATCGCGGCATCTCATTAGAAAACAAATACTACAAAAAAAAACCACCTTGATAACATACTGAAGTCTCGTGTCTTGAGTGATACCGGTTAGAACTTTATAAGTAGTTCAATAAAAAACTTGCTTTCAATAATTCAATTCTTTTCTAGCAGAGTAGATATAAACGATTTGTCTACATATGTATGCATAATTACATACATATGGATACGTGAATGTCTAATATGTTAACGGAACCGTCTGCAAATGTTTAGGACATTTTACAAATGCTTAAAAATAATTATATTTTATGTGTTCTGAGGTGTGGGAGACACACTCACAACTTAATAATAAATTTAGTACTTAATGTGCTCGAATGAATGAATATTGAACTGTGGTACTAATTGTTTGAACCACCAAATAACAAAACGGACTAAAATTTTGAGTTTAACCGTTATTTATTTTATTTCTATGGAATACGAATCAAAAGTTTATTTTAGAAACATGGTTATCGCTGAACTAACCGCAGGCTAATAAAGAAAAGATTTACGCAAAACTTGACTATCTAATACTTTTATGCATACAATGGACACGTGCATTACGTACATTAATGTAAGATACATGAATTTTATTGGAAAGAAAAGAAGTGTGCAAGATTTCAGATCGATTTCTCAAAAACTGGGAGACTAGGACTAGTTTGCGTGTATACAGACAGACGGGCGGACATGACTAAATCGACTCATCACGCTGATCATTTATATACATTTGAACTTTGCTAACTCGAATCACCATAGTCCACAAACAAACTTCGAGTTAGAGAGACTCTTCTACGTGAGCAGCCGTTTACAAAATGCGATTTCTACGAAAAATTCGACTTAGTGAATCACGTGCTAATTTAAAAATTCGTTTAGGGAAGGAAATTTGTATGAAATTCGACTAATATTACCAATTCAAGAGTTCGAGTTATGAAAGTTCAACTATGTGTTAAAGAGCGACGTTTCCTTCTGGGTGTCAACAAAAAAATGCACTCTGTTAAGGGTATAAAAAGGAATAAAATGAAAGCACGTGTTCTCACTTTCATTTTTAACTTGAACAAAATTGTTATAAACATGCATGTTCATATGTACTTATGAATACTCAAATGAAGCCTCAAGTGCGTTAGAGTGGATGTAACAATTGACAGTGTAATCATTGTCACACTCTAAATATATGCTACTTATGTACATACATATATAATACCAAAAGGAGGCGTATCATACAATACCGCCAACAGTCGTCTCTGGAATTTATCCGGATTTTAGCCAGCCAAACCACTGTTTGAATCGGTAAGCAGCAGTGTGGTGTATCATAAAACAATGAAAACAAACGTACTTAATAACTAACTAGTCGCCAGCAGGCTCTCTTAGTATTATTCGTTCTATGTAGCAGAATATGATACTTTCATTTTAATTTACAAAAAAATTAAATAATCGATGATGACATCAGCGTTTTGTGAGGACAATGTGACAGCTGACACCCAACATCCTCATGTTTCTACTACTTGTTGATTGTTATTTTTTGTATCCAGTAAGTGGCGACAATTTGCAACAGGCACAATTTAAATTCATTGGTATACGTATACATACGAGTACGGAGGTATTCGATGCAAATATGTATTGTATCAGTTTATATCATAGCAAATAAAATATTGAGAATAAATTAATGGCATTAGACGAGTTTTTCAATTAAAAGTTGCACAATAATTCAAATGTCCCAATAGTGGACATACGAACACGTTCAAAGATAATTTAAATAAATTTAAACTAACCAATTAAAATTTTTTTTTGCTACTATGATTTGGAACCAACAGTTTTCCCGTTTTAGTTAATGAATAATCCTTTTTATTAAGCATGAATAACAAGTAATTTCTTACTTTTATATCAGTTTATATACATTAATTAGCGTCATATAAAATAAGTTTGCTTTTTAAATATAAAGAAAAATAATTTTTTTATTTTTTTATTCATAAGCTTAGTATTTAACAATTACTAAACTAATTGCTTTTTTATTTACGCTATCTCAACGTCATTATGACTATTTGCTTAAAGAAACAATTAAATAATTACCATGTAAAAAGCGTATAAAAATAAAGGTTCTTAAAATTTCAAATCATTCATGTGCAAGCGTGAAGTTACTGAATCGATTATCTACATATATGTATGAATAAAAATTACGAGCCACGTTTTGTCCAGGGAGAAATCCTAAGTTATTGAAACGATTTCAGTAAAATTTATTACACTGTGCCCAGCATGATCCAACTGAAAAGATAGGACAGTTCCTATCTCAGTGTTTGTTTAAAGTCAATATATGTAAGCATATGAGTACATATTTCTAAACGTAGGCATGTGTATGAAATTAAAAAAAAAATAACATGTAAGGAAGGGCTAAGTTAAAGTTCAGTCAGTACAGTTTCGGGTGCAACCGAACATTTTATACTCTTGCAACTGCAGGAATCAAAGACGCTAAAATCTTTGATTACTGAAAATATAGTACCGCTTAAAATGAGCAAAATGGCCCGTTCCCACGACAGTCGGGTCTAAGTAACCAGAACGTAACTGGATTTTTAATTGGGCAGGGACTGTCAGCTCGGCACCATGCCTCGAAATTACTTCAGGAATGTCTTCCGCCGCTACAGCAACAGCAAAAAAGCGAAAACTTTAATTGTCTAATTTAAAGTAGAATTTTTTTTATTATAAATGTTGCCAGTGCGAGAAATAAATTTTTATTTCCAAAACAAGTCTGGTATCTGTCAGTATGGAGTGATAAAGGAGAAGAATACAGGACAATAAGTAATGGGGTGTCATTGCAGTGGTGGAAGGCCTTTAATTAAGACAATATGAAACTGCTCAAATATATCCAACTAATAGAATATGTTACGCTTTAGTATCAAAGATAAAGACGAGATTGGAAAGACGTAAAAAAAACATTGGAGAAGAAGTGAAAAGAATTTTTCTAGACACAACAAGATTGAACAAACCCCAACGAAAATGTATGAGGAAACATTTTATACTCTTGTAACTTGTTAAAAGAAATATAGAAAAATAAAAACGTCTTCTGAAATGTGGCAGGCTGGCAGGTTCAAGTGTTTAAAGGGCACAATGTAGCGAGATGTGGCGCCGATTTTCGCAACAAAGCCTATTTGACTATATATTAGATAATTCACTGCTATTTGTATGGACACAAATTAGAACCTACCTTTGAAATCTTTTTAATTTTTTCAAAATAACGTAAATATATAGATATATGGTAATTTATTTATACTGATATTCTTTTATATTAGCAGCAATCCAAATAAAGTTGAATTGCATGGGAATTGTACTAGGCAGCCTTACTGCAAAGTTTACTTGTTATTTCGGCAAAACTCATAAAACGTTTTACACAAACAATAATAAAGTGCCTTATTAAAGTAGTAAATAAAACTACAATACTTTTTTTTACTGATATATGACTATCTATGACATAAGCAAACATATGCAAATGAGAAAATGTGCAATTTTTTAAATGATAATAATAATATATACCTATAAATACATATGCATCAATATTTGCTTGCCTGGCATGTGTAACACATTAAATTTATTTTCCTAACAAATTATATCCTGAAGCACGCTTTAATTGCTTGTCTAAATGTTAATATTCCGATTTATTGAATCATTTAGTAAGTCGTTAAAAGTCGAAACAAGTGCTTTTTAATAGACTGTACAAAAATTGTGTTATCGACAGTAGAAATTTGTTATTCAAGTGCCTACATTGTTATCAAAGACCTTCATATGTGCCGAAAAAGGGGCTTGGCAACAATTTCACAGATGTACATATCAGATGTGAAGGAAATTAGATTTCGCAGTGGACTCTGCCAAAAGGTGTTGTCTCTGCCGCCTGCTGAGAAAATCGCATGATGTCAAAAACAAATTACGGCGTACGTTTATGTGTATGTATTTAAATATATACATATATACATTAATCATAAACAAATTTTTACATATATTTTTTTAAGATAACGAACAATCGAATATCACGCTTAACGACCGAATCCTCCTACCAAAGCAGTATATGAAATTGGGTTGGTTCTGCTTGTTGTTTTCGATTTTTTAATCATTTGTTTACTTATTGCGAAATTATGATAATGTTTTAAATTATGTACACGTATTTTTTATGGTACAGCACACTTATGACCGCGTCTATTTTTACGTGATTATGGTGGACGGTTTTTCTTTCATTTGAAACTTATAAATACCCAACAAGAAAGCTTTTTACTTTAATTAACACATGCTTTCGATTGAATAAATATATTGTTTAGGTATTTATGAAGTATTGCTTACAATGTTGTTGTCAATTTTAATTCCTAGGTAGAGTAAAGTTAATTACTAATAAGTAGTTTTAAAATAGATATGAAGCAATAAAAAATATAATATACAACACCAAACAGCCAAACCTTCATATATTTTTAATAAAATATTTTTTACCTATACTTAAGAGTCTATAAAATGTTCTGTTTTACTCAATGAAGTATCGAGTTAGACTATCTCTGTAATCGTCTGGATTAATTTTCGGATATAGCAGACAGAGGGGTTTCACCAAGAGCTAAAAGTTATGGAAGGAAGGTATCAAAGTCGACAGCATCGTCATACTACCTGATTTTCTACTGGAAAATTAAAACACAATTCATTAAGGGGGTATTCTGGTTTAGAAGCCCGAATTTTAGGTATTTTTTTGACGCGTTAAAAAAAATCAAAAATTATTTTGACTATTCATTTTTTTGACACGCTTTTCATTGATATTCTAAGAATACAAAACGTAAATAATATAAGAAACAAAATTAATTTAAAAAAAACTGCAGGTCGGCAAAGTAGAGACTGATGAAACAATGGCTTGTCCTGGTGTGCAGGATATAAATCCTTTCCGTGACTTAAAATGAAAATTTATGCGAAATCCGTGAAGAGTAAAAGTGTAGTTATAGCACTACGAAACGTTTTTGAAAAAAAATTTTACAAAATGGTAGAGGTTCGAAAAAAAAGTTTCATATTTTCCGTTTTGGTTCGGAGTTAAAAAAAAAAAATCTTTCGAAAGCCCTTCGTATTGCGATACTATAATGTATTAGAAAGCTCTGTGTAAAATTTCATGTGAATCGGTTGAGTAGAACTTGAGATATCATGCACACCGTTTCTAGAAAAGTAGTTATGAGAAAAACGAGTTTAAAGTTTGAGAAAGGCACCGAAACGGTTTTGTCGACGCGTCACAAAATGAACTGTAACTCGGAAAATAATTTGAATTTCGAAAAATCATTTTCTTGAAGGGTTATACTATAAAAATATGAAAAAAATCGATTTTTTTCGAATTTCTAAACCAGAACACCCCCTTAAGGAAGTTTTATTTAAATATAATCTAATTTTTCAAAACAAGCCAGATATAAAAAATATCTGTTAATTTATTTCATGTTTTCTGATTTTTGTAGTGTCAAATGGAAAGAATATTTAAAAATAAACGAGAGCAAAACTTTTAAAATCGTTAATACTTTCATGAATTCTATGCAGAAATGTACATGAAATACGTATATTCAAAATCAGTTTTATCTTATAACCAGAGCAACAAAACAAGTGTAGATCGAAGTTATATTTATAAACAACATTTTTAATTTATGTGTTTTGTACTTAATTTTCCAAAATTTTATTATTGAGTTCAAAGTTTTATACTTATTAGAAGATAAGCAAAACTTTGTGTGGTATGATTTACAGATAAGTTGTTGTGCCTATTTTGTAATTCATTTAATTTTTCTAAAGAACTCACAAATGTGAACGAAAGTTTATTACAACCCAAAATATATTAACAGTGTTATTAATATGGTTGTGTGTAAATAGGAATGGTCAAGGCCAAACCTATGTTGCATAAAAGGCGTTTGAATGGCTTGAAAATTAATGCATTTAAGATGGTATGACCTGCAATATTATGCAATGTCATTAGAGTATCGACCGTAACACATATGTATGGATGTGCGCATACCCACATGCAATGTAAACAAGAGTAGAACATACTTATGGATGTGTATAGTTTGGTAAATTAATATACATATGTATATATTTTAGTACATTCATATGTAATTATTTATACACACTTACATATGTATGTATTGTATTTCAAGAAGAATTCTGTTTGTAATATTCTGTAACTACTGAGGTGTTAAAGTTGGTAGTGTTTTATATTGCGATTTATGTATATATCTGCTTGCGAAAGATTTTTTTTCCTGCTGGCCTCAAAGGTGGTTGCATAAGAACGCAGTGGAATCTTTGAACAAATGCCTGGACTTTCATATTTAATTGTATTATACTTGTATATCTTATAGTATATTTCAGATAGCAACACAATAGCACACGAAAGAATACGATTCACATTTGCCTTTTACATACTTGTTTTACTTAGGATTAAGTTAGTGTATTTGACTTACCTCCCTTGGTTGGCACACGATGGGTACTGTGTTGAGCACGGTAGCCGGTAATTAACTCGTATTCACCAGAATCGCGACGCAGTGGGAAGGCAATTTCTATGATATGATCACATGGTTGCATAAGCATCAAAATACCCTTTACCCTATTTTTCTTTTCCTCCAGCGACAGTTTTCCTTTCATGTCATCAATAAGGCGGTTTTCGGCAATTTGACAACCACGGTGGAAGAAATACTCCACCATGTCGAAGAAACGAGGGTCTTTGGCAGTAGGCACATCCTTCAAGCGTTCGGGGATTTGGTATTCAGCATAACCTCGACATTGCAATGCTGTGGGCAAAGCCTTGACCAAAGTAGCCACTTCCTGTTGACGGACAGCAGCTTGACGTGCTAAGTTCTTCAATTGATACATTATCCTCTGACAGTTGGATGTAGACACACAGCCAATCCAAAAATATTTCTTCTAATTTTATTAGTTAGACCTGCACAACCGTTTGCAAACCGACCCCGCGACAAACTGATCGAAATAACGTTGCGTCGCCAAATTTTCTTTTCTTTTCGGCTTATTTAAATTCTTCGGCTTGTTCGCCTCGCCTTTGTTTGATGTGTTTTGTTTTTCTGACAGTTGGGGGAATAGATAACAAATGTGATGGGGCATATACGAACGCGGGAAATGAAACCATTGGAGCAGTCAATAGTTGCTTCAATTTGACATTTTTTATTGTTGGCATTCTGTGGGGTACGTTAAATGTAAAATGTGTTGTTCAATAGATAATAAGCTGACCAAGTCTAAAAAATTACAATGTAATTTCCTAGGTTCAAAACTATAAAGAATATATTTAAAATAAACATTAGACATTATTAACTTTATTACCTGCTAATGTGTATTTTAAAACAAAAAATTTCTCAAATCGTCATAATAAGAGTTTAGTGAGCTGTACTTAGGCTGTGTGCCAATTGGTAACTTTTTTCTGTCTGTATGTTGATTTAGGGTGAAAAAATTCCCTATGATTTAAGCAAATGAGAATAAAATAGAATAAACGATAAATTATCAGCATTTTAATTAGACAGCGGAATTAGTAGTAGCCAGAATGTTTGAGTGGCGAAGTTTAACCACAACATTTAAACTTTCCAGTGATCGAACTAAAGACAAGGTAGACGATTTATGGGGAAATCCTGCTGTGCCAAATGAAAAATAAACTATTGGCAGTTGAAATTCAAAACGAACGTAATTTGGTCGTTTGACTCCCGGAAAACATAGAATGCGACAGACTGCAAGCGACATCTGTCAATTATTAAAATGCACACGTTGTTAAGGATACAGTTATGTAGTTGTGCAGCTGTCTAAATAACTGTGCCCATAACAATGTGTGTATTTTAATATTTGACAGATGTCGCTTGCAGCCTGTCGCGCTCTATGTGTTCCGGGTGTGACGCTCTAATTTTTTTCTTTTTCTCCCATACATTTCAGATATAACTAAATTCTTTGCGGTTAAAAGAAATATTGTTTTATATATGTATGTATGTTAATATTTTTATGTAAATATAAAAAAGTAAGAGTAACTACATTTTTATTAAAATTCATTTATATATATCAATATAAAACTGCTAAATGCTATTAAGTAATTATTTTAATGTTTTGGAGTATCTTATTTGTATTCTTATTCGAAAGTATTATACATATTACATTTAAAAAATAGTTAACAAAATTCAAATTTCTGAATATATCGTATATATTCATTTGAAACCAAGCGCTATTGCAACTATGAAAAGAAAATTCAAAATATAAAGAAATGCAGAAAATTGTAACACCGAGCTGTTACGTATACTAACAAGAACACAATGCGCATCAGCCGTGTGCGAGCGGCTTGGTCCATTCGTCATCTCCTCGCCTGCAAAAACCATTTGGGGCGACAGAAGAGTCCGTGTGTGAACTGGCACTGAGTTGTAATTTCACTTTTATCTGTCAGAATTTTCATTATTCTACACTTTCGTACACGGCCTTATTGAAAATCTGGTAGCACCTCTTTTGTCGAATAAAAGCAAACTACAAATGTCAAACTTTGGAGAGATTGTAAAATAGAGCTTCCAAACTATTTTGGATTGACAACTTTTACACTTCGTAGCCATCAACTAGACATTAAATGAACACCCCTATTTCGCCACAAATTGACCCCCATTTTCAGTATGTTCTATGATTTTCAAATAAATTAATTTACATTTCTCGTAAGCCATTTGTAACAATTAAATCATTGTTTTTATTTAATCTTAAAAAAATCAAAGTTTCTGTATTATTTCAAACTTTTTCTTTAGATCTACAATTTCATTTTTGGGATCATATTTTTTCTTAGATAAAAGTTTAGCCCTCATTTCTGCTGCGGTCATTGGAAGTTCAAGTCCACCACTTGAAGCTGTATTAGAACCCTTTATACATAATTGTGGACGTGTTTCATCGTCCTTCTCCAAATGCATTTCATGGAAATTGTATGCGGTAGTCGCATTGTTTTGTTCATCTTTATTGTTGTAATCGTGTTTCTGTGTTGTATTTGCATCGTAATTGGTAACAGGCTTTCTCATAATCATATCCCCACTGCTTGCATTTGATCTCTGTTTTTCAACTTCCAGTTCTTTTGAATTTATTTTTTCATTAATAGACTTTGGCAATGGTGAAGATTTTTCAGCTGCAAGTTCTTTAATAGATTTGTCATC
Organism: Bactrocera dorsalis; assembly: GCF_023373825.1. Lineage (NCBI taxonomy): Eukaryota > Metazoa > Arthropoda > Insecta > Diptera > Tephritidae > Bactrocera > Bactrocera dorsalis. Next base: position 44,717,889 of record NC_064304.1, on the reverse strand, counting down.
AACTATTAATAATCTCACTTCATTTGAAATGGCCTTAATTCGCTGCACTACGTGCTTGTGAGACTCTTGACTTATGTTTACACCATTAACTTCAATGATACGGTAACCTTCCTTCAATCCCGATACTTCTGCTGGAGAATTCACATCAACTTTCCCCACATATTGTCCGGGCTTTATTCTCTCTGAATGCAAATTAAATCCATATCCTTCAAAATCTGAACGTTTTACAATATGACAAACCTTAGTGGAAGATATTTCTGGGTAAACCACATCGCGATTTTCGTTATTTTCACTACGATGCATTTCTTTGTACGTCACATATAACACAGTTGATAAGCCACTTGAAAAATTGAATGGTCTGCAAACATAAAAATATACATATAATCAATAAAACAACAATCAAATACTGTGTTTTGTTTTTTCATTTAAAATAAGTAATTCGTGTCCCTAAAGGTTAGTTCAGGGAGAAGTGAACCATAATTAATACTTCAAATTACCGTTACAAAAAGCATTTATCTACTTATTTTAGTCAATAACACATACTATTAGCATGCCACACTCTAATTAAATGCTCTCTGGGTTTCATGAAAGCATTTGATATACTTTATCAATTTTAGGCACATACATACATATGTACATATATACACTGTTACTAATTTTAAGACGATTGGCCGATATGCTCGGTTAAAGACACCAGGAAGTTTGCAAATGTTTATATTATATACATCTATGGGGGCTAAGGTAAGTACTCGACCCGATTCAACCTACTTTTGGCATTCAGACATATCATTATCATTAGAGGGTTCTTTTCAAATTTCAATTATCATACAATTTCAATTATCGTACAAAAAAAAAAACACCAATTAATATAACGAAATAAAACTGCGCATGAATAATGCCTTTTAAGTGTGTCATCTTATGACCAAAAATTTTCTAAATCGAACCAAAACTTTTCAAGCCTCTAGGTACAGAATGAACGCTTATAGTTGGACATGAATGCTTATAGTTGCATTCATTCTGTACCTAGAGGCTTGAAGGGCTTTGGAGAGATTTACCGATATTTTCGGTGAAAAATTAGGTTAGGTTAGGTTAGGCACTGAGTTCTTCGTGTTCGATATAAGGGACCTTGAAAAGTTATATTCCGATCACGACAATTTTTCCACAAGGGATACCTCAGCTTAAATACCGTATTTGTGTAAAGTTTTATTCCGCTATCATCATTGGTTCCTAATGTGTATATTATAAAGAGGAGGCATCAGATGGAATTCAAAATAGCGTTATATTGGAAGAAGGCGTGGTTGTGAACCGATTTCACCCATATTTCGTACATGTCATCAGGGTGTTAAGAAAATATTATATACCAAATTTCATTGAAATCGGTCGAGTAGTTCCTGAGATATGGTTTTTGGTCCATAAGTGGGCGACGCCACGCCCATTTTCAATTTTTAAAAAAAGCCTGGGTGCAGCTTCCTTCTGCCATTTCTTCCGTAAAATTTTGTGTTTCTGACGTTTTTTGTTAGTCGGTTAACGCACTTTTAGTGATTTTCAACATAACCTTAGTATGGGAGGTGGGCGTGGTTATTATCCGATTTCTTCCATTTTTGAACTGTATATGGAAATACCTGAAGGAAACGATTCTGTAGAGTTTGATTGACATAGCTATAGTAGTTTCCGAGATATGTACAAAAAACTTTTTAGGGGGCGGGGCCACGCCCACTTTTCCAAAAAAATTACGTCCAAATATGCCCCTCCCTAATGCAATACTTTGTGCCAAATTTCACTTTAATATCTTTATTTATGGCTTAGTTATGACACTTTGTAGGTTTTCGGTTTCCGCCATTTTGTGGGCGTGGCAGTGGACCGATTTTGCCCATCTTCGAACTTAACCTTCTTATGGAGCCAAGAAATACGTGTACCAAGTTTCATCATGATATCTCAATTTTTACTCAAGTTACAGCTTGCACGGACGGACGGACAGACGGACGGACGGACAGACAGACATCCGGATTTCAACTCTACTCGTCACCCTGATCACTTTGGTATATATAACCCTATATCTGACTCTTTTAGTTTTAGGACTTACAAACAACCGTTATGTGAACAAAACTATAATACTCTCTTTAGCAACTTTGTTGCGAGAGTATAAAAAGCATTATTCCTGCGCAGTTTTATTCCGTTATATTAATTGGTGCTTTATTTGTATGCCGAATGCAAATGGACTTTCAAGTTGTATTACATGGCAAGTGTAGTATTAGTCCGAATTCGCCCATTTAAGGTCACCGGCGCGTTTAGTTGTTGATTTATCGAACTTTTAATATTTTTTAAGAAAATTGTTATACGATTTCGACCATTTTCACACTAAATTCACTCTGTGGATTTAGGTGATATAAATGTATTGGCTTGGAAGATACATACATATATCCTTACATATACATACACACACTTACACTGGTAGGCGGGGCCACACCCACTTTAGAAAGATTTTCAAACAGGAACTGCCCCTCCCTATTGTGATTCGTTGTGCCGAATTCGAGTTATTTATCTTAATATACGGCTTTGTTATGCCACTTTATACGATTTATATTAATGGCGTATTGTAGGCGTGACAGTGGTCCGATTACGCCAATGTACTCGTACAATACCTTCTTATGATGCTGAGAAATCATTCATTTTCATGAAGTTATCTTAATTTTTACTCAAGTTACTGTTTGCACGGACAGACTAACACACTATTACTAACCTGGAGTTCAACTCTTCTCGACATCCTGATCATTTATATACATGTGGCAACATCGCTGCTCAATTCAGAGTCATAGCGCAATTCTATAAGCAGTCTCTAGTCTTTATTTGAGACTTTTTGAAGTAAAGTCTCAATTTTTGACTAGTTACTATTCACAACACAGTCTAATTTTGGCGTTTAAACAAGTTATTATTTTATAAATACATTAATTACGAATAATTCATTTAAATATACCTATATATAGAAATCAAGACGATTTTTTTTTTTAACTTAAACTTTCTTTTTTTTTCAGATTTACAAATGTATGATGACACTTAGTATATTATCATACATTAGTATTAAAACAAAGTTAGACAAAAGAATCTTAATAAAATTATGAAATTACGTTTTCAAACCACTGTCTTTGAAGCAGCATGATGAAAGTGAAACTTTGCAATATCACCTATGACATCGAGATATAACAGTGAGCAGCGTTGGAAACCACTGTCAATCCAACAGCTTTCAACTAACGAATTTTATTAATATACATTTTTTTTTTTACTACAGTTACCCGATTGTTGTGTGATAAGGTTTTGAGGCGTTATTCCCACCGCATTTAATAAACGTGGAATAAACGAAAATATGTGGTCTTTATCGGCGACGTTATTTTGGGTGAGATGGTAAAGGATCTTGATGGTTTTTGGATATGTGTAGGAAACAAGTTATGCTAACATGTTTATATGTATGTTAAAAGTAACAAACTGCTAATCAAAATAATAACACTAACAGAAATTTGAGTAACAAATACTTTTTGTTTTGCATAACACATAGGTAAGCTATGAGCTAACAAAAGTATTTGTTTCTCGTAACAGACTATGGAGATTCTCTTTCTCTTGCAAAACTCTTGCAAGGTGCACGAATTGCAGAATTTTCCTCTTGTTGCAACGGCACAACAACAAACATACGCAGAAATTTATTTCCAATGGCTGTTAAATATGTCAGACCAAAACCCATGTTTATTTTCGTGCAATGACACGTAAAAATGTATTTGCAACCCTGTTTTAGTTGTTACTTTACATAAAGATATATTTCGCCGTTAAATTGTTGAGGAAGGTAAATTTTAAATATAATTTTATAATTTCTACTTAAATTATAAAGATTTGTTACAGTTTTTTGTTAAGAATGAATGCAGAAGGTGCGCTAATTCACAATAGTTATTCTCAATAAATTGACCGAATCAGCCGTTCATATATCACTAGTTTCTGCAATTGGTGCTCTCTTGGCCTTGATTATTTCGGTATAGGATTTCTTTGCATTCCAGTAATGTTCCAATAATGTTCCAATAATTGTAATTGCTGGCTTGCTTCTTCAAAACTTGCACACACCGCACCATTCACAGTACGCAATGACTCAAATGAAGTTGAACCACGTACATTAATCAATAGCAACCGAAGGTAGAAACAATCGTCGTTCTTCGAGTGGATTGTGTAAATTCGTCCTAATGCAATAGTTGATAACACACCTGGATGTCCATCTACTGGTTGGCCTTGCTTTCTGCGTAACTATTTCCTCGACTTTGCATTCCATGTATAATATCAAGGTATTTCCGAATAGAGCAATATTCTCGCAAACGGATCACTGACGAAAATTGAGCAAAAACTCGTTAATGCTAATTTTGTTGCTGGCGGTGTTTCTACTGGCTGTACTGTATTCTCTGGGTTGAAATGCACTCTATGGCCATTCTAAAAATTAACTGCGAGACGCACAACAGTCGGAAAACGTTCATGAATTGCAAAAGTAAGTATCCTACAAAGTGCTTTATTGCAGTTCATGTACCGTATCGTTCAAGACCAATAACCGCCATGTTGCTTCCTTTGATGACGTACTTATAAATGTATTTTATCGATTACACCAAACTGCAATATTCAACATTGATATGAGTTTTGAATGTGAATCAGACAATAATGGTGAATATAGTACGATCCATGTGTTGTCAACTTCGATATTCACTCTTCTAAATTGAATGCTGATGTGCTGAACACAATGACCGCGACAGACTGCAAACGACATCTGTCAAATATTAAAATACACACCTTCTTATGGACACAGTTATTTTGAGAGCTGCACGACTACACGACTGCAGGCCGACAGTTGTCGCTCTCGCTAACTTCAATATATTCTTATATTTGCCAACGACAGTAGGACGACAGTAGAGTTGAAGGTAGAGAGATGAGGTAGAGTGGTGATGTAAAATGTAAAATTATTCACAGCTCTAACAAACCTGACGTTATTTTACAAATAAAAGCCTAAAATAGCTGTATTATATCATTTGTAATAACAATTGATAATTTAAAACAAATAAATTTACCTATTTACTTATTTTTTGCATAAAAAATTTCACTTTGACCAAAATATTAAAATTTCATTAAAGTGCAAAGTATTAGTATGGCCATAACGAAATTGTGTACATGCAAAATGGAGAGCTGTGTTGTTTTGTGAACATGCCGGCCATTGTTATGTCGCTGGCATTTCACAAATGTTTATGTAGAAGGATTCACGACGCCATTTACAGTTCACTGTCGTGCTGCCATGTCGTATCGCGCTTTATGTGTTCAGCACTTTACTCTCTCGCTTTGCAGCTGGCAGCGGACCCTGATCTTTTTTCTGATGTGGCAACAAAACACAATCAGGGTCGCGTCAATCAGCAGTTAGTGATGCCCTGAACACATAGAGAGCGACACGACATGACTGGAAGATTAACACAGCACAGAAGCATAAAATTCTCTTTGTAAAATAACGTCAGGTTTGTTTTACATTTTATATATTAGTGGTCTCACTACTCCTCTCTACTGCCGTAGGTAAAATTAGAAATATTTTTAATTTAGCGAGAGCGATAACTGAGAGCTACACTGTCGTGTAGTCGTGCAAGTTAATACCACCAGTTCGTATTACATAAACATACATATCTTTTATTTGTCATAAATATGTAACATAACACTTACGATCCACATGATCCGTATTGAAACATTGTACTTTGCTAACACGGTTCGCCTTAGGTGGTCCTAAGATGTAATTCATAGATTGTAAGATAAATCTTTCCACTTGTAACATATGGACTATCTTAAGTGGATTGTAGATATACTTCTTAGAATGTAAGATTAATATTTGCATCCAGGCTTAAGAAAAATATTGTATTTAAGAAGAAAGGAAACAAAGAAAACGACGGAGTTACCCACGGGAGTTGCTCACGCGCAGTTGCCCGTAGTTGCCCAAGAAACACATAAAACCATAACATAAAACATAAATATTTTGCAGCTGTCTAAATAACTGTGTCCTTAAGAAAGTGTGTATTTTAATATTTGACAAATGTCGCTTGCAGTCTGTCGCTCTCTATGTGTTCAACACATGAAAAGGGCGGGATGCCAGAAGAATAGCGTTAAAACTAACTGATAAATTCATTTCGTTGTTGAAATCTGTAGAATAAAATGTCGGTAGTTTGTAAAATTAGTTATATGTGTATATGGGTGCTGAGGAACCGAGCACCCAAAAAATAAGGCACAATTCCGATTTCTTTGGCGCTGCGATCTGAAGGTATCGTTGGAAAGATGAAGTCGCCCTGATTAAAAAATATTCAGGGTTATAGGTACCGCAAACGCTTAGTTTACGAGATATTCCCAAAATTCGAACATTTCAACAATTTTTTTTACTACATTCAACACACTTTATACACATTTTTCACTTCAATCTTACTTCTAATAAAAACATGAGTCTATAAATTATATTTCCAATTAAAATGAGTATAAACAACATAGTAATAATAAACAACTAAGTAATATCAAATATTAACATTATGTAATAAGATACTTAGATTTTTAAAGGAGTACTTCGCAAAAGTACTTCAGTCACCTTGAATATTGGCTCGAACAGGGTTATTTTTTTTTCCAGCACGGCCGAAGGCCGCCAACTCGGAAAGGAGTACTACGCGAAAGTACTTCAGTCACCCCGATATCATATAAATTTTGTAATATTATCATAGAGTTTTACTTATTAGTGTCTATTAAATATAAATCACATATTATACATATACATAGAGAAAGGGCACGATTCCGATTACTTTGGCGGCGGGGTAAAAAAACCGAATTTTTCCGTATAAATGGGGTATGTACGGATAGGGGGGCTTCTATAGAGGTGGAATATCCAAAAATCATGTGAAAATAGCTAATATTTTTTAAAAATATTCACGTTTAAACAAAATCAAAAATTCGCACTAAGAACACACGTTATTTCTCCATGTTTCACAGAATTTTTCACGTTTTTTCTTTCACTATAATTAAATATACACTCTTAACATTGAAATCAGTTCGATTTTCACTTTCATTCTTAAAATTTCAGCAAATTTAGTAATTTAAAATAATCATATATAAAATTTATGGCTGAAAAGTTTAGAGTGTTTGTGTATTATTACACGAGGCGACAAAAGTTGCTAATTATCGGGCGATTCTCTTTTGCTGTCGCCCATTACCTTCACACGAGCAACTTGTGTTGCGCAACTCTGTTCGAGTTTTTTTCTCAATTCTTTCACTTTACTTTAACCCATTGTCTACTCTTTACTTTAACCCATTGTCGTTTCTTTTTTCTTATAGATATTTGTTCCACTCTATCACATATATTAATCAGTTCTGACAATTAAGAAATACATTTTATTTATAATTCAAAATTAAAACAAAGATTATATGACAGACTTTCACATACATATGTCACCCTTTTCACTATCGTCCTGAATCAATTTGTATGGCTTTCTCCATACATTTCACAATATCTTTAATTAATTCGATTTTTTTCGTCATACTCCATTTTCTAAAATATTTATATTATATTATGTATATCTGTATACATATTTGCAAATTACTTGCCAAAAGATGAAATTAAATTTTTTAAATATATTCAAAAGATTAATTTAAAAAAATATACTCAAATGCAACTATGTACTACGAAAGAAAGAACACGAATGCCGAAAAACGTCGCAGCGAACTGCTACGAATGAGAACACAAAGCGAGTTGCTGAACACTGGAAACTCGGCGCGATTCTCCTCTCCTCGTCGCCCCCTAGCCTATAAACCAAGAGTTGCCGAGAC